>NC_051419.1:18581779-18581884 GCF_015228065.2 Penaeus monodon | reverse complement strand
GAATAGTATTATATGACATAAAATATTTTGCAAAAAAGTGGAAAAAATAAGCAAAAAAGGATAACATTTCTAAGAAATTAATTATTTTAAAAAGGGGTTTAAAAA
>NC_051419.1:18581292-18581512 GCF_015228065.2 Penaeus monodon | reverse complement strand
TGGATATTATTTATGTGGGGAAAAAGAATTTTTGGTGGTGTATTGTATACAAAAAAAAAAAAGCCCCCAAATAAAATCTAATATAAAAATTTTGAAGGAACAAATAAAATAATAAAAAATTCAAAAGAACCATAGAAATTAACATAGACAAAAAACATACACAATCAAAAAAATTTAAAAAAAAAATAAAAAAAAAAATTTTAAAAAAAATTAAAATTAT
>NC_051419.1:18581023-18581129 GCF_015228065.2 Penaeus monodon | reverse complement strand
TATAGTATGCCTTAGGAGGCAGCAGACAGGATCTCTGTGGTCGCACCAGTCTGGCCAGATGTGCAGGATGCACAACAAAGGTAGCCAAAGGGTGGAAGGTGTTGAG
>NC_051419.1:18580363-18580751 GCF_015228065.2 Penaeus monodon | reverse complement strand
TCTTCAACATCTTGGAGACAGAGCCTTCAGATGAGGTACCACAAGGCGGAGGAGTAAAGTAAAGAAAACCCAAATAGGGTTGGGCAAGCATGCAGCCTTACTTAGTTTGCTGGCATATGCCAAAGCCCTAAGAGCAGTCCATTGAATTGTACGATGCCTCGCATTTCGTCGTGAAAAGAACCTGATTCATGCTTTGTAGTTTGGGTGAACATCCTATCTTATGTATGGACCTGAAATAAGGTCAAATTTCTTGGCAGGGTGATAAATTGGCCATACAGAGGCCCAAAGGGAGATCATGTCTACTGTAGCTCTCTGAGCACGGAATCCACATTGTGATCAGGGTAGATGAGTTCTGCTAGATTCTGTGGGGCGTACTAAACAACTACGT
>NC_051419.1:18579619-18579744 GCF_015228065.2 Penaeus monodon | reverse complement strand
CTCGTAAGACGGCTCATACCATTCATTTGTTTTTTGCCACCTTCTTTTTCAAAGGTGGGCCATGGTTACACGGGGGTGATGCACATAAGGTACTCCCATTGTCGGGGCTGTAATAAGCGAGCGTT
>NC_051419.1:18579336-18579543 GCF_015228065.2 Penaeus monodon | reverse complement strand
CTTTTGAGGCTGTCTGGTATCTTCAGCACACCAGGAAGTGTCGTATTGCAACGGCAGTCTGTGGAATGAGCAAGGTTAAGGGACATATTTGAGCGAGGACGCCTGACCAGGGATAAGAATCCAACTGATGCTTAGTACTTGGCAGGAATGTCTCCGGGAGACCTTGTGCTGTAGCATGATGTCGAAGAATTGTGTTGGTGATGCATT
>NC_051419.1:18579145-18579268 GCF_015228065.2 Penaeus monodon | reverse complement strand
CATCAAAAGGCCATGAGGCACCCAAGAATCATTTAGGAGAAAAGTCTGCTTCATGCTTGGGCATACTACTGATGATAGGCGACAGGTAGGTTGTCGTAGAGCTCATCCTTGGTATCAGAAGCG
>NC_051419.1:18578949-18579062 GCF_015228065.2 Penaeus monodon | reverse complement strand
TGTTTTTTATTGCTGCCTTGTTCTTAACATTTTCAGCACATTTTAACTACAAAACCTACTCGATGACTTTGGGTTTAGCAGAAGCTTTTCCATCCCAGAAAAAAAGGGTAGTC
>NC_051419.1:18574568-18574654 GCF_015228065.2 Penaeus monodon | reverse complement strand
ATGGAAGAAATACTAATAAGGAGAATCATAAAAAGCCATGAATTAAGAACAAAATATCACAAATATCACAATAGCCTGCTTATACT
>NC_051419.1:18571490-18574269 GCF_015228065.2 Penaeus monodon | reverse complement strand
GTCCTTCAACCCCCTTTTGATCTGAAGAGATATATGATCTTATCAAAACCCTTTTCTCCAATTTAACTTCTCTATAGTCCTTTACCCTCTCAGACTCTTGACTTTTGTTCATCCGCTGTCTTTGGTTTCAATGAATCTAATCTACATCTTCGACGTTGACCTATACTCTATGTCGTAATTATAGGCGGCTAGTGTTATAGACCATCTATGTTTGACGAGCTGCTTTCTATGACAGTCTTTCTTCGTTTAAAATAGCTAACATTGGTTTATGGTCTGGTACTAAAGTCAAGCTTTTTCTGCCATAAAAGGGACATGTGGGAACTTCTTAACGCCATATACCAATGCCAATCCTTCCTTTTCTATTTGGAAATATCTTCGTTCTGCTTTGTTTAACAATCCTGAAACAAAAAGCAATTGGTCTTTAAGTGCCATCTTCCTTAACGTTGGCCAATATACACCTAACCCTAAATTGTGATGCGTCACACACTAATTTTACAAAACATGTCTTTGTTGTAAATGTACCAGAAATGTATCATCTGTGATTTCAGCTTTTATTTTGTCAAAAGCATCTTGATATTCGACTTGACCATTCCATGGAACATCCTTTTGCGGTCAAATTATTTCAGTGGACTAGCAATGGTAGCTAAATTTTTTACAATACAGTAAAAGGTTACAAACCCTAGGAATGACTGTAGTTCTTTAACATTCTCTGGCACTTTTGCTTATTTAAATACCCTAACTTTATCTGTTTTATGAATACCTTTACCATCAATCCTTAAACCTAAATACTCTAGGGAGTTTACAAAGAAATGAAACTTACTGTTGTGTGTTTTCCTTCCATTTTCTATTAGCCTATCTGAAACAGCTTGTAGTCTTTCTAGATGTTCCTTTTCGCCATTGCCTCCAATCAAAATGTCATCTATAAAACAAAATACTCCTGGTAGAGCATGAAATATCTTATCCATGGTATGCTGCCAAATAGCTGAGCTCGATGCTATTCCAAAAGGCAGTCTTTTGGGTCTGAACAGTCCTAAATGAGTGCTCAGAGTACATATCTTTTGAGAATTATCATCCATCATTAACTGTAAAAATGCAGTTTTTAAATCAATCTTTGAAAATACTTTACATCACCTATGGCAGCTAACATGTCTTGAATATTTGGCAGAGGATGTTGTGCAATCTGCAATTGTGGATTTACAGTTACTTTATAGTCTCTACAAAATCTGGCACTACCATCTCTCTTGGCTATTGGCACTAAAGGTGTACCCCAGTCAGAATAGTTAACCCTTTCCCAGGTTCCTTCAGCTTCCAATTTCTTGTTCCACAGCTGGCTTCAATGCAAACGAAATCTTCTGGGGGACATAACTTAGGTGCTGCCTCTGTTTTCAGTAGCAATGATGCTTGCTATTTGCAACTGTACCTATCCCTTCTGAGAAAATTCGGGGTATAAGGGAATAACATTTAACTTGAGCAATCCCTGCAATCCTAAAAAGACATACTCTCCCTCCTTCACAGCATATGAAGGTAAATTTATCATGCACTCGATCTTCGTATTTTACCCATACTTTAACCATACCCATTACTCCCAAAACCCATGAAAAACCATGTGTTTTCCATCCTTTATCACTGTCCTGCTTTCTTAATACCCGGAATTGCTTAGCTATATATTTTGCAACAGAAACATCTGCCCCGGTTTTCTAGCTGCATTACAACTGGTTTTCCGTTTATTTTAAAACTAAATATATTATTTTCTTACTACTATTTAGATATTTAAAATTTGGGAAATTACCCAATCTTTGTCAACTTTGTCATAGTCAGACTCTTGTGTGCCTTCAGTTTTTAATTACTCATTCCGTGACATCTGATTTCCCCTTGTTTGTACAAATTTGAGCAAAATGGTTCCACTTACAGTTATTATAGTGCTTACCCCTAACGGGAAACATTTGTCAATATCCTTAGCCCTATGATTTTCCCTACTGCACCTACGGCAGCCCTGTGAACTAGAATATTTATGATCTGTTGTCCTTGGCTTTTGTCTGTTGGAACCTCACTTGATTTGCTCTTTTGGACCTTACCTTCTTGCACCTTGCTCACACTCTTTTTTTCATAAGCATCAGCCCGTGATTCTGAGGCTTCCTTTATCCTTGCCAGTTTCATCAATCTATCTAGAGTTAACTTATCTTCTCCTAATAAAATTTCTCTAAATTTGCGGTCTGGCGCGAGATTTAATATGGCTTCAATAATTCTGTTTTCTAGGTCAGGAAATTCACACAAGGTAGCTGTTTTCCTTAATCTTGTCACCCAAGAGTCTGTCAATTCATCATTACCTTCCTTACTATTTGTGAATTTAAATCTCTCATAAACAGTTTACCTGTGGTATGAAATGCTTGGTCATGCACTAACCATCGCTTCATAAGGGTTTTAAACTACCATATTAGGAATGTTTTACATATTTCCTTGGTTTTATTGCCAAGGTGTGTCTCAAAAACCTAATTTTTTGTGGCTCTGTTATTTCAAGCACTGCTTAATAATTTTTTGAAGCTTTTCTATCCAAGCTTTCCACCCGACACCGCCTGAACTGGTCACCTTCGGAGAAAAAGTCTCCACGATAGCATACACCGGTGTTCCGGAGGTCATTTTGTCGGGAAACGGGCACGTACGCTGGGTGAGTCCACTTGATCCTTAGCGGGGGAGTCTGCACTCGGCTGCTTGGGGCATCTGCGGTAGATCTGCGGTCTTCAAATCGCCGCTGCGTGGATTTTTTCGCTCTCGTCGCCAA
>NC_051419.1:18569535-18570965 GCF_015228065.2 Penaeus monodon | reverse complement strand
GGCTTTTATCGCTGTTCTTCCTTTTTGTTACCCTTTAACAACCCCTCTCCACATAACCTGTTCAGTCAATCTCATTTCGGTTTTAAAGATCCTTTCCATCAATTATTTTCCCTTCCTCCCACCATCTATTGCTCTTACTCTCTGTCCAGCTTATTTTTCCATCCTTCTCCAAACCCATATTTCAAAAACCTATATTCTCAAAACTCTCCAGACCACTACTATCACAGACTTTTTCTTCACACTTAACTCATATTCCTGCTTAACATTTTTTTTCTTTTGACTGCCTTTGCCATTAAATTCTTACTCAAATTTCTGTATTACTTTCCCCTCATCAATTATCCATTATCCAAAAACCCGACAACTTGTTCTATTCTTTTACCATTTGAGTGATATTCAAAACTCCACCACCTTTTTTTAGATATAGCCTTAACCTTTGTCTTCTTTACACTGATCTTCATTCCATATTTCTGTGATACCTCATTTACTCTGTCCATTATTATCTGTAATCCTTTCTCAGCTTCGGCAACCATGTCTTGATCATCTACAGCTTTTAAATTTTTTCCCTTTAAAATTCACTCCCCCGTTGATGTCATGTAATGCTTCTACTGTCACCCTCTCTGTATAGATTGAAAATAACAGAGGGGGCAGTGTACAGCTCTGTCGAACTCTTCTACATATTGTGCATGGATCTGATTCTTTATCCAAAACTCTGACTTGCTTCATATACAATTCAAAAATCAATTTTTTATCACGCCAGTCTATTTCAAGGTCTTTCAGAATATCTCAGCATTGTAACCCAGTCCACCCTATCAAAGGCTTTCTTATAGTCCACATAGCAGAGCATACACATGACTCCACTTGCATCTCTGGTACCACATTTCTTCAAACCAAACTGTGTTTCGCTGATGTAATTCCTAACCTCTTCTAGTCTTTTATTCAGCACCCTAAGTAAGATCTTTAATGTAAGCGCAATTTGGCTGATGGTTTTCTAGTCCTCACAAAGTTATTACAATTGCCTTTGTGAATACTGCTGGCCATAACCTTCATAAGTTCTCTTGCATATATCAAATAGGTCTGATGTTCCTTCCTCACCTAAGTTCTTCCAAAACTCTGCTGGTATACCATCCACATCTACAACTTCTATTTTTTAAATTCTTTATTGCTGCCCTAATTACGCTATTTTATAGATCTGAACCTTTACAATCATCATCTACATCATTTTTGCTTTTGAAAATTCTACTTCAAAAACCAACGACTTCTTTGCTGACTTTCTTGTGTCCAGATGCACTTTCCAACACTGCCTTTTTCAAGGTATTCCAGTTGCATACATGCTACTTTCCACTCTTTTATTCTCCTTGATCTTTTCACTTACTTTATTCTGGAAACTTTTATCTCTTTTCTCCATATCTTCTAGGTCTTTTTCTAATCTT
>NC_051419.1:18569115-18569427 GCF_015228065.2 Penaeus monodon | reverse complement strand
TCTATACCTTTGTCGAACAAGGATATAGTCTGTTTGGTATTTAATAGTGCCTCCTACCTCTTTTCAGGTACTGGCCTTTTTCACCTCAAAACAGGTTTAGCACCGCTTTTTCTTTCTTGCTCATAGAACTCGTAACCCTTTCTTCTATTCTTTTCTGGCACCATGTCCAAATAGTCCTATTCCTTTCCATCCTTTCCCCCATCCAGGACCTTTTTCCAATCTTCCATATTGTTAAATCATCATTTCCCTTCCCTTTTCCACCCATTGATTTTCAGTTTTTAAATTATTCAACTTCTTATCCTTTTTTTCTTA
>NC_051419.1:18567123-18567488 GCF_015228065.2 Penaeus monodon | reverse complement strand
CTCTGCTTTATTTTTGGCTTTATATACCAGATAAAACGGTTTCAGCCTCCTTTTTTGTCACCACTTTGATTTTTTTTTACTCCTTTTTTTGCTATCCTCATTGTCATTGTATTCTGCTTAATTCCCTTGTTCCATCGCATTTCACTAACCCCAAGAATTTTTAATCCATTTTATAAATCTTTTTTTGTTTTGTTTTCCCAATTTCCCCCCTTTCCTTTGATGTTATTACACCCCATTTTCCCAATTCTCATATTTCCTTTTGGGGTTTTTGGTCATGTGCAGAGTCAGTAGTTTCTCATTTAGTGCACTATTTGGTGAGAACGTCCGTTTAACCCATTAAATTCTTAGCACCCCCTTACACGCAC
>NC_051419.1:18566952-18567056 GCF_015228065.2 Penaeus monodon | reverse complement strand
CTGAGTCCCCCCTACTCTTTATTTTTTTTACCCTATGAGACAAGTGCTCCACCCGTGTCAAAGGGGACCTGGACTTTTTTACCATACCAGGAGTGATAGAAATA
>NC_051419.1:18561215-18562107 GCF_015228065.2 Penaeus monodon | reverse complement strand
TAAATAAATAATTTTTCTGTGCTTTTTTTTCACGACAGGTTCTAGTACTAACGTATGTATATATGTGGGTGGGGTTGTAACGTACGGTGTATGTGTAACCCTGTATTTTAATTTGTTTCTTTTTACATTCAGAAAAAAAGGCCAATTCTATTTTTTATTCTATTTCCCCAAACACCATACCCCCTTCGCTTTTTCCCTGTGAGGCGACTGGCGGCCTGCCTCCCCGAAACCCTTTTCTAAGCTGGCGAGCCCATGACCCAAAAGTACGGCCGCCCTTTTGCCCCCGCTATACAGGTCCGTTCCTTTCCTTTTCAAAAAGCTTTTTCTGACATAATTTGACGTTCTACTTTCGTTTCTTGATGGTTCTATTAGCTTCTTTTAAAATCTTTATTTTTTTTTTTTCGGCCCCCTCTTTTAGCTCTGTCGACGACATGACCTATGGGAGTGCCGGGTGTCCGAGCGTCCGCTGTCGGGCTCCCTCCCCGGGGGCCACCTTTCCTGCATCATGGCCGCAGATGCAGCGGTCCGACGGGGCGACCGTTCGGATGGCTGCCCGGGGGGCCGCCTCCTCGTTCCCCAGTAAGTGAGCGCTTAGACGGGGTTTTGGGTGACTTGACAGGCAGGAGTTCTATACCCAAAGGGGCCGAAAGCTTGGTTTTTTTGGGAAAAAATTGAAAAAGAGAACATTTTGGATGTTGAGTCCTCGACCCAAACCTAGCAACCTTACTACAGAATGATGGTAGTTGACACGATCTCTTCCCCGGATCTCGGCAGAGAGCTGGAAAAACCTAATGCCCAGGCATGGGCACCAAGAGGTTTTTTTTATTTTTTTTTACCACCTTCCTGTCGGACTGAATCTTTTGAGGGGGGACCGCATTCTGGGAAACGGCGA
>NC_051419.1:18558703-18558908 GCF_015228065.2 Penaeus monodon | reverse complement strand
AGCCTGCGCAGGCATGCGATTCCATCAGCGGAGGTAAAGACGGGGCTTCGTGAGTCGAACACGTGGTCCGATAAAAATCTGCAGCGTCTTCTGTAAGAAGTCATGTAAATTGCACCCTAAACTGCAAAATATTTTTAAAAGATTTCGATTTAGACCACCGTTGACTGCATCCAAAATTTCTCTTACTAGCACTAAATTTCCATGA
>NC_051419.1:18557956-18558174 GCF_015228065.2 Penaeus monodon | reverse complement strand
GTGGCTGCAGGTGACCCACCACCTGTTCGCGGAGCCGGGCGAGCGCCACGGCCTGGACCTGGTCTCCTTCAACGTGCAGCGCGGGCGGGAGGTCGGCCTTCCCGGCTACGGCGCCTGGAGGTTCGTGTCGGTTCCCTAATCCTGTTCCGCCTTCGTCTTGGACGTAGCTTCTGAAGGCTTCTCAGTCTCTGCTTGAAATACTGATATACAATATTTTT
>NC_051419.1:18555096-18555217 GCF_015228065.2 Penaeus monodon | reverse complement strand
TCCAGAAATTCTTCTTTCTACGACTACAAGACACAGGGATAAACATGCAAGCATCTCTGCCCTTGGAGAAAAATGGTAATACCCGCCCTTCAGCACCTCTTCACCCGAAGCTTCCGTTTGA
>NC_051419.1:18554859-18554992 GCF_015228065.2 Penaeus monodon | reverse complement strand
TCGCAGCCCACTACTAGCCTGTTAATTCCTGGCTTGAATAAATCCTGCCGAAGGAATGGGAAAAAAGTGTCATCATACTTTAAAATATATGACGGCGTTTTATATGCAACAGACATTGTGGAGAGGAATAGCG
>NC_051419.1:18553986-18554073 GCF_015228065.2 Penaeus monodon | reverse complement strand
GGGTGACCTCCGTAAACAGAAGATCAACCAGATCGAAACACAAGAAGAATGGGTGCCCGCATCGAACCATTTTAAAAAAATTCTTTT
>NC_051419.1:18553520-18553685 GCF_015228065.2 Penaeus monodon | reverse complement strand
ACTGGTGGTTGGTTGTAAGAAAGACAATTGGATTAATGATCCACCCAGATATTTAATTGATTGGGGGGTTGTTTTTTTCAATTTTTCTTTCTTTTGCCGAGCATGGCTTGCTGCTTGTTCAATTTTGGAAATTAAGTAGCAATTGAGATATGATTTGGGGACAAA
>NC_051419.1:18553019-18553501 GCF_015228065.2 Penaeus monodon | reverse complement strand
AAACGGTGGAATTTTCTGCTTGCACTTTCAGTAAATTGGTATTTTTGGGGAAAGGGGTGATATTCGGGTTGTCCCATTTTCCACCATCGCGGTTACCATCAACGGGCTGGCGGGCCTGTCCTGGGGGGGGTTCACCCTTGCAGGAGGAACGAGGAAAGGGGACTTGCCCCGGGGAAAGACAGCGGGGGTGAAAACTCCTTGAAATTTTTCCGACCTTCGGTTACAAATTTAGGTTTCCCCAAGTAAACTTCCCACCCGGGGCTCCCCGGTTAAGAGGGGCCTGCGCTTGGGCTCGTTTCGGGTTCCTTCCCTTGCCCACCGGGGAAAACAGGAAAGGGCCCAAAACCCCAAAAAGGGGGGAAAAAAACATTTTTGGTGGTGAAAAAAAACCCTTTTTTTTTTTTAAAAATTTTTTTTTGGGGGGGGAAAAATTTTAAAACCCGTTTTTTTTCTGTCTAAAAGACGTTGGCGATCATGGATTT
>NC_051419.1:18552811-18552966 GCF_015228065.2 Penaeus monodon | reverse complement strand
TTTACATTGTTAGGGGTTTTGTCAGGAGAAAAGAACAGACGTACTGGTTCATATATGCATAGTCGACATGATGTGGGGGTTTCTGTATATACCCCCCGATGTGATTTGGGTTTATTGACTCGGCTGAAGCATTGCTTTGGTGACTGAAGATTTAT
>NC_051419.1:18549225-18549310 GCF_015228065.2 Penaeus monodon | reverse complement strand
AACTGCACCATCAGTCGATGGGCGACTTTGGCATTACTATCTTGCTAAGCTGAAGCATCTTTTTTGGCGACTAAAGAATTCCTAT
>NC_051419.1:18548202-18548566 GCF_015228065.2 Penaeus monodon | reverse complement strand
TCTTCAACATCTTGGAGACAGATGCCTTCAGATGAGGTACCAAAGGCGGAGGAGTAAAGTAAAGAAAATCCCAATAGGGGTTTTGGGGAAGCATGCAGCCTTACTTAGTTTGCTGCATATGCCAAAGCCCTAAGAGCAGCTCCCATTGAATTGTACGATGCCTCGCATTTCGTCGTGAAAAGACCTGATCATGCTTTGTAGTTTGGGTGACATCCTATCTTATACCTGAAAAAGGTAAAGCTTTGGCAGGTGATAAATTCGGCATACAGAGGCCAAAGGGGATATGTATACTGTAGCTTCTGAACGGAACCCATTGGGACTCAGGTAGATGAGTCTGCTAATTTTGTGGGCGTAAACAATTTAC
>NC_051419.1:18547388-18548102 GCF_015228065.2 Penaeus monodon | reverse complement strand
AGCAAAAGTCCAAGAATGTTAAAGAACTACAGTCATTCCTAGGGTTTGAAACCTTTTACTGAAATTTAAGAATTTACTACCATGTAGCCCACTGTATAATTTGACCGAAAAAAGATGTTCCATGGAATTGGTCAGTCGAATATCAAGATGCTTTTGACAAAATAAAGCTGAAATCACAGATGATACATTTCTGGTACATTACAACAAAGACATGTCTGTAAAATTAGTGTGTTACGCATCACAAGTGGGGTTTTGGGTGTATTTATTGGTCCAACGTTAAGGAAGATGGCATTTAAAGACCATTGCTTTTGTTTCAGGATTGTTAAACAAAGCAAACGAAGATATTCTCCAAATAGAAAAGGAAGGATTGGCATTGGAAATATGGCTTTAAAGAAGTTCCACATGTACCTTTATGGCAGAAAAAGCTTGACTTTAGTAACAGACCATAAACCAATGTTAGCTATTTTAAGACGAAGAAAGACTGTCATAGTAGCAGCTCGTCAAACATAGGGGTCTAAAAACACTAGCCCCTAAAATTACGACATAGAGAAATGTCAACGTCGAAGATGTAGATTAGATTCATTAAAACCAAAGACACGGATGAACAAAAGTCTAAGAGTCTGAGAGGGTAAGGACTATAGAGAAGTTAATATTGGAGATAAGGTTTTGATAAATCATAATCTCTTCAGATCAAAAGTGGGTTTAAAGGGACAG
>NC_051419.1:18547003-18547090 GCF_015228065.2 Penaeus monodon | reverse complement strand
GTATAAGCGGCTATTGGTTTGTGATATTTGTGATATTTTGTTCTTAATTCATGTGCTTTAGATTCTCATTATTAGTATTATCTTCCT
>NC_051419.1:18543563-18543656 GCF_015228065.2 Penaeus monodon | reverse complement strand
ACTACCCTTTTTTCTGGAATGGAAAAGCGTCTGATAAACCCAAAGTGCATGGAGTAGGTTTTGTAGTAAAATTGCTGAAAATGTTAGAACAAG
>NC_051419.1:18543344-18543469 GCF_015228065.2 Penaeus monodon | reverse complement strand
CGCTTCTGAGACCAAGGATGAGCTCTACGACAACCTACCTGTCAGCTATCATCAGTAGTATCCCAAGCATGAAGCAGATTTTTCTCCTAAATGATTCTTGGTCCTCATGCCTTTGATGGCTTTAA
>NC_051419.1:18542874-18542996 GCF_015228065.2 Penaeus monodon | reverse complement strand
AACGCTTAGTTACAGCCACCGACAGATGGGAGTACCTATGTACAATCATCCACCGTGTAACCATGGCCACTTTTGAAAAGAAGGTGGCAAAAACAAATGACTGGTATGAGGCCGTCTGACGA
>NC_051419.1:18541864-18542232 GCF_015228065.2 Penaeus monodon | reverse complement strand
CCCACAGAATCTAGCAGAACTCATCTACCCTGAGTCACAATGTGGATTCCGTGCTCAGAGAGCTACAGTATACATGATCTCCCTTTGCCTCTGTATGCCGAATTTATCAACCTGCCAAAGACATTTGACCTTTTTCAGGTCATACATAAGATAGGATGCTCACCCAAACTACAAAGCATGATCAGGTCTTTTCACGACGAAATGCGAGGCATCGTACAATTCAATGGGAGCTGCTCTTAGGGCTTTGGCATATGCAGCAAACTGAAGTAAGGCTGCATGCTTGCCCAACCCTATTTGGGATTTTCTTTACTTTACTCCTCCGCCTTTGGTACCTCATCTGAAGGCATCTGTCTCCAAGATGTTGAAGA
>NC_051419.1:18537023-18537094 GCF_015228065.2 Penaeus monodon | reverse complement strand
TAGATCCTGGTGAGACATGAACGCAGCATCCTTTCTTCTCATAGAAATGGTTTCGATCGTGGATTCGCAAA
>NC_051419.1:18533429-18533503 GCF_015228065.2 Penaeus monodon | reverse complement strand
GCGAATCCACGATCGAAACCATTTCTATGAGAAGAAAGGATGGCTGCGTCCTGTCTTCACCAGGATCTATTTTC
>NC_051419.1:18528411-18528821 GCF_015228065.2 Penaeus monodon | reverse complement strand
ACAGCCCTTAAATGATAATAAAGGATCTTAAACATCTTGGAGACAGATCCTTCAGATGGGGTACCAAAGGCGGAGAGTAAAGTAAAGAAATCCCAAATAGGGTTGGCAAGCATGCAGCCTTACTTCAGTTTGCTGCATATGCCAAAGCCCTAAGAGCAGCTCCCATTAATTGTACGATGCCTCGCATTTCGTCGTGAAAAGACCTGATCATGCTTTGTAGTTTGGGTGAGCATCCTATCTTATGTATGCCCTTTGAAAAAGGTCAAATGTCTTTGGCAGTTGATAATTCGGCATACAGAGGCAAGGGAGATCATGTATACTGTAGCTCTCTGAGCACGGAATCCACATTGTGACTCAGGGTAGATGAGTTCTGCTAGATTCTGGGGGCGTACTAACACTACGTTGTGTCT
>NC_051419.1:18527672-18527795 GCF_015228065.2 Penaeus monodon | reverse complement strand
TCGTCAGACGGCCTCATACCAGTCATTTGTTTTTTTCCACCTTCTTTTTAAAGTTTGGGCCCTGGTTACACGGTGGATGATTGTACATAGGTACTCCATCTTCGGTGGCTGTAACTAAGCGTT
>NC_051419.1:18527300-18527593 GCF_015228065.2 Penaeus monodon | reverse complement strand
TTTTAGGCTGTCTGCGTATCTTACAGCACACCAGGAAGTGGGCCGTATTGCAAACTGCAGTCTGTGGAATGAGCAAGTTTAAAGGGCATATTTGAGCGAGGATCGCCTGACCAGGATCAGATCCAACTGATGCTAGTACTTGGACCGGAATGTCTCCGGAGACCTTGTGCTGTAGCATGATGTCGAAGAATGTGTTGGTGATGCATAGGTTTGGAAGGTACAAAATCTAGTAGTAGTTCCTATTGTCGTTTTATCTTCCCAAAGCTAAAGCATCAAGCATGAGGAAAACCGGG
>NC_051419.1:18512653-18512817 GCF_015228065.2 Penaeus monodon | reverse complement strand
CTTACTGCCTCACTTTACTTCATTTTTGTCCATTCTGTAATATTGGTTGACTACATAGTTCGAGGTCTTCCTCTTTGCCTTCTTCCATAATACGAGATGGCCATAATACCTGAGTTTTCTGACTCGCAATATGTTTTCAAGTAGTGTGCCGTCAGTTTTGATGT
>NC_051419.1:18512237-18512350 GCF_015228065.2 Penaeus monodon | reverse complement strand
GGTATCTACTTGATCTTTTGGTTTCTCCGTCAATGGACTTATGAATTCTTGGAAAAGGGGCATGTCTTCGATTTGGTCTTCTTGGCATTCATTTTCATTCCAAACTGTTTCCT
>NC_051419.1:18510765-18512034 GCF_015228065.2 Penaeus monodon | reverse complement strand
TTTAGTTCTTTTTGAGAAATCCATTTTCCATCCGATTTTAAGCTCTTCGATTCCAGAAAGGGGACTTTAATGAAAGTTACGTCTATTCCTCCATTCCAATGTGACCAGACATTCGATTAGTTTTCATGGTTAACTCTTTCAAATCCCTTTTGATAATCTATAAAACAGGCATAAACATCTTGTTAACATCACTGCATCTTTCGATGTGGTACGTAAATTGAAGATATTTTCTTTTGCCCCTTTGCCATTTTATAAAACCATTTGAGTGTCACTGATTTCAGTCTCTATGATGTACTTATTCCTATTTAGTATTATACGGAGTATGATTTCAGTATATGGGTCATAAGACTAAGTGTCCGATATTCAGAGCATTCGTAGCTTTTGTTTCTTGGGAGTCTTATAAAGAATGAGTCGTTCAAGTCACTGGAAATATTTCAGTTTTATATACCATTTACAAAAATGATTGGCATGTGAATGTTATCTTCATCTAATGCTTCAGTATTTCGGTGTTAATATTATCCATTCCTGTTGCCTTGCCGGATTTTAGTTCATGTATTGCCTTTTGACTTCATCCACAGCAGATTTCACCATCTTCGTTGAAGGCAATTCTAGATTGTTATTGCTGATGTCACCATACAGGTCTGTCATATTTTCTTCCCATCTATTCTTTATTTCTTTTTCATCAAATAACATTTTCCCATTTTTATCATTTGATGCTTTCACTTCCTTGTTTTGTTTTACGTTTTCTAGTCACTTCCTTGATTTTGTCGTGCTTTCTTGATGTTGTTTTCTGGCCTCAAATAAAATCTATGGCTTCGCATTTCTTATTCCACCACCTCTCTTTTTCATTCTTGCATTCTTTTCCAATTCTTTTCTCAAAATTTCATACCGGGATGATCTCTGTGTTTACTAATTTTCTTTCTTCCATGAGATTTAGAATTTCATCCATGATCCAACTTTTTTTTGCTCTTTTTTTTTCTTGGGGAGAACTTTCTTAGAGGCGTTTGACAAGCTATGTTTCAATTTCCCAGTTTTCTTCTAGGTGTCAATGTGTATATTATCCTGAATTGTGAGTGTGGAGAATATGTTTTCACTTCTACGTTAAATTGATTCCTGATGTTTTTTTTCTCTTAAAAATGTTAGATTGTACTGTTCATGGATTCGAGGTCTTTCCTTTCTTTTCAATTTTATTCCGACTTAATAACAACGGATTATGAGTCTAGGTCTGCTCCTGGGTGTGTTTTTACATTTTCCCGCATTAATCAGGGT
>NC_051419.1:18509574-18510171 GCF_015228065.2 Penaeus monodon | reverse complement strand
CCTCATTTTCAAACTTCTGTTGTCCGAGTCTAGCCTTCCATTTGGATTTAAGCTAGCCTCATCATTATCAGAATTTCTATTCACAAGGGTAGGTGTTTCTTCCCTGTCACTTGAAGAAAAGCTCGCCGCAGGGGTCCCAGTGATCTCTTCTATACCATCATCATAAATATGAAGCATCTACCATATCTAACTACGGGATAATACTCAGTAGGGCCCCAGTTCTTTCTGAGGTAACTGGCCACTTGTCCATTTTGTCAGGAGTGTGCCCTGAATGTGTTACCCATCTTGCTATCGCAGTATCTAAACCGTTGACCATCTAACTATTTGGTTCATCCGCTTCTTCAGCTACTCTAGTCTTCATGCACTTACGGGGTGACATCCCCTTGTATCACAAACATCTCAAGAGATGCCTGCTACCCTCACTTAGTTTAGCTGAGGCGCGGTCCCGTGATGTGACCGCTGATGTGCACTACCGGCTACTTGGAGTGAGAGTTGTGCAATGGTAAGAGACTAAGGTACCTTGCCCATGATCTGTGCAGCTGGCAAAATACAGAGGTGCTACTCCTGCACACTACACCATACACCACATATATAGGC
>NC_051419.1:18506777-18507251 GCF_015228065.2 Penaeus monodon | reverse complement strand
TAGAGATACACACAATAATCGAAAACCTTTAAACTTACACATAATAAAAGTAGGCACACGCGATATCTTTACAAGAAAATAATACACGTAGGCTCCCTTTCCCTTCTGATCCTAGAGGCGCTTCTTGCACGACTGTTTCTTTCCTGTCGGCAGTTACGAGAGCTGCTGGCTCTGATGGAAGAGTATCCGAATTTCTGCAACGGTTACTTCACCCTTGGGAAAGCCCGGATCATTGAGGTAGGGATGCTGTGCCTCTTGACATAGTATGCGTACAGTATGTAGGTTTCTTGTTCTGTAGATATATGTGTGTAATTACCCTAGCAATAACGACCTGATCTTTTCTTTCACAGTTAGCGAGTTTCATCGCCACTTACGTCGTGATTCTCATTCAATTTCGTATAAGCGAAAAGCAGCTCCATGAGGAGCCTCCATGCTTTGGTTTTTTTTATTTCGATTGAAGAATATATATATCAA
>NC_051419.1:18506381-18506650 GCF_015228065.2 Penaeus monodon | reverse complement strand
TCATTAACTTGTTGGTGTCAGAGTGATTTAGATTTTAACATATATTCTACCCAACCCAAACATACTAATGGGGAAACTTTCTCAGAATCGTTATCCCTCAGTGTAGAATGTAAGTTGTTTTCACAATAGTTTTACATTCATACATTATAAGCTGTTTTCACAATAGTTTTACATTCATACATTATAAGCTTCGAGTTAACTAACCTTGCTTTCTACCTAGCATTTATTTATTTATGGTGGCATGCGGGTGCAGCACCGTAGAATGTGGT
>NC_051419.1:18505382-18505813 GCF_015228065.2 Penaeus monodon | reverse complement strand
TGCCTGTTTTACAATATCTTAATTATTTTGGAATTATTTTGGGCACTGTGCATTGTCACGCTCATGCTTTATTGAAATATGAAATATTTTGTTTTGATGGTAGAGAAACACTAAGGGGCTTTCCAATATAGTAAAATATATTTACAGGAACTCATGGTACAATTAGTGTAAGAAAGAACTGAGTGGAAATTAACGAGCACAGGTCCTGGATTGGATGTCTTGGAAGTGGTGGTCTATGTAATGATTGAAGTTGCTTGGGAAAACGATCAGTGTCATTGTTTTTATCTTTGGTAGTAGACTCAGAAATCCAGATGAACCTGAACAAATAATTCAGGAAGTAGGTAACCCAAAGGAGCCTGTAATGAAGGTTCCTCTTCGCCTAAGTAGCCCTGGAAGCCCGAACATCACGGAATGCTATTGTGATGCTGTTA
>NC_051419.1:18494116-18494272 GCF_015228065.2 Penaeus monodon | reverse complement strand
TTAATTGACTAAAATAACATTAAATAAATGTATAATTATTCTAGTATCATAGTCTATCCTTGTTCGGTCTATTACAGTTACAAATACAGTTACAAATTTGGTTGTGTTCTATACAACATTTAAAGAATAGAAAATAATAATTATTAACTTTGTTCC
>NC_051419.1:18493354-18493706 GCF_015228065.2 Penaeus monodon | reverse complement strand
TCATTGGAAGTAGCTGAAGAGTTCGAAAATAAATTTCCTAACAACTAAGGAAAGTAATGTAAATAATATATTTGACGAACAGCAATCGCCCAGGCAGATATTGTTAAATAAACAAGGTAATTGGAAATGACTGAATCTTGATGGATGGTAATGGTTTTACATTAATGGTATCAGTCGCGCTTCGCTGGCACTTAAGACTTGCGATAAGCAAGCGCCAATTAGGAAACCACGGCATTTATATAGGCTGATAAAGCGGACGCTGGATCCTCGAAGGGAGAAAGTAACCAGCAGTGGAAGTTTGTTCAAGCCTGAAGCAAGATAGTGAAAAATCCTGGTTCTTTGTCTTGTGCTT
>NC_051419.1:18491874-18493257 GCF_015228065.2 Penaeus monodon | reverse complement strand
CTGTTTTCGTGTGTGTGGATTTTTCCGACAAAATGATATGGAAAAACAAGACTCTTTGTCTTTTATTGTTTATTCAAACTATCTGTGGTGCCTTTCCATACATTATCAAGCGAGAACAAGATCGAGAAAAATCTTGCGCGAAATATTCTCAGAAGGCCTGGAAGTCATTCACTCTGAAGAAGATCGGTTGGCTGCGTGTGTATAACCTCTTCCTCTTCGCCCTCATGGCCACAGCTTACTGTTCTGGCATCCAGCATCTGTCTCGCGAGAACTATAGTTGGCTACAGTCGGAAACAAAAACATTGGTCACTATGATCAATGACGCCGTAGATATCACAACGACATTTTTGGTTTACGTTCGTCTCCTTCGTAACCATTCTGATCTCGCGAAGATGGTCGGAACACTCACGGACATCATCGAAGTCCCACGTTTTGCCAAGAAGTGGTATCCCAGGATGGCTTTTTTCTCCATCTTCCAAGTGACACTCAACTTCGTGACGAACAAAGAGCGATGGTCGACGAATATCTGCGAGGAATGTTACTGGTTCACACATTTCAGAAATGAGCTCGGAATGCTTACCCGCCGGTATATATCACCCGTTCTTTTCGCCCAAACGGTGATGCTCTTTCATGCTCTCGTCCTCGTGATGGAAAAAGCATATATTGAAGTTTATGATGAATTGCGTCCTTATTGCTCCATTACTGAGGAAGAACGCTCGTCTTCGTCCACGCCCACAGGCACCAGTAAAGTCAATACCAAAGCGCCAAAGGCGGGCGATGGAACGATTATTTACAACATCTCCAAGGATTACAAAATTCTCTCCGCATATAAGTCTCCAGAATTCTCGAAGAGTGATTCACGACGTCCTCCTCACCCTCTCTTGATCAGAATACAGAAGACAAAGGAGCGTCTCCTGCGCATTTACGACTTCCACCAGCTCTTAAATTCCTTCTTCCTTCCGCCCTTGACGCTGATCCTGCTGAAATGTGTCGTGGGAAGCATTGTGTCTATCTTCAGCCTGTCGGATGGCCTCATGCAAAGATGCGAGATCCTTGCGGCGTTCGGAGTCATGGCAGGACACGCACATGTCTTTATTTACTTTATCTGTGTCACCCCGGAAATCGTGAACCGCAAGGTGAGTCGGGAACTTGAGAGAGTGAATAATCTACGAACATGAGACGAATCGGCAGCCTTTGGCCTATGTCAGTATAAAGTGCATAGAGAATGACAACTCCATTTGTTCTCAGACACCGAGTGTTCATTACATCATCTTACATCTTACAGAGATCCGAGATCAGGTCGCAGTGGATGCAGGCATGGGTGGCAGCCAGACAGATAGAGACCAAGGCGCAGGTAAACTATTGCTTCACGATTGCCTGCAG
>NC_051419.1:18488815-18488990 GCF_015228065.2 Penaeus monodon | reverse complement strand
TCGGCTGTTCTTACTGCCTCACTATACTTCATTTTTGTCCATTCTGTAATATTGGTTGACTACATAGTTCGAGGTCTTCCTCTTTGCCTTCTTCCATTAATTACGAGATGGCCATAATACCTGAGTTTTCTGACTCGCAATATGTTTTCAAGTAGTGTGCCGTCAGTTTTTATGT
>NC_051419.1:18486945-18487719 GCF_015228065.2 Penaeus monodon | reverse complement strand
GATTGGCATGTTGAATGTTATCTTCATCTAATGCTTTCAGTATTTCGGTGTTAATATTATCCATTCCTGTTGCCTTGCCGGATTTTAGTTCATGTATTGCCTTCTTGACTTCATCCACTAGCAGATCTTCACCATCTTCGTTTGAAGGCAATTCTAGATTGTTATTGCTGATGTCACCATACAGGTCTGTCACATATTCTTCCCATCTATTCTTTATTTCATTTTCATCAAATAACATATTGCCATTTTTATCATTGATGCATTCACTTCCCTTGTATGTTTTACGTTTTCTAGTCACTTCCTTGATTTTGTCGTGCATTTCTTGATGTTGTTTTCTGGCCTCAAGTAACTCTATGGCTTCGCATTTCTTATTCCACCACCTCTCTTTTGCATTCTTGCATTCTTTGCCAATTCTTTTCTCAAAATTTCATACCGGGATTGATCTCTGTGTTTTACTAATTTTCTTTCTTCCATGAGATTTAGAATTTCATCCATGATCCAACTTTGTTTTGCTCTTTTCTCTTTCTTGGGGAGAACTTTCTTAGAGGCGTTTGACAAGCTATGTTTCATATTTTCCCAGTTTTCTTCTAGGTGTCAATTTGTATATTATCCTGAATTGTGAGTGTGGAGAACATGTTTTCACTTCTACGTTAAATTGATTCCTGATGTTTTCTTCTCTTAACATGTTTAGATTGTACTGTTCATGGATTCGAGGTCTTTCCTTTCTTTTCAATTTTAATTCCAACTTAATAACAACTGGATTATGAGTCTATG
>NC_051419.1:18485699-18486296 GCF_015228065.2 Penaeus monodon | reverse complement strand
CCTCATTTTCAAACTTCTGTTGTCCGAGTCTAGCCTTCCATTTGGATTTAAGCTAGCCTCATCATTATCAGAATTTCTATTCACAAGGGTAGGTGTTTCTTCCCTGTCACTTGAAGAAAAGCTCGCCGCAGGGGTCCCAGTGATCTCTTCTATACCATCATCATAAATATGAAGCATCTACCATATCTAACTACGGGATAATGCTCAGTAGGGCCCCAGTTCTTTCTGAGGTAACTGGCCACTTGTCCATTTTGTCAGGAGTGTGCCCTGGATGTGTTACCCATCTTGCTATTGCGCCATCTAAACCGTTGACCATCTAACTATTTGGTTCATCCGCTTCTTCAGCTACTCTAGTCTTCATGCACTTACGGGGTGACATCCCCTTGTATCACAAACATCTCAAGAGATGCCTGCTACCCTCACTTAGTTTAGCTGAGGCGCGGTCCCGTGATGTGACCGCTGATGTGCACTACCGGCTACTTGGAGTGAGAGTTGTGCAATGGTAAGAGACTAAGGTACCTTGCCCATGATCTGTGCAGCTGGCAAAATACAGAGGTGCTACTCCTGCACACTACACCATACACCACATATATAGGC
>NC_051419.1:18482896-18483343 GCF_015228065.2 Penaeus monodon | reverse complement strand
ATAATCGAAAACCTTTAAACTTACACATAATAAAAGTAGGCACACGCGATATCTTTACAAGAAAATAATACACGTAGGCTCCCTTTCCCTTCTGATCCTAGAGGCGCTTCTGTGCACGACTGTTTCTTTCCTGTCGGCAGTTACGAGAGCTGCTGGCTCTGATGGAAGAGTATCCGAATTTCTGCAACGGTTACTTCACCCTTGGGAAAGCCCGGATCATTGAGGTAGGATGCTGTGCTCTCTGACATAGTATGCGTACAGTATGTAGGTTTCTTGTTCTGTAGATATATGTGTGTAATTAGCCTAGCAATAACGACCTGATCTTTTCTTTCACAGTTAGCGAGTTTCATCGCCACTTACGTCGTGATTCTCATTCAATTTCGTATAAGCGAAAAGCAGCTCCATGAGGAGCCTCCATGCTTTGGTTTTTTTTATTTCGATTGAAGA
>NC_051419.1:18482575-18482784 GCF_015228065.2 Penaeus monodon | reverse complement strand
TTCTCCTTCTTCATTAACTTGTTGGTGTCAGAGTGATTTAGATTTTAACATATATTCTACCCAACCCAAACATACTAATGGGGAAACTTTCTCATAATCGTTATCCCTCAGTGTAGAATGTAAGTTGTTTTCACAATAGTTTTACATTCATACATTATAAGCTGTTTTCACAATAGTTTTACATTCATACATTATAAGCTTCGAGTTAA
>NC_051419.1:18481231-18481662 GCF_015228065.2 Penaeus monodon | reverse complement strand
TGCCTGTTTTACAATATCTTAATTATTTTGGAATTATTTTGGGCACTGTGCATTGTCACGCTCATGCTTTATTGAAATATGAAATATTTTGTTTTGATGGTAGAGAAACACTAAAGGGCTTTCCAATATAGTAAAATATATTTACAGGAACTCACGGTACAATTAGTGTAAGAAAGAACTGAGTGGAAATTAACGAGCACAGGTCCTGGATTGGATGTCTTGGAAGTGGTGGTCTATGTAATGATTGAAGTTGCTTGGGAAAACGATCAGTGTCATTGTTTTTGTCTTTGGTAGTAGACTCAGAAATCCAGATGAACCTGAACAAATAATTCAGGAAGTAGGTAACCCAAAGGAGCCTGTAATGAAGGTTCCTCTTCGCCTAAGTAGCCCTGGAAGCCCGAACATCACGGAATGCTATTGTGATGCTGTTA
>NC_051419.1:18472968-18473211 GCF_015228065.2 Penaeus monodon | reverse complement strand
AAAGGTCCTACAGGTATTTAAAGGGGGGGGGGTGGGCCGGCACCCCCAGGTAAGGCAGTCAACCTGCAACCACACCTGAACATATATATATAATTATTATATAAATTAAAATTTATATAAATAATTATATGTTAAAAATATAAGTGAGCAAACACCACACACACAAAGTAAATATATACATATAAATATATATATATATATAATATAATAATTATATAATAATTTTATATATTAAAAGGTTAG
>NC_051419.1:18472183-18472647 GCF_015228065.2 Penaeus monodon | reverse complement strand
AGATAACAACAAAACCAACACAACACACACACACAATTTTAATTATTATTATATATTATATAATATATATAAATAAAAATTATTTATATTTAAATATATTTTATATATATATATAATAATTATTTTATATATAATATATTATATATATTATATCTAAGAACACACGCCACACCACCAACACGTGTGTGTCAATACCTTGATGTTTATATCTGGGAACGGTTTTTATTTGTGGTTTGGTGGCATTACCGCACGCTGTGAAGAAATTGCGCATCTAAAGCCAAATGCCACGGAGACAGGAAAGGGAGAAGTTGATAAGCAGGATAAAATATTACAATATAATGCTTTCAACACTGAATAAAAAAAAAAAAAATTATTTAAGTTCTACAAAGAAAGCCTTGGGCTTTTTTATTATATTTTATATATTTTAAAATAAATAATATTATATATAATATTAATAAAATTAT
>NC_051419.1:18471743-18472007 GCF_015228065.2 Penaeus monodon | reverse complement strand
CAAAATAAAAGCCAAAGGGCTTTCTTTGTAGAACTAAATAATGTTTTTTTTTTATTCAAGTTTTGAACGATTTTTATTGAATATGTTTACCTGTTATAAAAGCATTCGTCCTTGCCTGTCTCCAGTGGCTTTGGCTTAGACAGCAATTTTTTCAAGGTGCGGAATGCACCAAACCACAGAATAAAAAACCGTCCAGTATAAACAAAAAGGTATGGACACACCGTGTGGTGGTGTGTGTGCGTGTGTGTTTAGATAAAATTTTAA
>NC_051419.1:18471259-18471332 GCF_015228065.2 Penaeus monodon | reverse complement strand
AATCCCTTTTGGGGTTGTGTGGTGGTGTGGTACACTTTATATATATGTATTAACATATAAAATTTAATATAAA
>NC_051419.1:18447311-18447771 GCF_015228065.2 Penaeus monodon | reverse complement strand
ACTATTATTCTGAAAAAGCAAATGCGAAACTATGTGTCGAACTTGTATTAAAAAATGTTAATGGTTATTAAAATCAATGTATGACAGTATACACTAGAAACTTGAACAGTACAGAGTATCTCAATAGTTGTCAATTCTTTTCACTCAAATATTTGAATATTTCACAACCTCAACCCGTATGAGCTTATATGATTTGTATGAGTTAATCTTATTGGTTTTTTGATTATCAATGATTTTTATTAATTTATTCCATACATTGATTGGCTTTTACGTTTACGGTCGCAGGATTAGCTACCAGTAGCTCTAGTAATACTGACTGTGAATTGCCTTTTTTGCCCATAGGAAAAAAAACAATAACTACTTTCATATTAACCGATTAACGGACCGATCAACATCGCATCCTCTTATCTATCTAATAAATCTGCTACCAACAAAGCCGGTTAACATGTTATCTGAGAAT
>NC_051419.1:18445910-18446231 GCF_015228065.2 Penaeus monodon | reverse complement strand
CACTATTTAAAGGGGGGTAAGTAAACAATGATTCACCACCATTAAATATATTTAAATATTTTTAACAAAAGAAATAAGTTTTCTTTGGGGGTCACTCCCCTTTTTAGACATTCAAGGAAAAAAGGCAAATTGTCTGTTTTAAAAGGAGAGTCGGACGCTATTACGGCGACTCTTGTTCAGCTATTTCCTTGGTTGATGTTTCGACTTCTTATTTTATTATGACTGAAAAGAAAGAATGCATTTTCAAAATGAAAAAGTTTACTTTGTAAATTTTAAACACTCAAGTAAAAAAGTCCCAGTTAACAGTTTGCGGATCACGAG
>NC_051419.1:18445613-18445781 GCF_015228065.2 Penaeus monodon | reverse complement strand
AACCTCGAACTTAAATAACCTTTATATATAATATGATTACGTAAACAGGTTACGAAAATAAGTATTTCAAATGAGAATTAGACCAATCCTGGACAAAAACCCCCCCATTTAAATTTAAAAAATTTAAAAATTTTTAACTATATGATTGGACTAATTCATTCATTCAGA
>NC_051419.1:18444879-18445193 GCF_015228065.2 Penaeus monodon | reverse complement strand
GTTGGGAAACTCTGAATTTTGTCATCACCCCCATTGTAATTTGTTACTGCATGCTTCTTTTAAAAGATCATTCAAAGGGCAGCAATATTAGCAAAAATTGGGGAAAAAACTTTCGGGAATAACCCCACCGTACCCCAATGAAAAACAACAAAAACCCCTTTAATTTTTTTTTATTTTAGGGTATACCGTAAGTTTGTCAGAATTTTGCAATATTGCTGCCTTTGAATGATCTGTTAAAGAAGCATAGCAGTAACAAATTACATGGAGGATGACAAATTCAGAGCTCACAATTAAAAGTTTCATTAGTATCAAAA
>NC_051419.1:18444321-18444485 GCF_015228065.2 Penaeus monodon | reverse complement strand
CCTGAATGAATGAATTAGTCCAATCATATAGAGTAAAATTATTAATTTTAACTTAAATGGTGGGGTATTGTCCATAGATTGGTCTAATTCTCATTTGAAATACTTATTTTCGTACCTGTTTACGTAATCATATTATATATAAAGGTTATTTAAGTTTCGAGGTA
>NC_051419.1:18443802-18444184 GCF_015228065.2 Penaeus monodon | reverse complement strand
CGCAAACTGTTAACTGGGACTTGTTACTTGAGTGCTTAAAATTTACAAAGAAAAAACTGTTCAGTTTGAAAATGCATTCTTTCTTTTCAGTCATAATATATAAGAAGTCTGAAACATCAACACCAAGGAAATAGCTGAACAAGAGTCGCCGTAATAGCGTCCGACTCTCCGTTTTTAACAGACAATTTGCCGTTTTCCTTGAATGTCTAACAAGGGAGTGACCCCAAAGAAAACTTATTTCTTTTGTTAAAAATATTGTAAATATATTAATGGGGTGTGAATCATTGTTTACTTACCCACCTTTATAGTGCAAAAGAAAAGTGATGAAAGGATCAAAGAAAAACGAAAGAAAGTGGCAAACAGTAAAAGAACCTACCAACAC
>NC_051419.1:18442266-18442725 GCF_015228065.2 Penaeus monodon | reverse complement strand
ATTCTCAGATAACATGTTAACCGGCTTTGTTGGTAGCAGATTATTAGATAGATAAGAGGATGCGATTGTTGATCGGGTCACGTTAATCGGTTAATATGAAGGTAGTTATTGTCTTTTTGCTATGGGCAACAAAGGCAATTCACAGCTCAGTATTACTAGAGCTACTGGTAGCTAATCCTGCACCCAAAAACAAAATAGCCAATCAATGTATGGAATAAATTGATAATCATTGATAATTAAACAACCAATAAGATTAACTCATACTAATCATATAAGCTTATACGGGTTGAGATTGTGAAATATTCAAATATTTGAGTGAAAAGAATTAACAGCTATTGAGATACACTCTGTACTGTTCAAGTTTCTAGTGTATACTGTCATACATTGATTTTAATAACCATTAACATTTTTTAATACAAGTTCGACACATAGTCTCGCATTTGCTTTTTAGAATAATAG
>NC_051419.1:18439736-18439819 GCF_015228065.2 Penaeus monodon | reverse complement strand
GTGGTTAAAATTGAAAAAAACATATTTTAAAACTTCAAAAATTGCAATAATAATTTTTTAAAATTTATAAAAAATTTAAAGAT
>NC_051419.1:18433388-18433545 GCF_015228065.2 Penaeus monodon | reverse complement strand
ACAAATTTTGCAATTATTCTAATCATTACATAATTCCCATTTTATTTAAATTTTTTATTTTTCTCCTTTTTATCATCATTTTTTCATGATTAATAAAAAGTCATTTTTACCCTAATAATTGCCAAAAACATCTGAATCGAAAGAGTTTTATTTTTTT
>NC_051419.1:18431718-18431788 GCF_015228065.2 Penaeus monodon | reverse complement strand
TCCTCCCCCCCTGGGGGAAATTTGGGGGGCTCGGGGGGGGGTGGGCCCTTTCCATCCCCCCCCCCCCCCA
>NC_051419.1:18424343-18424462 GCF_015228065.2 Penaeus monodon | reverse complement strand
TCCTTCCTTCAAACAACCTCGGGGGTTTTTTTCCCCAAAACAAATTTGAGGGTCTTTGGGAGTCCTCCCCCAAAAAACGGAAATTTAAGGTGGGCCCCCAAATGGGAACTCCCCCAATA
>NC_051419.1:18419081-18419178 GCF_015228065.2 Penaeus monodon | reverse complement strand
TGTACCAAATATGAATCTACAATAAAATGTGATGCCACGGCAAATCCGTCCATTCATTAGTTCGTTTCATACATGAATGAAGAAGGGTCGGACGTTG
>NC_051419.1:18418668-18418882 GCF_015228065.2 Penaeus monodon | reverse complement strand
AATTATTGTTAAAGGAAGTTTATTTATTCATCTTAATATGGTAGAAAAACTTCAGAAATCGAATTATGTAAAATAATCATTTTAAAAAGGATTTGATTAGTGCAACACAGTTTGATTAGTCGCAGAAAACTTTCTATTTCGTGAATTATTATTTGCTGAATTTCAATTAAAGGAGCAAACTTTCAACAATGACTTTGGCCCTCTTTGTTCTCGG
>NC_051419.1:18417045-18418079 GCF_015228065.2 Penaeus monodon | reverse complement strand
AAAAAATCAGTAACGAATAGAACCTTATGTTACGGAAGGGTTGCTATTTTTGGGTTCAAATTGGTCTCGTTTTGATTCATAATATAACGAATAGTCGTTCCGGAGTTCATATGGATTTACAGTGACATGGTAATCTTTTTGTGTTGAGGGTTTATTAAATGTAGATATCGTAGGACAATTGGGAATTTCGATACCGACGGTGGATGGTCGATGATACACAACCGAAGACCTGGTAGGCATAATGTGGTCAAGCCCTTGCTTTGCAGATAAGCACTTACTATAGATAATCACTTTACTCTATATTTTATCAAAACAGCATTTAGTTTTCATTATTAGCTTCACAGCACAAATCTTGTTGTCACATGTAGTGAGGAGTGGTAGGGAAAACGGTATTTAATTAACTTTATCCTTTACTTTTCAATCGGGTAATTGCATCTATGGTAGAAGTAGACCCACTTTTCAAGGCATGTGACATCCATGATTACGTGGTGTTGTCATGTTATTTAGAGATAATCCGTGCAAGACACCGACGGATGGGTCTACACGCTCGCGCACCCGCAAAGAAGCCCGAGTTAACGCGACAAAATATGGAGAAGAGGATGGAATATGCCTATCAGTTTACAGACATGCCACAAACCTTTTGGGACAAAGTGATATTCTTCGACGAGAAAACTTTTTCTTTTGAAAGCACCAACATTGCGAAACATATATAGCGTCGACACCCCCCCCCCCCTGTTCTCCCATTTTCAATTTTCCTTCATTCGATATATTGAAAATGAATGTTTGTTTCAATAGAATTGAATGCTAAAACTATTATATATTTGTATATTTGTGTATCTAATACAGCGTTATTTTTTAACAGATTTGAACTAGAGAATGTGATCGCGAGCAGAGGAGTGGCCGAATCACCCTAGGGTTACATGTATGGTGTAGGGGTATTGATGGATGTCGGCCTTTGCCGATTTACCGTCAGGAGATATGTTGAAATCCTTGATGAGGTTAAGGGCTTCGTGAACACCCCGACACCATGAAGC
>NC_051419.1:18416672-18416921 GCF_015228065.2 Penaeus monodon | reverse complement strand
ATGGAAATGCATACGATGAGCGGAAGGCTGTGCCTTGACAGCCGAGTTAGTAGCGTCTATGCCTCGGCGCCTTAAATGTGTTTTGGCAGTAGGGGGAGGAAATGCAAAATATTAAACTTGAATATATTACCAGTATTTTTTTTTTCTTGTTTTGATCTTATTGGAATTTGTCAATAGCTAGTAATATAATAGCAATATTGCGTGTGAGTAGCTCCTGTCATCTCAGTCGTCTGGCAATGCCTAGCACTT
>NC_051419.1:18416465-18416600 GCF_015228065.2 Penaeus monodon | reverse complement strand
AAACATATTAAGATTACCTGCGAATGTATAGCCTTTTAACTCGTGATATGCAACACATACCCACAAGTAGTGGGAAAATTTTGAGTACGAACAGTTTCCCCCCCCCCCCAGTCTATGACTGGGGAGGGGCGAATG
>NC_051419.1:18414753-18416187 GCF_015228065.2 Penaeus monodon | reverse complement strand
CATATTATTTTTCGTATTTTAGTAGAACATTTTCCCGTGATCAGAAAACGGAGCCCCTCGTCAATAGCCCCTGATAAGGGGCTATTGATGGTAATTGGTAATTGAAATCAACAACGCCCCTCTTCAAATGTTCCCGCTAAAGGAATCTACGATTCCTTTAACAGGGGCATTCAATGAGGGGCGCCGTTTTTCTGATCACAGGAAAAAAATTAGGGGTATCCTGCCATATCTAGAACATTGCGGATTTTAGGCTTTAGTTACTATTCTAATGCTGGATATGATGAAGCCAGGGACCATGTAGGATAGAATCTACTTATAACATAGTATCTACTGTTTAACTTTACATGCTCAAATAGTAAAGAGGGGGTCGTACTTCAAGAACATAAATGGTTCATGTATCAGAACAAGACACTTCGGAAATTTCTAATTTTGGGATTTATAATAAGACAGACTCCGGTGGATTCTAAGAGGCGTGTTGCGGGTCTACGACTTTTGGCCGAAAGACTCCTCATCGAAATGACATTCCACTCGAAACGACATTTCTTCGAAACGACTTTTCCCGGAAACAACATTTCCCCGAATAAAAACAGCTTTCCTAAAGTTGAAATTTCGGAGAAATATAGTTTTTGTTTGGGGTAAATGTCCTTTATACTTAATACAATTAACATTTCCCAAATTCAAAAATAGTAAATGCGTAAAGGGTTTACATGCGATAAAATATAATGTAAATGTGTTTTAATATTTTTTTAGATTGCAGAAGAAAAGTCGTATCAGTCCGACTCGTTTTCTGGGAAATGTTTTCAGGTAACAATTTTCGGGGAAATGTCTTCTGGGAAATGTAGTTTTGGGGAAAAGTCGCTTTGAGGAAATATTGTTTCCTCGAAAATGTAATGTAATTAAAAAAAATGGAAAATAACTAGAACCTACCTTGTACAGAAACAGGTATCCTGAGCAGTAGTGGAATCCGATCTCGCTATCAGAGCTGCATGAGATATTGCTCAAACAAGCAATCAATCCTGTAATCCTTATTCCGTAATGGTTATTAAAATCAATGTATGACGGTATACACTAGAAACTTGAACAGTACAGAGTGTATCTCAATAGTTGTCAATTCTTTTCACTCAAATATTTGAATATTTCACAATCTCAACCCGTATAAGCTTATATGATTAGCTTGAGTTAATCTTATTGGTTGTTTAATTATCAATGATTATTATCGATTTATTCCATACATTGATTGGCTATTTCGTTTACGGGCGCAAGATTAGCTACCAGTAGTAATACTGAGCTGTGAATTGCCTTTGTTGTAAATAGCAAAAATACGATAACTGCTTTCATATTAACCGATTAACGTGACCCGATCAACAATCGCATCCTCTTATCTATATAATAAATCTGCTACCAACAAAGCCGGTTAACATGTTATCTGAGGAT
>NC_051419.1:18413681-18413957 GCF_015228065.2 Penaeus monodon | reverse complement strand
CAGTTTCCATTCAGGGGGGGCGCTCGCTCCTCGCCCCCCCCCCCCCGCTTCCGCCGCCTATGTATATGTGTGTGTGTATATATATAGGGCTGAGAACAAAAATGACCAATATCATGAAGGTCAGTGTTGATAAAAATGCCTTTGAAATTTTGTTCCGTTCAGCAGATCATATATTTTTTTCTGAGATTAATCAAACTAATCCTTTTCTATCTCTCTCTCTCTTTTTTTTTTTTTTTCACAATTCAATTCTTTAAGTTTTTCTACCATTTTATGGTG
>NC_051419.1:18412908-18413572 GCF_015228065.2 Penaeus monodon | reverse complement strand
TGTGGTAAAATCCACGGAGATTTTTATTTCTTCGATGTGTTTTAATACTCTTTTTGTTTTTATTTGAGGCTATTATTTTAAACTTATTTCCGCATCTCTTGTGCCTCGACAACGTCCTAGTTACGTCCTTTATTTCTCTTAAATCTTTAGTTCGATTATAGATCTAATTAACATGGTAGCGAGCATTATGTAAGGCACTGATTTTTTTTTTAATCCTCATGAGGCATAAAACCAAGTATGAATATTACGTATAATACTTAAAAAAAAAACACTTCGGAACTGGCAAGAATATCTTTTATTACTTACACATGTACACTTATAAATCCTGCCCAAATATACCAAAAACCAATACTTATCTCTGGTTTTCCACAAAGACGAACACAACACGGCAGCCCTCTAAGCTGGTCCCGGCCTCTCGTCTAGAGGGATTGCTATGCTCCTTAGTTCACCTTCTTGGCGGGACCCAAGACATGCAAATTGTTGTTTACTAATGTAAGGTCTCGTTCGATAGTTTAGCGTAAACACAATCGGGCTAATCCCTTTGTTTAGGTATCTCATGTTTACGCAAAAGATTTTACTTTTATTTATTTAATAAAATGGTAGCTTTTATATAGAGAGTATTTTAATCAAAATGTCATCGGCACGTCCGTCAGATCTGCTACAT
>NC_051419.1:18412140-18412402 GCF_015228065.2 Penaeus monodon | reverse complement strand
TCTGTTCTGTATGTATAGGAGTGTGTGCGTTCGTTTGCAATACGTTCAGCATTACCAGATCTGCGATCCAAAGGGCGCTTCCAAGCGAGAGGAGGTTCCCAGCATGTCGTCGGTGGTCAAGATAAATGGCTGCAAGTGGTGGCCTTTAAAAAGCACGGGGAAAGTGGCTTTCTCTTATTGCATATTTCACGGCAAGCCGCCGCCCCTTAGCAGAGCTTTCTCTCGTGTGTCATCCGCGGGTCGTCCCTGGACGACCTGCGTA
>NC_051419.1:18410419-18411782 GCF_015228065.2 Penaeus monodon | reverse complement strand
ACCGTCCTAGGAAAGTCACATATTGCGTCTTTCCTCACAAAGAATAGGCCGCAAGTGTTGTGAGATACAAAGGATCATTTCTACCCAAAAATGTATTTGAAGAGAGATTTTTAGCATTTATTTAGAAGCGTCGAAAGCCCAACAGTACCTCAGGAGAGCACTTCTTTCTCGATTCTCATTCTTTCGTTTAAGTGCAGCACATGGGTTGATAGATCCCAGTCTACTGACTTGGAGATTTTCCGTCGTTGCCTGTGATGAATGGATCTAAAGTGTAACATACCCTCACACTTAATTTGGTTCCTTCTAAACAGCTATAGATAACATTAATGTTAGCAGTGCTATACTATAATGATGCAAATATACACTAGCATACGTAACCTAGCAACATGCAGCCGCAACAAGACTCGAATTACGGTAAACGTTTCACAGTCCAGTTAACTAAACAGGGCAACAATCGAAAGTTTACCTCAGTTATAATTGTCAGACAACAAAATATATGAATGATTCTTTAACAAGCGTCGAACATTTGTTACTAACGTGTCACTATGGCAGTTTTGTGGACCATCTTAAATGTGAGTCCCTGGACCGCGAGGGGGCCATGGAGAGTTGCTAGGGATCCGTGGAATGGCCGAGGCCAATTGCAATGAATCTGCTGACTTTACGTATTATAAACTTAAGGCGTGAGAGTCGGTCGTGCATTGCGAGAGGAGGGGAGGGGAGGGAACAGAAGGGATACCAAGGAACACCAAAGAAAAATCACTAGAAGGATGGCACGCTTAGAAAGGCACACCTTAGTTTATCTATTAACTGATACTTCATGTTTCAGTCTCTTTTCTACAGCAGAACTTTCGATCTTGAACACTTACATATGGTAAACAGGTTACCTCGGACTATCAATGTCCTTTTTTGAGCAACAGTGAGGCAGCAGCAGTAGATCTCGCTTTACTTTAGTTTCAAAGAGAAATTATCTTTCTGTAGTGCGACAGGCTAATGGAATATTCAGCAAGTTCGATAAATACTTACAGTCACAAGGGTTATGTATACCTGAACAAGTGTGGAATAAGATCATATTGCACGGCATTTCATACTAGGCTCTGTTCGCAGGATACTCTCGCAGACGCAGGTAAAAATGTAAAGAAAAAAAATGCTTAACTGCTGTTCAGTGTAAAACGCAAAGATCTCTGGCACATCCGAAGGCGCTTGGAGTCCTCGTCGGAGTCAAGGCAGAAAAGCATGCGCTTAAGCACACGTTGAAATCCCTGACGGAAGTAGTTGTTTTATAGCGAATGGAAAGAGGGCGGCCAAGAAAATACTGCGTATCGTCCAGGATGTATGTGTGAGGGTGTGTTTTTGTACGTCAGAC
>NC_051419.1:18409724-18410223 GCF_015228065.2 Penaeus monodon | reverse complement strand
GTTGGTCTGCGGAACTATTAGCTAGGGGGCTATTTTAACGGAAGTCAAATCGTACTCAATTTCCATGGATATAAAAAGGTGTCCTTGGTTTTCTCCTTCGCTAGTAACAATGTACGTCTAAAGGAGTAAATATAGTATATCAGACGAGGCCGAGCAGTAAAAGAACGTCAGTCCGAAGCATTCAAATGACTGTTAGCGAGAGGGGGCGAGGAGGGGAGGGGGGCTGAGGTGGTTGCAAGCGAGAACGTGATCCAGGGGCCATGGCTGAGTTCAGTCTTCTGTGCACTTTCCTGGCGATCGCCACCTGTTCCTCGCGGGAAACTGCGCTCCTTACGTGGTTAGCCGCCTGGTGGAATCCCCTGTGCATCTACTTGGACGAAATATTCTATTACTCTGTATTTCTGTGATCGTCCTTTGACCAAAAGCATGTGGTATGTAAAATAATTTACAGTAACTAATCTATAATTTGCACGAGTAAATAGAAATTTATCCAACCAGC
>NC_051419.1:18407369-18407906 GCF_015228065.2 Penaeus monodon | reverse complement strand
TTTAAAGCCATTATATAGCTGACCTTTACTGGATATAGAACATGATCGTATTTGTGCAGCGGAAGGTGAACGATTTGACTCACTGCTTAAGACCAAAACTAATCTTGATGTCATATCCTCCGAAAATTAAACCCATTTGATCACAGAAAATGAAATTGCGGTGAACTCGTGTATTTTCAAGGTCAATACAGTGTTGCGGTTCACCTTAAGCACCTTGACTACTAAATTTATATGATCAAAGCCTTGACGACCAGTATACGACCAATATTCTTTGGTTTATATTTGGTGATCTGTGTGAGCGAATGCAAAATTGCGTAAGAACTTCTTACAATGAGAAACAAATATCCAGTCATCTTGGATGTTCGGCAGAAACACCCACGAGAGGGAAGCGAAATGCAACCGGAAACTATCTCGCATATGCCTCAAGATAACAGGCGAGTACTGAACCACGCCCGAGACTTGTTCGACGCCCGCAGACACGGACACGGTCCCTCGCGCCGCCTTTGTATCAGCTGCTCCAGAGTAACACATGCGAGA
>NC_051419.1:18405544-18407220 GCF_015228065.2 Penaeus monodon | reverse complement strand
ACGTCCCATGAACCTTCTTCTTTCGTATCCCATATCTGGAGCGCTGCGACTCACCAGCAAAAAGCCATGAGAAAAACAGCTCAGCACCGAGCCCTTGGTGCCAAGCACGTGACAGGCGCTTGAAGACCGAGGTAATTTCCAAGCCCTCCAACGCTGCTCTACTAAAAATATCCTCGGAGTCACTGCAGAGTATCGCGGGCGGCCTTTGTTCGCAGTAGACGCCCGCGAGGCTGACTGCCAACCGCAGGCGTTTGTGGTCCTGTTATCCTTATTTATTTAACGTATAATTCCATCGAGGGTAAGCCATTCGGTGTAAATGCAAGTACTGCGGACTGCCGGTTAGTCATCGTCATCAGAGTCGTAGAACTGAGCAGTTGTTCCCTAACTTCTTCCGAATTACAATCTTTGTTAATATTTCAAAAAAAGATAATAAATGCGAATTCCGATTCCGAATCATGCACGAAATGGAGACGCAGTTGTTGGTGTAAACAAGTTCGCCCTATGCAACTTTGTTTAATTGCGCTAATGAGAGCGGAAAGACATCGCTTAGAGATTATCTGCCACTAACGGAGCGCAGGGTTCGAGATGTTCTTATTTTCATACTGTCCATTCCAAATGCATCGCCATTTGGTCGTCGTCTGTGAAAGCCATGATGTCGTGGTTTCGGAAATGAACCATTGGCATCAATGAGTAATTTCACACGTGTCGCCCACGGCAAAGTGCTGTTCACGGCCGTCATGCCTTTCTAACACGGCAGTCGGTGAGACGTCGATGCGTCCTAAAGAAGATTGAGTAGGCGTTTGATCAACCATTCACGGTGGATGACGAAAAATGCATTTGAAGTTGGTTTTAAGAAGCTTTGATGTAAATTCAAGGGTTTAGTTCATCGAAAGCCATTGCTTTATTTACTACCGTATAGTGGTAGTTCATGTGCAGCAAGGATTCATTCATTAACTTGTTCTAAACTGGTACGGTGCAGTATCATCCCCGTGAGGCAACAGATAATCTCGGACGATGCTCCCTCGCTGCGACTTCGTTTCATTTTATTCGCTTGCAGAGCCCAGATCCCCTTCAGTGGGCGAACTTGTTCAGATTATGACTGACATATGACGCACATGTATTAATGGTGAATATACCAAGCTGAATCTTTATTTATCATCGGGACACAAGCGAGAAATATGTAGGTTTCTGTTCATTTAAACATTCCACTCCAATTACGTGATAATACGTTTCTCTCAAGTTGACAAGTCATCCGGTATATTTAAACGTAAGCGAAGAATACGACAAAGGAAGTATTCTCTCCGAAGTAGGTTACCAGCGGATGATAAAGCAGCGACATTTCTATCTAGTGGGGGCCCGTAGGGGAGGGTCTCCGTGTGACGTCATCGAGAAGCGTTATGTAATGGCCAAGCGTGAGTCTGAGCATTCTTTCTCCCATATTTTTTGTTACCACATCTGGTGCTACAGTACACTGCTTTCACTTTTTTTTTAATACTTACTGCCTTTTCGTATACCGTTTCTCGACTCTCTCTCGTTTGTCCACTTAGGGCGTCTTTTGCAGAGCAGAAAAAAGTACCTTGGGAGAGCCATTCAGACTTTCGGCAACGCGTTGGGCTAATTTACGTTATCGTTTAAACTCCGCCCTTTTACCCTGGAAACAATCCGGAAGGTCGTTA
>NC_051419.1:18405334-18405442 GCF_015228065.2 Penaeus monodon | reverse complement strand
TTCTGCAATCGGACGATGCGTAAATGTCCTACACCCGGGGTAATCCCTCTTTCCTCATAGCGAGAATGAAACTGATACAATTTTATGAAAATACCAGCAACGGCAGCT
>NC_051419.1:18405200-18405310 GCF_015228065.2 Penaeus monodon | reverse complement strand
GTGTTGACCGATTTATGTAATTTATGCTCCTTGTGTTTATCTGTATATAGTTAAAATGAAATGTCCTGTCTTTATTTCCGTGGACGCAAATAAAAGACACTGGCCGAGAG
>NC_051419.1:18404048-18404177 GCF_015228065.2 Penaeus monodon | reverse complement strand
TACACAGTAATTTATTAAGTAAGAGAAAGTGGAGAAAATCTGCGGTTATTACAGAGGTTACAAGTCACAGACTAATTATAAGAAACTTTCATTGTATGCTGATTAGTGAGATTGGGGACCGTGCATATT
>NC_051419.1:18399837-18400361 GCF_015228065.2 Penaeus monodon | reverse complement strand
GGGGCATTTCCCGTTCCCTTGAAGTGAGCTGTGAGAACCGTCACTTTGACTTCCTAGAGAGGGGGGGGGGCGGGAAAGCCGTGATTGCGTGGAAGGGGATACGAGCATATGAGATGGAATGAGGCAACGCTGTACTGATGTAGATGTGTATACGTGTCATTCCTGATACGGATTCGAAGCCACTCTTTCGAGTGGTGCTCAACCAACCTGACCACTTGATCCACTAAAACGGTAAACTTGCTTCATTAACTTTCTTCACCTATTCACACTAGAGTAAAATTGATAGCGGCATTGTATTATTACGTCTCATATAGAAACTCCAGGACTCGTTGCACTGAATTGAAGCTGCTAAGAGAGCGTTCGCATCCGTATGAAGGAGGACGCAGGAGCAAAGAAATGGAATTATAAGTGTGAAATCCGGGAAGCGAAGTATAGGAAACGGACTTGGATAGATAGACTATGAGAAAGAACTTGTCCCCCCTAGACTGTTAGCCCCAAGGGCCACAATTTCTAACTGTTTTACT
>NC_051419.1:18399701-18399765 GCF_015228065.2 Penaeus monodon | reverse complement strand
GTTCACTTCGCTCGGCTACATTTCAAAAATTGGTGTTTTGAAATATATAAAACTATCAATATTT
>NC_051419.1:18399241-18399314 GCF_015228065.2 Penaeus monodon | reverse complement strand
TCCGTCAATTCCCCTAGACCGCTGCTGTGCATCCACTCAAACTGCCCAGCAATTTCTAACAGACTGCATGCTG
>NC_051419.1:18399072-18399182 GCF_015228065.2 Penaeus monodon | reverse complement strand
GAAAAAGAATACTGAAAATAAATAACTAAAAAGAGAGTTACTCATGGTGAGGGGACGTGGCACTACCTACTGGCCATGCCACTTTCTCAAACCCACTTAAATGTATGGGG
>NC_051419.1:18398734-18398821 GCF_015228065.2 Penaeus monodon | reverse complement strand
ACAGAACAGATGAAGTACCAACATTTTTGGAATCAACTAGCGATCGTTTAGGTTTCATCTACTCCCAAGTAAAGATACTTTTATTAG
>NC_051419.1:18375626-18375698 GCF_015228065.2 Penaeus monodon | reverse complement strand
AAAACCAAAATTTTAAAACGTTCAGGAGGGGGAAAAATTGTTTTGGGGGGAACCCCAAAAAAAAAAAAAAAA
>NC_051419.1:18375434-18375605 GCF_015228065.2 Penaeus monodon | reverse complement strand
AAGTTGGGGAAACATTTTTGCAGGGTTTAAAATTGGGCCCACAAAATTTCCCCCCCCCTTGGAATTAATACAAAACCCCTAAAGGGGGGCCAAAAAAATTTTTCCCCTTTAAGGCAGAAATTGGGTAAAATGGGCCCCCAAAAACCTTTTTGGGTTGGGTTCTTCCCCTCC
>NC_051419.1:18363824-18363934 GCF_015228065.2 Penaeus monodon | reverse complement strand
CTTCCCCGGCACTCGCGGTCGGTGCTGGTGTCGTGATTCAGCAGTATTAATAATTATCTTATTAATACTGCTGAAACACGACACCAGCACCGACCGCGAGTGCCGGGAAG
>NC_051419.1:18357703-18357807 GCF_015228065.2 Penaeus monodon | reverse complement strand
AAGCAAGCTAAAGTCAAGGAAAAAAGTGAAAACAGCATACCAAGATAGTAAGAAAAACCTACAAAAGCCTAAAAAAAGCCAAGCAAAAATAAGACGAGCGAAGA
>NC_051419.1:18311904-18312203 GCF_015228065.2 Penaeus monodon | reverse complement strand
CTGGGAACGGTTTTTATTCTGTGGTTTGGTGCATTACCGCACGCTGTGAAGAAATTGCTGCATCTAAAGCCAATGCCACTGGAGACAGGCAAGGACGAATGCTTGATAAGCAGGATAAACATATTACAATATAATGCGTTCAACACTTGAATATAAAAAAAAAACATTATTTAAGTTCTACAAAGAAAGCCCTTAGGCTTTCATTATGAATCTAATATTTTTTAGTTACTTTTGTGGGAGCAATGACCATTGTAGGGAGTCTGTTTGGCTAAAAGTCCACCAAACAACATTGCAGATTC
>NC_051419.1:18311348-18311836 GCF_015228065.2 Penaeus monodon | reverse complement strand
ATCCATTTAGGGAGATTAGACTATATAAAATTTATTGTTTTGGTAGGCGAGTGTCCCGCAACAAATAATAGATATAAATATTGAAAACTCATTCGAGGCAGCGATGAAGACGAATTGTCAATAACGGTTAATTTTTAGTAATTTGAGGAAACAAGAGAGTATTCTCATTTATTTATTAACCCCGTCATGATTTTTATGCACTGTAGATGACATGTATTATGCACTGTCGAAACTATGTACTAGCTAAGAATTTGCAAATGTGCAAATTAAAAAAGAAAAAGAAAATATTAACGAGTAAACCCAATACATTATCTGTGATTTTTCACATCCTGTAAAGTTATTCAGGTCGCGTCAATTGTCCTTAATCCCCAGTGATTTTAGCGCCACGTCAATAACGTAACTGTTAGTCCAAATATCTATCATGAATATAGGGAAACAAACAAAGCGTGCGGCGCCTTCCCCAAGGTGACACCCTCGCCAAGGCCCTC
>NC_051419.1:18309454-18309596 GCF_015228065.2 Penaeus monodon | reverse complement strand
GGCCACTTTCACAGCTAGGTCGTATATGGCAAATGGCAGGTGGCAAGTGACATGTGCCACGGTGATTTCAGGCTGTTTTCACTCCAAGGTAGCACGTCACACATGGCCCGCCAGTTGAAAACGAACATCCAGAAACGTTTAG
>NC_051419.1:18308569-18309171 GCF_015228065.2 Penaeus monodon | reverse complement strand
CACACAAGTATTTTTAGGGTACTGTTTCAATGCTTTGTTTCGATTTCTCCAATAGTGAGCTCATGCTCCATTCCAATCAAGTCGCACATAATACAGAATGTAAACAAATACAAAGTGCCGCTTCCGCTGTAGAACGAGAACGTGTGTACCAATATGAGTGCAGGTAGCTGTACATTGACGTGCAGTAGCTTCAGCTCAAGGGTTACCCAAACTTCCCCCTCCACCCTAGAGAGAGCTAGGGGTATTGGAACGAGTTTGCCTTACATTCTGCTTCAAAGTCCTTTGCTTCATTCCTGTGTGACAGATAGATGATTTCCACAAGATTTCTTAAGACTTAGGACAACAATAACATCGTCAACTTCCGATGATGACACGTGACCTTGGTCTGAAATCACTGTGCCATGTGTCACTTGCCACTTGCACCTGCTATGTGAGATGTGCCTCCTTGGTGTTAAAGTGAAAGTTTACACATGGTGCATGTCACTCGGGTCAGAAGATGGTATCATCAGAGATTGACGATGTTATTATTTTCCTAAGTCATTTCCATTAGTTACAATGATTATTTTTATTACAGAAGAAGTGATTTTACAGTACATATAAAT
>NC_051419.1:18306819-18306907 GCF_015228065.2 Penaeus monodon | reverse complement strand
TCCTTGTATAAGTAACTTGACACTTTTTTATACTTGTGAAGTATAGGTACACTGTTTCCGGCTCCTGTTAGGGCTTTGACGAATGTCG
>NC_051419.1:18305598-18305670 GCF_015228065.2 Penaeus monodon | reverse complement strand
GGATTGATGGACCCCTTACGCTAGGTGGGGAGCAACCATTCCCCAGGCTGCCGTGGGAGTGGTTTGGTCTAT
>NC_051419.1:18304627-18305057 GCF_015228065.2 Penaeus monodon | reverse complement strand
TATAGCTGGGTTACTCAAACATCATTTAAATTCATGTAGCTAAAAACAATAGAGGAAGTAGAAATGCATAAGCAACAGTAATAATGGTATCAAAGGACGTGAGCAACGTAGAAAATAAGTAAAGTACAGTAATATGATATAGAAATAGCTGGGATACATCAACGTTTCATTCTTAAAAGGATGATCTAGCCTTATCAATAAGCGTCGTATGTTTTTTTTTATGAAAAAAATTGAAACGTTATGTTTCTCTATTTTATGTAGCATATGGAACGTCTGAAGAACAAACAATATTAACATAAATTAAGCAAAATAAATAGGGCCATTTTGCAATTCATATATATTAACCTTATCTTTAAATTGGTCATGTAAATGGTAATGTGTCGATTTATCGACTGTTTTCGATACATTTTGAAAAAAATATATACCCCAG
>NC_051419.1:18302841-18303055 GCF_015228065.2 Penaeus monodon | reverse complement strand
GACATTCACTCGGAAAATGCTCAATTCTGTGTAATATCCGTAGACTACAATAATGCGTTTATACTTCGGCAAAATGTACTACTGACATACCGCCTCTATTTGACATTAACATCGATGTAGGTGATAATGCATGTTATGATCCCTTCCTACACAATTAAAAAGATAATTGTGTAGGAAAGGAGATCACAGTTTTTATTATTTATTTGTGATCAGT
>NC_051419.1:18302277-18302731 GCF_015228065.2 Penaeus monodon | reverse complement strand
TTGCAGTAAACTTCCATACTAAAAACGAAGGCTCCGGCATGGGGTGTGTCAAGAGCTCTCAGTAACTGCAGTTCTTATTTCACTCAGTGTATATATCATTTATGAATAAAAAAAAGTATAATCAACCTCCTTAAATTGAAAAAACTGCGACCAAATTTTCCTAATAAATTTCTAAAACGTATCCTAAATCGTTCATATTTTGCCTGAATTTAATGTGTATATATTATATGGCTAACTCTCAAAATTATTCACATCTCATCGTGAAATAATGAACACCATTCACACAAGCTTCCACGAAACATTCATCCTAAAATGTTTACAAATTTCCCGCATTACATATCCGGTGCGAATATTTGAGATAAAATATGATAGTTCACTGCTCCGAAATTGCGCCGCTGATTTTCAAGCCTATGCAAGGAAAAGTAAAAGGAGGAAGAAGTGTTTACAGAGTGCA
>NC_051419.1:18299949-18300675 GCF_015228065.2 Penaeus monodon | reverse complement strand
AGATGGTGAACCCAAAGGGTTTATCTCAAAATAACTTCAGGCTTCGAGTTCCGCCCTTTTAATTACACACGGGATAGCTACTACCAATGAGTTGAATGGGAGTATGCCAAGAAAAGAATATTTCTAAGCAAATGAGAAAGATCTTCCTTACATCCCAGAATCTCTTGTCAAAGACTGCGAAGTTTCAGACTGTCAGGGTGATATCTTAAGTTTATGCTCTATCTGCAAACAATTTAATAATTCAAGATTCAAGAATGAGAATGACTTTTGCAAGTCTTAGGCCAATGGATTTACTTCCAGTACAAAATCTTGTACCTCAAGACTTTGTTGTGGAAGGGTCAGAATGAGAGGATGAAACACAGCCAAGTGCTGTCCAAAGAAATTAAAATAATAAGAGGGCGCACGAGAGCAAAACCAAAGAAGGACGTTAATTCTTAAACTGGGAAATCTGTCTGTGTTCGAAATATTTTAAAGCCTAGATGTAGAAATACTGAATGTGCCAAAATGGGAAGAGAATGCTCCGAGTTCTCAGAAGAGAACAGGGAAGAAATTAATCTGGTAGTCTCTAACTGCATAGGGAATATATAGTTCGATATGGGAGAAATAATGTTAAACAATGAACAGTGAAGAACAGCGAATCAAGGAGATCTTATTTATGTTCGTATCAACTCCCAAAAGATGGCATCCCAGCACCTGTATGCAAAGTTATGTTCCCAGGTACTCTTG
>NC_051419.1:18296012-18299460 GCF_015228065.2 Penaeus monodon | reverse complement strand
CCCCCCCCCTCTAAATCCTTGGTAGTTTTGACGGACGAGGATCTTCCGTATATGTTGGAAGTTCTCTGGACAGGCTGTCGGCAATGACGTTATCTACTCCCTTGATGTGTTTGACGACGAGATTGTACTGCTGAAGAAGAGACCATCGAAGAATGCGTTGATTTTGATTCTGCATGCGATTGATGAACACCAGAGGATTGTGGTCGGTATACACCACCACAGGTTGACGGCTATGGAGGTAGCAGTCGAACTTCTTCAGGGATAATACTAAACTTAAAGCTTAACGTTCTATGGTCGAGTACCGTGTCTGATGTTTCTTGAGCTTTGGGCCCAGAAGTACGAAATTGGATGCATTATCGAGTCTCCTCATCCTCCTGGGAAATAGCAAGACTCAACGCCATGGCCACTAGTGTCAATTTGGGAGACTGAAAGGACGTGAGTAGTCAGGTGTTCTCAGCACTGGTTCTGGGGAAATGGAAGAGTTTCAGTTTATTAAAAACTTCAGCACATTCAGGACCCCACTGGAAAGGACACTTAGAGCTGGTCATATCCGTTAGAGGCGCAGCTACAGATGAGAGATTGCTGCAGAAGCGTCTGTAGAACCCCACCATACCCAAAAACCTCATGAGAGACTTCCGAGTTGTTGGAGTGGGATATGCCAGGATCACCTCAACGTTGGCTTGTTTGGGTAAAGTCCGTCCTTGACCTACAATATGTCCCAAGTAGGTCACGGTGGCACTGCAGAATTTAGATTTGGCTAAGTTGATGGTGAATCCAGCTTCATCTAAGCGGGAGAACACAGAGCGTAACCTACGGATATGAACATCCCATGAGTCTGAGATCACAAGCAAATCATCCAACTACGACTTAACGCCTTCAAGCCCTTGAGTTGTATAATTTATTGCTCGTTGAAAGGTGGCTGGTGCATTACATATCCCAAAAGGCATTACTGTATAATTATATAAACCAAAAGGAGTTATAAAAGCAGATATATTTTTAGCATTTTCTGTTAATCCTATTTGATAGTATCCCTTTTGCATATCAATTTTAGTTATGAGCTTTGCTTGTCCTATTGAGTCTACAAGTTCTTCAATTAAAGGAAGAGGATGGGAGTCAGGTACAGTTACCTGATTTATCTTTCTAAAATCTGTACATAGTCTACTTGTGCCATCAGGTTTTGGTACTAGCAGCGAGGTGAAGCCCATGGAGAGTTCCTAGGTTCTGCTAAACCATGATCAAGTAGATAATCTACTTCCTTCTTCATAATAGCCTTCTTCTCTGGGCTGAGTCTATATGGACTTTGCCTAATGGGTCTTACCTCGGGAGCGAGTTGAACATCATGTAGAGTATGTCCACAAAACCCTGGGTTGCCAACTGTTACCTGAGGAAAGTCTTTTAAGATAAGAGATACATCACGTATCTTTGAAACAGATAAGAAATTTAAATATTCATGGAGATGAGCCACTATCTCAGAGTTATGTGGATTATGAGGAGCTGGAATTTCTACACAATCCTGTCTCCTGAATATACTCTTTACATATAGAAATTATGGGAGATTCCTGAGGAATTTGCCTTTGGCAAAGTCCTCCTTTGGCTGCCTGTTGTTATAAGATTTGATTAAGTTGATATGTACCAACTGAGTATATTTACGTCTATCAGGAGTTTGAACTACATAAATTGCAGTCAGAAACTTTATGGGAAATAACATAAGGTCCAGTGAATTTGCTCTTTAGAGGACTTCCAGGAATTGGAAGGAAAAGGAGAACTTGTCTCCTGGAGAGAATTCTCGAGTTTGAGATTTTAAATCATAAGAAGACTTCATTTTATTTTGAGGGGTATGAAGGTTAGAGAGAGCCAATTTCCTTGTATCGGATAACTTTGATCTAAGATTATCTATGTAAGATGCCACTGTTTGATTAGGGTTGGCTGATATGTCTGAAAACCACTGATCTTTAAGAACTAAGGGGACCTCTAACTTGTCTTCCATACAACAATTCAAAGGGAGAATATCCAAGTGATTCTTGTGGACATTCACACAGGGCAAAACGTAGAAAGTGAATGTTCTCGTCCCATAAACCCTCAGTTTCTAAGCAATACTTTTTAAGCATTGACTTTAAGGTCTGGTGAAATCTCTCGAGGCAACCTTGTGACTGTGGATGGTAAGCTGTTGACATCTGTTGCGAGATACCTAAACCTTTTAAGACTTCTTGAAGTAAGTCACTTGTAAATTTACTACCTTTATCATATTGAATCTCTCTAGGGATTCCAAATGATGTGAACAAATGAAGTAAACATTTCACAATGGAATTAGCCGAAATATTCTTTAAAGGATAAACTTCAGGATACCTAGTAGCAGTATCCATAATTGTAAAGAGATATCGATTCCCTTTCTTTGTTTTTGGCAGTGGACCTACACAGTCGATCACAATTCTCTCAAAAGGATCCGAGATTATCCGAATTGGTTGTAGAGGAGCTCTTGGAATTACTTGATTGGGTTTTCCTCCAACCTGACACACATGGCAAGACTTGATAAATAATGCAATATCTTTAAGGAGATCAGTTTTACCTGTCTGTTCTATATGCTTGAGAATATCGAAGGGTAACTTTCTTTTCATTTCCTCAAATACAAGATCTTTTAATTGTGAGAAAGACTTAGTTGAAGTTGCATCCAGCCATTTGTTAAACAACCTGGCTTTCTCTGTAAAAAAAAAATCGGCAAAGGTACTATGAGCAGTCTTAGTAAGACTTCGAAACTTTTGTCTGTAGCTGTCAGGTGTGATTGCATAAGCATCAAGAATAGACTGTTTTACAGTGTCATAATTATCAATGCAATCAAGATTTGAAAAGGTGACGGCAGCTTTACCGTTTAATTTCGGTTGAAAAAGCCAAGTCCACTCGGTACGGGGCCATTTAAAGTGTTCAGCAGTTTTCTCAAAGTTACGAAATGAGCCATCAGGGTCACTTTCAAGGAATGAAGGAACAAGGGGCAAATTCTTAGTTAGGTTAAATGATTTATTAATGATAAAATCATTATTGCATGTGCCACGTAATGTAGCTTCTAGTTTTCTTTTTCTAACTTAAGTTTAGCTATTTCTATTTCTCGGTCTTGCCTTCTCTTCTAATTTTTGTTTTTCTAACTGAAGTTTTAGATTAAAGCATTCTTTCAAATTCAAGTCGGGCGGTGGACCAAGATTCATCTTTTTGGTCAGACAAAATAGAAGCCTCTCTAATTTCAAGTAGTTCGGAATTTGAGGATTTAAATCATCAGTGGCTTCAAAAGGGAAGCAATTCTCTTGATTAAATTCTATTACTAGTTTCCCTAATTACTTCTGTTGCGAACCTGAATGAGGTACCGAGAAATACTGAGCATAAAATGCCCAAACACTTTCTTAATAGTCGGTTAATGCTCAAATTGGGGTTTCACGAAATCTTGAATTAAAAGTTTAAA
>NC_051419.1:18295357-18295867 GCF_015228065.2 Penaeus monodon | reverse complement strand
TTATTTGTGTGTGTGTATGCGCACTGTACGTGTCCATGAGTGACATCGCACTACAAGGTCCACATGACTCTGCACTCTGTAAACACTTCTTCCTCCTTTTACTTTTCCTTGCATAGGCTTGAAAATCAGCGCCGCAATTTCGGAGCAGTGAACTATCATATTTTATCTCAAATATTCGCACCGGATATGTAATGCGGGAAATTTGTAAACATTTTAGGATGAATGTTTCGTGGAAGCTTGTGTGAATGGTGTTCATTATTTCACGATGAGATGTGAATAATTTTGAGAGTTAGCCTGCCCTCTCATATAATATATACACATTAAATTCAGGCAAAATATGAACGATTTAGGATACGTTTTAGAAATTTATTAGGAAAATTTGGTCGCAGTAGTTTTCAATTTAAGGAGTTTGATTATACTTTTTTTTATTCATAAATGATATATACACTGAGTGAAATAAGAACTGCAGTTACTGAGAGCTCTTGACACACCCCATGCCGGAGCCTTCGT
>NC_051419.1:18295027-18295217 GCF_015228065.2 Penaeus monodon | reverse complement strand
ACAATTATCTTTTTAATTGTGTAGGAAGGGATCATAACATGCATTATCACCTACATCGATGTTAATGTCAAATAGAGGCGGTATGCCAGTAGTACATTTTGCCGAAGTATAAACGCATTATTGTAGTCTACGGATATTACACAGAATTGAGCATTTTCCGAGTGAATGTCTAAAACACCACGCGCGAGCT
>NC_051419.1:18294203-18294393 GCF_015228065.2 Penaeus monodon | reverse complement strand
AGCTCGCGCGTGTGTGTTTAGACATTCACTCGGAAAATGCTCAATTCTGTGTAATATCCGTAGACTACAATAATGCGTTTATACTTCGGCAAAATGTACTACTGGCATACCGCCTCTATTTGACATTAACATCGATGTAGGTGATAATGCATGTTATGATCCCTTCCTACACAATTAAAAAGATAATTGT
>NC_051419.1:18293636-18294049 GCF_015228065.2 Penaeus monodon | reverse complement strand
ACGAAGGCTCCGGCATGGGGTGTGTCAAGAGCTCTCAGTAACTGCAGTTCTTATTTCACTCAGTGTATATATCATTTATGAATAAAAAAAAGTATAATCAAACTCCTTAAATTGAAAACTACTGCGACCAAATTTTCCTAATAAATTTCTAAAACGTATCCTAAATCGTTCATATTTTGCCTGAATTTAATGTGTATATATTATATGAGAGGGCAGGCTAACTCTCAAAATTATTCACATCTCATCGTGAAATAATGAACACCATTCACACAAGCTTCCACGAAACATTCATCCTAAAATGTTTACAAATTTCCCGCATTACATATCCGGTGCGAATATTTGAGATAAAATATGATAGTTCACTGCTCCGAAATTGCGGCGCTGATTTTCAAGCCTATGCAAGGAAAAGTAAA
>NC_051419.1:18292809-18292911 GCF_015228065.2 Penaeus monodon | reverse complement strand
GTGACAATGCCTCCCCATTTAAACAAGAGAAATTTATTTTCTTTTAACTCTTAAATATTTTTCTCATTTTCAACATTTAACGCGGGATTTCTGCTTAAGAAA
>NC_051419.1:18291906-18292127 GCF_015228065.2 Penaeus monodon | reverse complement strand
GCTGAGTTTATTCAGCACTTGCTCCAGTAAAATGCAATGTTCCTCCCATGTCGCCGCGTGTACTAGGATATCATCCAAAAACGTTTCCACTCCTTCCATGTCGCCAAATAAGCCTCGCATGAGTGTTGAATGCTGCAGGGGCGTTAACCAGGCCAAATGGCAAGACGGTAAATTCAAACAAACCTGCAGGGGTAGAAAAAGCAGTAAACTTCCGAGAATCC
>NC_051419.1:18291576-18291766 GCF_015228065.2 Penaeus monodon | reverse complement strand
GTCTAAACAAAGCCGATGTTTTCCGTCTTTCTTAGGCACAACTAAGATAGGAGTCGAAAACGAGGAGTCAGATGCTTCGATAATGCCAAGTTGCATCATATGCGAGAGCTCTTCTCTCACCACATTCTCTAAGCTGTCAGGAATAGGATAAGATTTTACTCTAATAGTATCGGGCACCGTCACCTCTATT
>NC_051419.1:18290886-18291499 GCF_015228065.2 Penaeus monodon | reverse complement strand
TTCCTGCTGGGCGTCTGGCAATTTAGTATTGCAATGTACATCTTTCCACGTCTCCTGCCGGTGATAACTTGGGATTGTAATTAGTTTACCCGACACATCGTCGGACTCCACCACGGCGACGGCGGTTTTATCCGTTTCCCTTTTGCCTTCGCGGTACACATAACGCTTCAACATGTTGACGTGATATTTTCTCGGGGTCCCGTTTACCTCCACCACTTTGTTCCATTTGTTAGGGCTGCTTAGGACTCTAAACGGTCCCTTCCACTGGAACAACAGCTTATTGGCATTGGTAGGCAACAGCAGCAAGACGTCGTCGCCAACAGCAATATTTCTATCCCTGTTTCAACGAACGTAGTAATACTGGGCTGCCTCCTGCGCCTGTTGTAATTCTATTAAAGCCATTCTACATGTATTTTCCAACCTTTCTCGTAGGTTTATCACATATTCATATGCAGACTTTACCTCATCGTCAGCCGTACTGCCGTCCATAGTTCGCGCAACAGCGTTAGCGGTCCTCTCACAGTGTGTCCGTATATCAGCTCGAAGGGCGAGAATCCCGTGCTGGCCTGGGGTACTTGGCGATAGGCAAACAGAAGGGGCGCCAGGTAACGGT
>NC_051419.1:18288738-18290827 GCF_015228065.2 Penaeus monodon | reverse complement strand
AATTTTTTCAACGAGGCCATTGCACATAGCATGGTATGGTGTAGTGGTTAAAGATTGAATGGAAAGCAGGCGATACACTTCTTTCATTACATCAGAGGTAAACTGTGTCCCCCTGTCAGATAAGATCTCTCTAGGCACACCTACCCTGCTAAAGATTGTTACCAAGGCCTCTGCTACTGTGGGCGTGTCAAGGTTGGAAGGGCGACGGCTTCGGGGTACCTCGTAGGTAATCTACTGCCGTCAGGATATATCGAGAGCCATTTGATGATCGTGGCTCCAGTCGGCCCCACCAGATCCACGGCATGCGGGAAATGGTTCACCAATGAGCGGCATGTCACCCAGTTTGAACTTGCTAACCTTCCTTATCCACCGTCCGTTGACACACGTCGCATGATCTGCAGTAGCGGGTCACGGCTACGGTAACACCTGGCCAAAAAATGGCAAGTATTCTGTCTTTAGTTTTGCTTATGCCCAAATGGCCTCCCATAATGCCTGAATGGGCCAGCTCCAGGATAGCTTGGCGACACGTCTGAGGAACAACAAGCTGATCCGCTGTCTTTTTCCGTTGTGACACTGTCGGTACAGCAGTCCTCCTTTCAAAACAAATTAGAAATTCATTATTTTTAACCCTTTTAAAATTTACCTTTTTGTGCATAATCCGAATTCCATCCAAAGTTTATCCTCCTCTTGAGTGGTCTGTATATTGTGTCCATCATTTTTGTTACCTCTGCTATTTTCAACGCTGGCGTCTTCTTTTACACTCACTATCTCTTCTAATCTGCATTCTCGCCATCACTCCACACTTTCCATTCGTGCGTCGCCTTCACCTGTGCTCACTCCGGTATTTCTCCAATTATCAGGTCACACAGTGGCTGTGGTAGACACACGGTGCTCACCCTCCCCGCATAATAGGGGGTCTTGACATCAATTATTGCTTCAGGTAATAATTATTTCAGAATTTGACCATCATTATTCCCACTTCCTTACCAGTCAGCTTAGACGACGGAACAGACTTCTCCTTACTAACACCGTTGAACATCCGTGTCCCTCAACTACACTTTTCTTCTTCAACTTCTCTCTGGCAGTCTACTTCTTACCTTTTGGCTTAGAGTTCCTCCACATAGTTCCTCTCCATCTACATCATTCCTTTCACTTTCCTTGTTTCCCCGATTCATTTCACATTAGTTTCTGTGTGCAATTACAACACTACTACGGGTGCAGCTGTGTCTCCTTCCGCAGTTGTGGTTGGCTCGTTTTCCTCGGACATTTGGTGGCCTAAAATAACACTCCCTGGCCCTATGTCCCCTTTATTACAAATAAAGCAAGTTACCTGGCCCCGCACTGCACCTTTTTCCATTGTTGGGATGCTGGGCGTGGAGGGTTGAGGAGGGCGGAATACTGGGTGGGCATTGGTGCGTTGTCGCTCGGTTACTTGGTTTCCGTGGGCTTCGAGGAAGCGGTCAGCAATTCTTGTAAGTTTTCAGAGATCGTTCTTTCAGGATAAACTTAGGTTACGACCACATGAGATAGAAATTGCTCTCTTATAATCAGCTCTTTTAAAGCCTCATACTCCTTTTTCACATTCCGCCATCTCAGTCCATCTCCAAACAGTTTTGTCATTCTTGCTATTACGTGTTTGGCAGTCTCACCCATGGAAAATTTACAATAAATTTTGTTCTAAAACCCTCAAACATACAATCAAATCCCTTTAATAGTGCCGATTTTACCAGTTCAAAACTATTCGCTTCTGTAGGGGTTAATTGGTGCTATATATCCAAGGCTTTACCATGCATAAGAAGCTAAACTGATAGCCCACACTTCTTCAGGCCAATCTGCATTCCTAGCAAGCCTTTCAAACCGTGAAGATATGCATCAATGTTATCACACTTGTCATTGATACTGGTAGCTTGGGGTACTTTACTTAGTGTTCGCAGTGTTGTGATGTGTCACCTCATCTACCACAGGGAACTCTCTTTTTTAACTCCAGCTGCCTTATTTTCAATTCTTCTCTTTTTAATTCTGCTTCTATTTTTGCAGTTTCAAAATTTCTCCTCTTTTCTTCATCATCCATCTCTTTCTGCTTCCATGC
>NC_051419.1:18288553-18288715 GCF_015228065.2 Penaeus monodon | reverse complement strand
CTTGCTGCCTGCCTTCTCCCGTTCATACTGAATACCTCTTTTATGAACTGGGCCAATTCTACGCCCGTTAGCCCCAGATCTTTGCGATCTGGTGTAGCTTTTCTGTCTCCATATCCCAATTTCCTTAAAAAGGACTTTCCACGTAGGTCGTCCTGTCGGGCG
>NC_051419.1:18285548-18286402 GCF_015228065.2 Penaeus monodon | reverse complement strand
CCGAATATTTCAGAGACAGTAAAAATACGGCATGAAGTATCCCGCCAAGTAGATCCGGATGAATTCCTTTTTCCTGGTCGGACTGACCCCGTCTCCCAAAGGCGTAATTATGATTAAGTGTCCTGGCTAATCTAGCTACTATATATGACACGGGGAATCCGCATATTTTCCACAGTATTACAGGTCAAGCAAGACAGGAGTGATCAATTCCAAGTCAATTCCAAGTACACCATAACTCATTTAGCAGGAATACTATCTCAGTAGCAGACACTTTAAGTATAAATGAAGTTCAGCGTAACACTATCCTGACAAACCTGCAATAAAATAAACAAGAAAAAAATAATTCCCGGTCAGGCCCCCAATTATTACGCTTGTAGTTGTTTGATGAGATTTAGTCTTATTCTAGGGAATGATATAACAACAAAACCATAATAAAATCAGATGCATTAAGGCTTTACTCCCATGCATTATAATATTTCATATTCTCCGGATTCACCGTATTTATTTACTTATTTAAATCATAGATTTAGTAGGTCTTAGTTTTAACTTGTTAGACTTTGTTGATTCACTTAGTTTAGGCAGCGTATTTTTATAATAATACTTTCATGGAAACTCATAAGAGTTAGTGATTTTTATTTTTATTTAAACAAAACAATCCATTACCAACACTTAAATATGCATAACATTTACCTTACACCATCACACAAATATGAGTCATTCTTAATTGATAACTTATTTATATAACATTACACCATCAATAGTCTCGTTGTGAACACAATTTTTATACTTATCAAATATTGATGTAAGCACCATGATTCTCTAGTCACAGCTGAGAAGTAGCGAGGTTAGAAGTC
>NC_051419.1:18279037-18279538 GCF_015228065.2 Penaeus monodon | reverse complement strand
CTGAGCTACATAAAGACATATCTACAGTAAACAGTACTTACTCTAATTTATTAAACATACAGAACATCTCATTACACAACCCCAAGAAAGACGTGCAGTATTAGCGAAAACAAACAGAGGATCTGTATCAACAACACACAAAAGAGAAGGACGAAGCAAAAACGAAACCGACGGTAATATGGCTGTAGCAACATTTGACTTACAACAAGCCGTACACCTTCCTGCGTATGAACTAAAGAGTTGAGTGTGCTATGCCTGACATGAAGGAATTGGCAAAGGAGTGCATCGGAAATCGGTACATGTAGACGATGGAGGTAAAACTGATGCCATATATTTTGCAGACAGAGGCTAAAATAAAAAACTTCATTATTGCATCAATGTTGTTGCATTTAATCAACAAGCTAAACTAATATCCAGAGCATCTCTCTTCCTTAATATGAGGCGATCCACGATAGCACATAGTGCTATCAAAACTGCAGTTGACAACGCTGGTGATATCCG
>NC_051419.1:18278508-18278952 GCF_015228065.2 Penaeus monodon | reverse complement strand
TGACCCTGTCAAAAGATGCGCGAGTTCTTGTCATCAGACCTGATGATCAAGGATATGTCATAGACTGGACAAGATAATGCAGTTAATAGTGAAAAGAAGTGAAAATAACAAAATATTCTTCATAACCAGTTATTTGCAAAGGGAATACAGGTAAGTATGAAGATTGAATGTCATTGTGCGCATGTGATTTCCATTATATTAGATTAAAGATTTATTTTTTTATTTTTTATTCTAAACTAGGTTTTTTTTCATTAGAAATATTTGTAAGTGGTTTAGTATTTACTGTTTCTTGTATAACCTACTAAACAGCATTGATCTTGTATAACCTACTAAACAGCATTGCTCTTGTATAACCTACTAAACAGCAACCTCAGCATTGGCCTTCAGTATACATGTTAACTGCCCTATCTGTGTTGAGATAAATTGGCATTAAGTCATTAAAAA
>NC_051419.1:18278347-18278491 GCF_015228065.2 Penaeus monodon | reverse complement strand
AAATAATTTCCTTCGAACTTGAGTGTAAGCATGAATAAAATCCAATGTTCTACCTGTTCAAATCGTTTAGGTATCTTTAAAATGAAGTGAGTAATGAGTGATATAGTTTAGGTAAAAAACTATATCAATCGTAAAAACTGAGAT
>NC_051419.1:18271616-18271921 GCF_015228065.2 Penaeus monodon | reverse complement strand
ATTGCTATTACTCGTGCCATAGTTTCTGTTTTACCTTATTTTGCACCTGGTGGCGCCTGGCCTCGGCTCCCTTATATTGGACTCGCCGCCCTCCTCCTGCTGTCCTTCATCTTCGTCGTTTCCGGTGGAGGCGAGACCTTTAACGAAAATAATCCCGTATCTCATTTCCCTTGATTACCTATCCTTGGCTTTTGTACGTAATTACTGTTTGATGAAAAGTGTTACGGTTTTAGTACGTATCTTGTCTTTGTGTCTTGGCTCCTACCTCTGTGTTTGTTGCTCTGGATTTTAGCACAATATCACGG
>NC_051419.1:18270965-18271437 GCF_015228065.2 Penaeus monodon | reverse complement strand
ACTTTCGTTCTCTGGTAAACACCAAAATGTTATCCTGTTACATTACAATTATCTGTAATGTTGTGGACAAGGTTTCCCAAAATTAGCATAGCTTGAGGTACTTGGTACTCCCATTCCTGTAGACGGCCTTCCTGCAGGACTGTCTGCTTCATTCCCGAAAGATATGCTGATTCACTGAATGGCGTTGTGTGTCCCAAGGTTCACTCCGGTCAGCATCATGATTTCCTGTTAATCTTATTACATAATTACTTGTGTATGATTCTATCCACTGTTTTCACGTCACGCTGATATGGTCTTCGTATTTCTCCCTTCGACACTGCTACTCTTCTCGACGTCGGCCTTCACAAGGCACGAGGATCCGTCATTTTGAAGAGGAGTGTGACAGTTGCAGTGTGTCACTTAGAAACACAAACAATGTAACACGTATACAAAGATAAAAAGAAATACTACCTAAATTAGAATTAGTACCAGT
>NC_051419.1:18270415-18270885 GCF_015228065.2 Penaeus monodon | reverse complement strand
GATTCAGCAGTGATTTTTATTGTTATCGTTATGCGATGGGTTATCGCAACCCAACAAGTTATATCCTCTCAGCGCAAATAGTGGTGACACTATATTTTTCTCCATTAATAATTACGTCTCTCGTGCACTTTTATACCGGTATATGTAATATTCATTATGATTCAAGCCTATTCTGTTGCATCCTTTTTGCATCATATTTGCAATGACCGTGGTAATCATGGCAATATTCTGTCTAAGAAGCCATACTCGATTCCCGAACTGATTTCTTAGGTGTTGAAATAAGTGAAGGGTAAAAAGCTAATGTTCTACTTAATGCTCTCATTTTATATTAAAGCTACTTATCTTCATATTTTTTTATGTAACATTCATGATTGTACAAAGAAGTGTTTGCATTACAGAATTAAAGCCATGAAAGCGTCATTTGATTGCATGGTGAATTTTATGAAAGATCATCAGTTTAAGGGTAAGGC
>NC_051419.1:18269711-18270322 GCF_015228065.2 Penaeus monodon | reverse complement strand
GCACTAGTATTATTTGTTTTGTTTACTTGCTTTATAGTGACATATAGGCACGTCACAAGATGTTAGTCACGAGGGTCACTTTCTGGCAGGGATAGTGACTAAGACCTCATCCCGAGCGTCAGGTCAGTTTTTGAAGAGTCTCGTGTTGTGACTCACGCTTCCCTTCTCGTTTTTTTCTATTGCGTTCTGTAATCACTTACATTTTCTTCCATTCTATGGTTTTCGTTTATCTCCCCATAACCATTTTTTCACGTAGTTCAGGTATGATCCCTCATTTCTTCTGTTGCTGAAAAATGAACATCTTTGTGCTAGCCGAAATAGCAACAACTTTAGTCCAGCGGAAGCATTTGTTTTGAGCTCGTTCTTTATGTATGTCTTACTAGATTAACATCTTTTTCATAACTGAGTAGGTATCGTGAATAACGGCGCTCTCAACTAATTTCTCTTACAATTTTCGCTAGACTGTATCCCAGCGCGAGATTGTGATCCCAGGTCAGATCAGCCTCATGGTATCTTCGCCTCAAATGGTCTCTGTTATACCTGCACACAAATTGCTTATCAACAACAATGCCTACATGGTGGAAGCCCTTACACTACGCCTCTCGTTTGTC
>NC_051419.1:18268312-18268592 GCF_015228065.2 Penaeus monodon | reverse complement strand
CATGCTATCATGGAATTTAACTTACAGACAGAAATACTTGTAGTTTAAATAGATTAAAAACACAAATTGACGCCAAAGTAATTTGTTGAATTTAGTCTCTGATCTTTAAGCAATCCACAGAAGTGGGTTAAAGCCCGTAACTCGTGAATCAGAGGCCAGCGGACTTGGCATATCCTGGCCCTGCCTGGCAATCAGCTCACCTTCCATGTGTCTTCGCCCGCATCGCTGACTCACGCTGGCAGTTTCAAGAACTTGTTCAGGAGGCGCTCAGGAGTCAGAG
>NC_051419.1:18264649-18265783 GCF_015228065.2 Penaeus monodon | reverse complement strand
TCTACATTAAATTCCATTAAACGGCAGAGGTAATACCCACACCGTCTGGGCACGATTCACATGGCCGCTGGATCCCTTGGAAAGTTTCAGGGCACTAAATATTTATAGTTGTGTAGGTTATGACGTAAGCATTTATTGTGCATGGGAAAAGGAACGTGAAATTTTAATCGTACATACAAAATGCATTTGTGTGTCTTAGAGATTTTCAACACTTTGGTAGTGCCGATTTGTTCATAAATACGAAACAAATTTTACACGAATTCCGTGGCCGCGGAGAGAATCTCCCCTGGAATTTACTGCACTGGTTATAAAATGTCACTTACTCATCTAATGCTGCCTCTAATAGGTTTGCATGTCTTTTTAACCACAGGAAAGTGACCGTCAGGATTCCTTCGCTTGCAGGGAGGACAGGAATATCACACATCACTTGGACATTCATTTCCTCTCGGAGGCTTAATGTGAAATGTTTCCCAAATTGCCTTCTTTGTCTTGCTCTCATCAATCCCTCCACATTCTTGTATGCATTTTTTCTGGACTTTAACTTCGGATTTTATGTTCCATAACAGCCTCTGCCTCCTACTGGTAAATTCAATAAGAAAAGTTTTATATTCGAGATTCCTGTTATCAACTGAAATACCCACTCGTTTAGTCTCCCTTCCAGCCTGCCCGGCAGATAAGGGGCAATATAACATAATTTTATTACTGCTACAAAAACATAGGAGAATTTAAGAACAATAAAAGACGATAGCGAGGATGACGTGTTTGTTCGACATTTAGGAAACGGACCGCCAAACATTGCCACACCTTGATAGGCGCCGAGAGAACTTCCGCTGGGTCGTCTTAGCGACTTCCGTTCTGGGGTATATATAATTTTCACTTGTTCTCCATCAGACACACTGTTCACTCATCTCTGGTGTGAGAGGTACTACAGAGAGGAAAGAGTGACTTTATAAATCTCAGGTTCTCCTTAAATAGAGAAAAGACGTTACGCGATACAACATGATTATATTAACAACTACTCATTTTGTTTTGGCGACAGCTTAATTATTACTCATTATTTATCATCGGTGACAATACGTAGTATTATAACTTTTGATTGAGTTACATTATCATAAGATTATGCAATACATTCGA
>NC_051419.1:18264523-18264594 GCF_015228065.2 Penaeus monodon | reverse complement strand
CATGGACATATACATGTTATGACTGAATGGTCACTTCATGAGCTTTCATATATAATAAGGTACATATACCA
>NC_051419.1:18264123-18264379 GCF_015228065.2 Penaeus monodon | reverse complement strand
AACTGTGAATCAGGACTCCAAATAAACAGTTGTGTGTTCAATTGGCCGCCTTTTTTTATTACAATTATTATATTATATGAATTTATTAAGTGATTTTTATTGAAATTTTCATTAATTACTAATTAAACTGACGAGAACGAATTTATAAAATATAACAAAACAATATATTAATATTTAATTGATTTTATATAATGAGTGGTAAATTATGTAAAGATACTTTATCAAAATCATTATTCATTGTTATTAATTCATTACT
>NC_051419.1:18263648-18264092 GCF_015228065.2 Penaeus monodon | reverse complement strand
ATCAGTATATATTTACCCTTACAAAAAAGAATAATTGTGACATTCGAAGTAAGGACACATTAAAAATATTAAGGTACTTCTTTTACCGAGATTTCGATTTATTTATCAAAGCTATATCTTTTCACAGACTATCATTAAAAAACACCATAACCCGCACTTTATTTTACCCATTGGGGTGAATTAGATATGGAAGGATACATGCTTTTTTGAAAATATTTGTATGTTATGAAATGACAGAATGTATGTAAGAATAAACATACACACAAATATACAATTTTCCAACACACAAGATGGACACTAAACATCAACAACAATACATACTATACACACTAGTATGATATATACATATCACAAGAAGTTACACCCACAACCCACATCACAATATTATATACCTTTTCTGATTTCGTTTATTTCTACATTATATATGATTAAGATATGATGAAA
>NC_051419.1:18261711-18262614 GCF_015228065.2 Penaeus monodon | reverse complement strand
AGCGAATTTTTAACCCTCTGCCGCATTGTTCTCAGGGCGATTCCGACGGCCAACACAGCGCTATCAAAAATCCTCAAAAAATTTGGCCGAACTCCGTCATTCCCTATGTCATATCTGCTACATTTTGTAAGTCAAAACAGCGACCAATCATCAGGTCCTTGTCTATAGTATTTGGTTATAAGAGACGTACATTTCCATTAGCGTTATCACTAATGTCTGAATCAATTATGTAGAAAAGTCGAGCACATACTTAGAAAGCCCTGTGCCTTCCGCAGCGTCGCAGGAGCGAGCTGTGATCGCACGTGCCATGGCCGAGTACCACCAGAACACGTGCATTCGCTTCGTGCCAAGGTCCAGCCACGCTGATTACATTCATATTCTAAGAGGACAAGGGTAAGTCGATGTTGTCTTTGCTTTTCTTATGCAAAAATATAATATTTTATTTAATTATTCATGCGGCAATCTTCTTCCACATTCTTAATTCTCTATTATTCATTTCTATAAGTGGACCCGTTCTGCTTTACAATGCTTTACAAGATATTTTCTGAGATAAATTGCTTTTGTTCTCACAATCACCTTGTATAATCGACGTATAATTGACGTGTGCTTTGGTGGGTGCAGTAGATTAATGGTTTACATTCGTGTCCCCTTTGGCTCATTTGCTGAATAGGTGTTCCAGCGCCGTGGGTCGGTCGGGGGGCGCGCAAGTGGTGTCCCTCGGGTACGGCTGCGTCCAGATCGGAGTGGTGATTCACGAACTGATGCACGCCGCAGGGTTCTGGCACGAACAGTCGCGTCCAGACAGGGACAGTTTTGTGACTATCAACTGGTCAAATATTGTCCCACACCTGCAGTATAACTTCGAGAAGGTTGGTAAACGGGACCGGATCAAACGCGCGCGCG
>NC_051419.1:18260106-18261603 GCF_015228065.2 Penaeus monodon | reverse complement strand
ACTGTTTTCCCTTTTTATCTACTAAGTTATTTGATCATGCAAAATCAAAAACATCAACAAGGTATAAAGGAAAATAACCTAGAGGAAAGGTAACCTCCCACTTTTTCCCTTTTTTACATTTCAGAAAACTACCGCTGTCACACAAGACTTGGGTCTGTCATATGACTACGATTCAATCATGCACTATGGCCCCTATGCTTTCGCTGTCAACAGACATTACCCGACGATCACGCCCAGGCGGAGCGGTGCCACCATAGGCCAGAGAAACGGCTTCTCAAAGGTATGTATCAGTCACATTTGTGAAAGTTTACGCTGGATTTCTACTTAACAGTCAGTCATTTCGGGAACACACCCGCCCACCCAGCATCAATATCACGAATTAAATCCTGAAATACTTTTCAGTTGGACATCCAAGGACTCAACCTGCTGTATAGGTGCTCAGGGAAGCCTGTACCACCTACGGCTTGTGTCGATAGCCATGCGAACTGTGCTTCCTGGGCCAGTCTCGGTTACTGCAGAACCAACCCTGCCTATATGTCAACGAGTTGCAAGAAGTCATGCAACATTTGCGGTAAGTATTTTCGGCCTTGTAGTCTGTAATTAAATCTGCTTAAAATGTAAGTGGATAAAACAAATTTTCGAATGTAAAAAGAGTAGATACTTACCTCATCTTCCATTTCCTAGCAGGTGGTGGCTCTGGATGTGTGGATAAAGGGCCTCACTGCACTAGCTGGGCAGCCAAGGGGGAATGCCAGCGAAATTCAGCCTATATGTCCCTGATGTGTAAGAAGGCTTGCAGCCTCTGTGGTGAGTGATTCGGACATTAGCATGGCGAACAGATTTTCTCTCTCTATTCTGAATGCTCCGTTGTCTTCCCCTTCCCTAACTTTTCCATTTGCCTCCCTCAGGAGTGGGGGTTTCATGCAGCAACGAGAGCCAGCACTGTCAGGACTGGGCCCGGAAGGGGGAGTGCCAGCGGAATCCGGCCTATATGCGTCAGTTCTGCTCCAAGGCGTGTGGCCTCTGCTGAAGACCTTCTGATGCGATGGATCGACAACTGGCTCTGCAAATAGAAAAACAAATGTTCAAATAATTATCTTCTTTTAAGTATTCGTGTATACTTTCGTGGCTAGCTACTTTTCTTGTCTTCCAATTCAGACAAGTAGATATAATACATATATCTTCCCTAAACTGTTTGAAAAATCGGGCATGAATGTTATTCCAGTGGGAAACTTATAACCATTCATGCATCATAGAACACAATCTTACCTCATTTTTATAGAAAGATGTTTTACAATAAAAGCTTTTAGACTAGAAATTCTTTCTATAAATGACATAAATTAACAGGGATGGCGAGTGGAAATTTTATTGCTCCATTTCAAACACATATTTCCTTTCAAATAAGAGCAAAAAGAGCAGCGCATATTCATCCCCCGTAAAAAAGCGATAAAATCTAAGCGGGTCTGTGGCTACTTATGGAGCAATCTCAATGTGTGC
>NC_051419.1:18259626-18259819 GCF_015228065.2 Penaeus monodon | reverse complement strand
TACCATAGCATACACACACATACATAGAACCTCACGAAATCAAAACAGCTGCTGATCACACACACACGGTGGATGCACACAATATAAATGATGAATCAACAATACACATATAATGACGATCATACGATGCATACGAACATATATGATGATTGTGAATGAAAAGTGTGGGTAATAACTAGTGGATGTGTGGTGG
>NC_051419.1:18255617-18255725 GCF_015228065.2 Penaeus monodon | reverse complement strand
TACTGAGGTCCCAGGCAAGCGTTTTATAGAGGAGGGTGGCAACCCCCCCCCCTTCCCTCCTCACCATCCCCACTGTAGTCCTCCTGTAGCACTTCTGACATCACATTT
>NC_051419.1:18255459-18255593 GCF_015228065.2 Penaeus monodon | reverse complement strand
TTAGGTAGCCGCCACGAGGGACTAGGGTCCGACCCTAGATTGTATAGATTTAGTGGTGAGTTTGACGGTTGAAAGCTTAGTTCACTGTTTACTGATTGGTCATTTGCATATCTGCTGTTCATCATTGTTCATTG
>NC_051419.1:18255241-18255397 GCF_015228065.2 Penaeus monodon | reverse complement strand
CGTAAGGAGAAAGACAGATTTATTGTTTCTAAGTATATAGGTAAATTATGTATACTCAAAACATTACAGACAGCTAAACAAATACATGCTTACGAATTAATGACGTACATGCACAGACAAATACATAAACAAATACAGACAATACGCTGACAAAAT
>NC_051419.1:18254578-18254676 GCF_015228065.2 Penaeus monodon | reverse complement strand
GCTCCAGCAGCACATTGGAGAACATTCGCGAAGCCCAAGTTTAGTGAATGGGCCCCCAGTACCCTGTTGTGTATTATAGAGCAGGGTGGTAGCCCACC
>NC_051419.1:18250749-18251790 GCF_015228065.2 Penaeus monodon | reverse complement strand
GGGAAAAATCTTTTCGGCCCCGGCCAGTTCCTCGTTACTAACCCTGGTTGTGCAGGCAACCCCTGGCCAAAATAATGTGTTTCACGGTTAGAGAACCCTGCATAATTCAGTTTGCAGGATAAACATGCGGTAAGTATTTTCGGCCTTGTAGTCTGTAATTAAATCGCTTAAAATGTAAGTGGATAAAACAAATTTTCGAATGTAAAAAAGAGTAGATTACTTCCCCTCATCTTCCATTTCCTAGCAGGTGGTGGCTCTGGATGTGTGGATAAAGGGCCTCACTGCACTAGCTGGGCACCCAAGGGGGAATGCCAGCAAAATTCAGCCTATATGTCCCTGATGGGGTAAGAAGGCTTGCAGCCCCTGTGGTGGAGTGTCGGACTTAGCTGGCGAACAGATTTTCTCTCTCTATTCTGAATGCTCCGTTGTCTTCCCCTTCCTCTAACTTTTCCATTTGCCTCCCTCAGGAGTGGGGTTTCCTGCAGCAACGAGAGCCAGCACTGTCAGACTGGGCCCGGAAGGGGAGTGCCAGCGGAATCCGGCCTATATGCGTCAGTTCTGCTCCAAGCGTTGTGGCCTCTGCTGAAGACCTTCTGATGCGATGGATCGACAACTGGCTCTGCAATAGAAAAACAAATGTTCAAATAATTATCTTCTTTTAAGTATTCGTGTTACTTTCGTGGCTAGCTATTTTTCTTGTCTCCAATTCAGACAAGTAGATATAATACATATATCTTCCCTAAACTGTTTGAGAATCGGGCATGAATGTTATTCCAGTGGAAACTTATAACCATTCATGGCAATCATAGAACACAATCTTACTCATTTTTATAGAAAATGTTTTTACAAAAAGCTTTTAGACTAGAAATTCTTTCTATAAATGACATAATTAACAGGGATGGCGAGTGGAAATTTTATTGCTCCATTTCAAACACATATTTCCTTTCAAATAAGAGCAAAAAGAGCAGCGCATATTCATCCCCCGTAAAAAGCGATAAATCTAAGCGGGTCTGTGGCTATTATGGAGCATCTCATGTGTGC
>NC_051419.1:18250403-18250475 GCF_015228065.2 Penaeus monodon | reverse complement strand
GCGACATACGCATGCATACACACATATATATGTATTGTGGAATGAAAAGCTGCTGGATAATAACAGTGGTGG
>NC_051419.1:18245878-18245997 GCF_015228065.2 Penaeus monodon | reverse complement strand
TACTGAGGTCCCAGGCAAGCGTTTTATAGAGGAGGGTGGCAACCCCCACCCCCTTCCCTCCTCACCATCCCCCACTGTAGTCCTCCTGTAGCACTTCTGACATCACATTTCAAGCGAAC
>NC_051419.1:18245543-18245651 GCF_015228065.2 Penaeus monodon | reverse complement strand
CGTAAGGAGAAAGACAGATTTATTGTTTCTAAGTATATAGGTAAATTATGTATACTCAAAACATTACAGACAGCTAAACAAATACATGCTTACGAATTAATGACGTAC
>NC_051419.1:18245336-18245434 GCF_015228065.2 Penaeus monodon | reverse complement strand
CGAAAGAACACTACACTAAAGTATATTAAGTGAACGAACACTACACTCGCTGAATGTTTGTTTTATCTATAGTCACTAAACGTAAGTTTCTGACAAAA
>NC_051419.1:18244849-18244915 GCF_015228065.2 Penaeus monodon | reverse complement strand
TTGTTCACTAAAAAGGGCCCCCAAAAGGGCCCCCAAAGGGGGGGGGGGGACATTTTGCGGAACATT
>NC_051419.1:18243824-18244471 GCF_015228065.2 Penaeus monodon | reverse complement strand
AGGCTTCGATTTTCCGCCCTTTTAATTTACACAGGGGATAGCTACTACAATGATTAAATGGGAGTATGCCAAGAAAGAATTTTTCTAAGCAAATGAGAAAGATCTTCCTTACATCCCAGAATCTCTTGTCAAAGACTGCGAAGTTTCAGACTGTCAGGGTGATATCTTAAGTTTATGCTCTATCTGCAAACAATTTAATAATTCGAGATTCAAGAATGAGAATGACATTTTGCAAGTCTTAGGCCAATGTTTTTACTTCCAGTACAAAATCTTGTACCTCAAGACTTTGTTGTGGAAAGGGGTCAGAATGAGAGGATGAAACACAGCCAAGTGCTGTCCAAAAATTAAAATAATAAGAGGGCGCACGAGAGAAAAACCCAAAAGAAGGACGTTAATTTCCTTAAACTGGGAAATCTGTCTGTGTTCGAAATATTTTAAAGCCTAGATGTAGAAATACTGAATGTGCCAAAATGGGAAGAGAATGCTCCGAGTTCTCAGAAGAGAACAGGGAAGAAATTAATCTGGTAGTCTCTAACTGCATAGGGAATATATAGTTCGATATGGGAGAAATAATGTTAAACAATGAACAGTGAAGAACCGCGAATCAAGGAGATCTTATTTATATTCGTATCAACTCCCAAAAGATG
>NC_051419.1:18239227-18243272 GCF_015228065.2 Penaeus monodon | reverse complement strand
CCCCCCCCCCCTCTAACTCCTTGGTATTTTTGACGGCCCAGGACCCTTCCGTAGATTTTGGGGGTTCCTGCCCAGGCTGCCCGGCGAGACTTTTTTATCTACCCCCTTGTGTGTTTCGACGAGATTTTACGGGTTTAAAGAAGAGACCATCAAAGAAGGGCGTTGTTTTTTAAATTCTGCATGGATTGAAAACCCCCAAAGGGATTGGGGTCTTATACACCCCAAAGGTTTGACGGCTATGGGGGTTTAGCATTCAAAATTTTTCCCAGGGATAATACAAAACCAAACCCTTTCACTTTCCCAGGGTCGAGTACCGTGTTTTATGTTTCTTAAATTTTTTGCCGGAATTTACAAAATTGGGGAATGCATTTTTTCAGTCTCCTCATCCTTTTGGGAAGTGGGAAAGACCCCAAACCCCCGGGCCCCACTAGTGTCAATTTGCAGACTAAAAGGACGTGATTATTCAGGTGTTTCTCACACGGGTTTTCCCGGGGGAAAAAAAAGGGTTTTCAGTTTTTTAAAAAACCTTCAGCACATTCTGGACCCCAAAAAAGGACACTTAGAGCTGGTCTACCCGAAAGAGGCCAGCTACAAGAAGATTGTTTCAAAGCGTCTTTTAAAACCCCCCCAAAAACCCAAAACCTCATGAGAGATTTTCCAAGTTGTTGGGGGGGATATGCCGGGGCACCTCTAGGGTTGGCTTTTTTTGGGGAAATTCCGTCCTTGACCTACAAAAATGCCCCAAAGTGGTCACGGGACTGCAAATTTAGTTTTGGGCAAATTTGATGGGGGATCCAGTTTTCATCAAAGCGGGAGAACACGGGCCGTACCTACGGATATAAACATCCCATAAATCTGAGACCCAAAAGCAAATCCCAACTACGCTTAACACCTTCAAGCCCTTGAGTTTTTTAAAATTTTTTTGCTCTTTTGGAAAGGGGGTTTGGTGCATTACACACCCCAAAAACCCTTAAACTGTATAATTATAAAACCAAAGGGGGGGTTATTAAAACAATATATTTTTTAGCTTTTTTCTTTTATCCTTTTTGAACCCCCTTTTTTGCATATCAATTTTAGTTTTTAGTTTTTCCCTTGTCCTATTGGGGTCTCAATTTTCTTCAATTAAAGGAAGGGGAAAAGGATCAGGTCCCTTTTCCCTGTTTTTATTTTTTCAAAAACCCTGTACTTTATTCTTGTCCTTTAGGTTTTGGTACAGCAGCGAGGTAAACCCCATGGAGATTTTCCTAGGTTTTTAAAAACCTTTGACCCAAGTAAATAATCTATTTCCCCTTCTTCAATAGCCTTCTTCTCGGGGGCTGAGTCTATTGGATTTTTGCCTAATGGGGCCCTTACCCGGACGAGTTAAAACACCCTGTGAGTTGCCCAAAAAACCTGGGTTCCCAACTGTTCCTGGGGAAAAGCCCCTTTTTAAGATAAAGATACATCACTTATCTTTGAACAATAAAAAATTTAAAATTTTCCCGGGATGACCACTACTCAGGGGTTATGTGGATTATGAGGAGTTTGGAAAATTTCTACACAACCCTGCCCTTCCTGAATATACTCTTTACTAAAAGAAATTATGGGGGGGATTTTCCCTGGGAATTTCCCTTTTGGGCAAAGTCCCCCCTTTGGCTGCCTGCCCGTTATAAGTTTTGGGAATTAAGTTGATTGTACCAATTGAGCATTTTTTCTCTATCAATTTTAAAAACTCATAAATTGCAGTCAGAAACTTTATGGGAAAACATAAGGTCCAGTGAATTTGCTCTTTTTTGAGGGCTTTTCCAGGGAAATTGGGAAAGGGAAAAGGGGAACTTTGTCTCCTGGAAAAAATTCTCGAGTTTGAGATTTTAAAACATAAAAAACTTCCTTTTATTTTGAGGGGGAAAGAAGGTTAGAGAGAGCCCAAATTTTCCCTTTTTCGTTAACTTTTTTATCTAAATTATCTATGTAATGCCACTGTTTGATTTGGGGTTGGGTGTTTCCCAAAACCCCTGATCTTTAAAAAACTTTTAAAGGGGCCCCCTTAAATTTTTCTTCCTAAAAACAATTCAAAAGGGGAAAATCCAATTGGGGTTTTTGTGGACATTCCACAGGGCAAAAAAATAAAAGTGAATGTTCTCGTCCCATAAACCCTCAGTTTTCTAACAAACTTTTTAAACATTGCTTTTTAAAGGTTTTGGGGAAAACTCCCCCCCCCGGGCAACCCTTGTGACTGGATGGTTAAAACTGTTGACTCTGTTTTCAGATCCTTACATTTTTAAACTTTTTGAAATAAGTCACTTGTAAAATTTTCTACCTTTTCATATTTAAACTCTCTAGGGATTTTCCCAAAGATTTTGAACCCAAAGAAGAAATTTTTACAAAGGAATTTAAACCGAAAAATTTTTTAAAGGATAAACTTCAGGGTACCCAGTAGCTTTTCCATAAATTTTAAAGAATATCGATTCCCTTTTTTTTGTTTTTTGGGATGGACCTACACAGTCGATCACAATTATCTCAAAAGGATCCGAGATTATCCAAATTTGGTTTTTAGAGGGCTTTTTGGAAAAATTTCTTGATTGGGTTTTTCCCCCAAACCCGACACACCTGGCGAAATTATTAAAAAAATGCAATTTCTTTAAGGGGAAAAAGTTTTTTCCTGTCCCGTTTTTATATGCTTAGAATTCGGGGGGGGGGTAACTTTTTTTCATTTTTCCCCAAAAACAAGGGGAAACTTTTTAAATTTTGAGAAAGACTTAGTTTTAAGTTGCATCCGCCATTTTAAAAAAACCTGGTTTCTCTGTAAAAAAAGGGGGGAAAGGTACTATGGCATTTTTATTTAAAAACTTCGAAACTTTTTTCTTTAGGGTGTCCCGGTTGATTGCATAAGCATTTAAAAATAACTGTTTTACAGTGTCATAATTTTTAAGCAAACAAGATTTGAAAATTTAAAGGCAGCTTTTACCGTTTAAATTTTTTTTGAAAAGGGCCCGTCCACTCGGGGACGGGGCCCTTTAAAATGTTTCCAACCCGTTTTCCAAAGTTCGAAATGAGCCCTCAGGGTCCTTTAAGGAAAGAAAAGGGAAAAAGGGCAAAAATTTTTAGTTTGGTTAAATGGGTTTTTTAAAAGTAAAATCATTTTTTGCATGTGCCCCGTATGGACTTCTGTTTTCTTTTTTTCCCAACTTTTAAATTTTGCTATTTTTAAATTTTTCGTCTTTTTTGCCTTCTCTTCTAATTTTTTTTTTTTCTAACTGAAATTTTTTTGATCTAAAGCATTCTTTTAAATTCAAATCCGGGCCCGGGGGACCAAGATTTTATCTTTTTGGTCGATAAAATAGAAACCTCTCTAATTTTAAGTATTGGATCTGAGGATTTTAAAACATCAGTGGGTTTTAGGGGAAACAATTCTCTTTGAAATTAAAAGGGTTTTATTACTAGTTCCATAATTAAATTTTTTTTGGGTTTTTTTAAACCGGAAAGAAAGGGAAACCCAGAAAAATGGGGCAAAAAACGGGCCAAAACACTTTCTTATTGGTTTTGGTTAAATGCCTTTAAATGTGGGATTTTTGCGAAATCTTTTGAATTAAAAGTAGAATTTCCCGAAATAAGGTTTGGATATAAGAAAGTTTTCTGTTCGATTTACTTATACAGAATAGAAATTTAAATTTTTGCGGAATGCTTTCCAGTAATCCCTAATGTTGGGCCCGACTAATATCGAACTTAACTTTGAATGTTTTTCCCAAATTAGGATATGGGTTATTTTAAAGCCATGAATGAAACAACCCAAACAAAAAACCCCTTCCCCGTAATTTGCCCTTTCTTGGCCAAAATAGGGGAAAAAAAATGGAAAACAACCCCCCCGATTATGAACAACGAGAAAAGGGGTACGGGATTATTCGCCGGATTTAATCACTTAAAACCTTTTTCATAAACACTACTGGGAGTGATTTCTTATGATCCCCCTTGATCAAAAGGGATAAAAAGGGAATAGAGCGGTTAATAACAACTCGTTCTCTATGAGAAATAAGGTTACGGTATTAGTCAACTTGTGAGAAGATCC
>NC_051419.1:18236941-18237488 GCF_015228065.2 Penaeus monodon | reverse complement strand
CCGAATATTTCAGAGACAGTAAAAATACGGCATGAAGTATCCCGCCAAGTAGATCCGGATGAATTCCTTATTCCTGGTCGGACTGACGCCGTCTGCCAAGGCGTAATTATGATTAAGTGTCCTGGCTAATCTAGCTACTATATATGACACGGGGAATCCGCATATTTTCCACAGTATTACAGGTCAAGCAAGACAGGAGTGGATTTAAATTTCCCGAAGTAAATTTCCAAAGTAACCATAACTCATTTAGCAGGAATCCTATCTCCGTAGCAGACCCTTTAAGTATAAATGAAGTTCAGCGTAACACTATCCTGACAAACCTGCAATAAAATAAATAAGAAAAAAATAATTCCCGGTCAGGTCCCCAATTATTACGCTTGTAGTTGTTTGATGAGATTTAGTCTTATTCTAGGGGAATGATATAACAACAAAACCATAATAAAATCAGATGCATTAAGGCTTTACTCCCATGCATTATAATTTTTTTTCATTATTCTCCGGATTCACCGTATTTTATTTAACTTATTTTAAACATAGATTTTAGTAG
>NC_051419.1:18236579-18236895 GCF_015228065.2 Penaeus monodon | reverse complement strand
GGGCCCAGCGTATTTTTTAATAATATTTCATGAAAATCATAAAGAGTAAGTGATTTTTTATTTTTATTAACAAAACAATCATTACCAACATTAAATATGCATAACATTTCCCCTTACACATCACACAAATATGAGTCCATTCTTAATTGATAATTATTTTATATAACATTACACCATCAATATCCCCGTTGTGACACAATTTTTATACTTATCAAATATTGTGTAGCACCATGATCTCTATTTCACAGCTAGAAGTAGCGAGGTTAGAAGTCGGAGTGCACAGTCGATGCTGAACAACTCCCCATTTTGCCTTTCT
>NC_051419.1:18230142-18230643 GCF_015228065.2 Penaeus monodon | reverse complement strand
AGCTATTCTGAGCTACATAAAGACATATCTACAGTAAACAGTACTTACTCTAATTTTTTTAAACATACAGAACATCTCATTAAAACAACCCCAAGAAGACGTGCAGTATTAGCGAAAACAACAGAGGATCTGGTATCAACAACCACAAAAGAAAGGACGAAGCAAAAACGAAACCGACGGTAATATGGCTGTAGCAACATTTGACTTACAACAGCCGTACACCTTCCTGCGTATGAACTAAAGAGTTTTAGTGTGCTATGCCGACATGAAGGAATTGGCAAAGGAGTGCATCGGAAATCGGTACATGTAGACGTGGAGGTAAACTTTATGCCATATATTTTGCAGACAGAGGCTAAAATAAAAAAATTCATTATTGCATCAATGTTTTTGCATTTAATCAACAAACTAACTAATATCCAGAGCATCTCCTTCCTTAATATGAGGCGATCCACGATAGCACTAGTGCTATCAAAACGCAGTTGACAACGCTGGTGATATCCG
>NC_051419.1:18229454-18230059 GCF_015228065.2 Penaeus monodon | reverse complement strand
TGACCCTGTCAAAAGATGCGCGAGTTCTTGTCATCAGACCTGATGACAAGGATATGTCATAGACTGGACAAGATAATGCAGTTAATAGTGAAAAGAAGTGAAAATAACAAAATATTCTTCATAACCATTATTTGCAAAGGGAATACAGGTATGTATGAAGATTGAAAGTCATTGTGCGCATGTGATTTCCTTATATTAGATTAAAGATTTTTTTTTTATTTTTTATTCTAAACTAGGATTTTTTTCATTAGAAATATTTGTAAGTGGTTTAGTATTTACTGTTTCTTGTATAACCTACTAAACAGCATTGATCTTGTATAACCTACTAAACAGCATTGCCCCTTTTTATAACCTACTAAACAGCAAACCTCAGCATGGCCTTCAGTATACATGTTAACTGCCCTATCTGTGTTGAGATAAATTGGCCCTTAAGTCATTAAAAAAATATATATTATATAAAATAATTTCCTTCGAACTTGAGTGTAAGCATGAATAAAATCCAATGTTCTACCTGTTTAAATCGTTTAGGGATCTTTAAAATGAAGTGAGTAATGAGTGATATAGTTTAGGTAAAAAACTATATCAATCGTAAAAACTGAGATACG
>NC_051419.1:18222753-18222991 GCF_015228065.2 Penaeus monodon | reverse complement strand
ATTGCTATTACTCGTGCCATATTTTCTGTTTTCCCTTATTTTGCACCTGGTGGCGCCTGGCCTGGGCTCCCTTATATTGGACTCGCCGCCTCCTCCTGCTGTCCTTCATCTTCGTCTTTTCCGGTGGAGGCGAGACCTTTAACGAAAAATCCCGTATCTCATTTCCTTGTTACCTATCCTTGGCTCTTGTACGAAATTTAACTGTTTGATGAAAAGTGTAACGGTTTTAGTACGATCT
>NC_051419.1:18221476-18222500 GCF_015228065.2 Penaeus monodon | reverse complement strand
TGTTCCTGGTAAACACCAAAAAGTTATCCTGTTACATTACAATTATCTGTAATGTTGTGGACAAAGGGTTTTCCCAAAATTAGCATAGCTTGAGGTACTTGGTACTCCCCTTCCTGTAGGACGGCCTTTCCTGCAGGACTGTCTGCTTCATTCCCGAAAGATATGCTGATTCACTGAATGGCGTTGTGTGCCCCAAAGGGTTCACTCCGGCCCAGCATCATGATTTCCTGTTAATCTTATTACATAATTACTTGTGTATGATTCTATCCACTGTTTTCACGTCACGTTTGATATGGTCTTCGTATTTCTCCCTTCGAAAACTGCTACTCTTCTCGACGTCGGCCTTCACAGGCACGAGGATCCGTCTTTTGAAGAGGGGTGACAGTTGCAGTGTGTCACTTAGAAACCACAAAAAATGTAACACGTATACAAAGATAAAAAGAAATACTACCTAATTAGAATTAGTACCGTTTTTACTAGTCCAATGAGGAATTCTTGCCCGCTTCGAAACGTTACTTTTTATTCTGTTCATATTGTGGCAGTTTCTTTGATTCAGCAGTGATTTTTATTGTTATCGTTATGCGATGGGTTATCGCAACCCAACAAGTTATATCCTCTCAGGCAAATAGTGGTGAACTATATTTTTCTCCATTAATAATTACGTCTCTCGTGCACTTTTATACCGGTATATGTAATATTCATTATGATTCAAGCCTATTCTGTTGCATCCTTTTTGCTCATATTTGCAATGACCGTGGTAAACATGGCAATATTTCTGTCTAAGAAGCCATACTCGATTCCCGAACTGATTTCTTAGGTGTTAAATAAGTGAAGGGTAAAAAGCTAATGTTCTACTTAATGCTCTCATTTTTATATTAAAGCTACTTATCTTCATTTTTTTTATGTAACATTCATGATTGTACAAAGAAGTGTTTGCATTACAGAATTTAAAACATGAAAGCGTCATTTGATTGCATGGTGAATTTTATGAAAGATTTATCAGTTTAAAGGGGAAAGCGGCAAG
>NC_051419.1:18220733-18221390 GCF_015228065.2 Penaeus monodon | reverse complement strand
GCACTAGTATTATTTGTTTTGTTTTTCTTGCTTTATAGTGACATATAGGCCACGTCACAAGATGTTAGTCACGAGGGTCACTTTCTGGCGGGGATAGTGACTAAGACCTCATCCCGAGCGTCAGGTCAGTTTTTGAAGAGTCTCGTTTTGTGCCCTCACGCTTCCCTTCTCGTTTTTTCTATTGCGTTCTGTATCACTTACATTTTCTTCCATTCTATGGTTTTCGTTTATCTCCCCATAACCATTTTTTCACGTATTCAGGTTTTGATCCCTCATTTCTTCTGTTGCTGAAAAATGAACATCTTTGTGCTAGCCGAGATAGCAACAACTTTAGTCCAGCGGAAGCATTTGTTTGAGCTCGTTCTTTATGTATGTCTTACTAGATTAACATCTTTTCATAACTGAGTAGGTATCGTGAATAACGGCGCTCTCAACTAATTTCTCTTACAATTTTCGCTAGACTGTATCCCAGCGCGAGATTGTGATCCCCGGTCAGATCACCTCATGGTATCTTCGCCTCAAATGGTCTCTGTTATACCTGCACACAAATTTCTTATCAACCAAAAAAATGCCTACATGGTGGAAGCCCTTACACTACGCCTCTCGTTTGTCAAGAAATGAGTAAAGATATATAATTACAGTATGCGGTCGTCATGA
>NC_051419.1:18219280-18219542 GCF_015228065.2 Penaeus monodon | reverse complement strand
AATTTAACTTACAGACAGAAATACTTGTAGTTTAAATAGATTAAAAACACAATTGACGCCAAAGTATTGTTGAATTTAGTCTCTGATCTTTAAGCAATCCACAGAAGTGGGTTTAAGCCCGTACTCGTGAATCAGAGGCCAGCGGACTTGGCATATCCTGGCCCTGCCTGGCAATCAGCTCACCTTCCATGTGTCTTCGCCCGCATCGCTGACTCACGCTGGCATTTCAAGAACTTGTTCAGGAGGCGCTCAGGAGTCAGAG
>NC_051419.1:18219081-18219207 GCF_015228065.2 Penaeus monodon | reverse complement strand
TTTCAACAAACCGATATAAACAATATAAACTACCATTCTACTTTTATTTCTACTATGCTCTACTTCAATACGCACTGTAGTAGTAGAGCCCTACCCATCATTATCATACACACTACTACGCTATTA
>NC_051419.1:18216975-18218462 GCF_015228065.2 Penaeus monodon | reverse complement strand
GCACACATTGAGATTGCTCCATAAGTAGCCACAGACCCGCTTAGATTTTATCGCTTTTTTACGGGGGATGAATATGCGCTGCTCTTTTTGCTCTTATTTGAAAGGAAATATGTGTTTGAAATGGAGCAATAAAATTTCCACTCGCCATCCCTGGTAATTTATGTCATTATTAGAAAGAATTTCTAGTCTAAAAGCTTTTATTGTAAAACATCTTTCTATAAAAATGAGGTAAGATTGTGTTCTATGATGCATGAATGGTTATAAGTTTCCCACTGGAATAACATTCATGCCCGATTTTCAACAGTTTAGGGAAATATGTATTATTATCTACTTGTCTGAATTGGAAGACAAGAAAAGTAGCTAGCCACGAAAGTATACCACGAATACTTAAAAGAAGATAATTATTTGAACAATTGTTTTTCTATATGCAGAGCCAGTTGTCGATCCATCGCATCAGAAGGTCTTCAGCAGAGGCCACACAGCCTGGAGCAGAACTGGACGCATATAGGCCGGATTCCGCTGGCACTCCCCCTTCCGGGCCCAGTCCTGACAGTGCTGGCTCTCGTTGCTGCATGAAACCCCACTCCTGAGGGAGGCAAATGGAAAAGTTAGGGAAGGGGAAGACAACGGAGCATTCAGAATAGAGAGAGAAAATCTGTTCGCCATGCTATGTCCGAATCACTCACCACAGAGGCTGCAAGCCTTCTTACACATCAGGGACATATAGGCTGAATTTCGCTGGCATTCCCCCTTGGCTGCCAGCTAGTGCAGTGAGGCCCTTTATCCACACATCCAGAGCCACCACCTGCTAGAAATGGAAGATGAGGTAAGTATCTACTCTTTTTACATTCGGAAATTTGTTTTATCCACTTACATTTTAAGCGTTTTAATTACAGACTACAAGGCCGAAAATACTTACCGCAAATGTTGCTGACTTCTTGCAACTCGTTGACATTAGGCAGGTTGGTTCTGCAGTAACCGAGACTGGCCCAGGAAGCACAGTTCGCATGGCTATCGACACAAGCCGTAGGTGGTAACAGGCTTCCCTGACCCCTATACAGCAGGTTGAGTCCTTGGATGTCCAACTGAAAAGTATTTCAGGATTTAATTCGTGATATTGATGCTGGGTGGGCGGGTGTGTTCCCGAAATGACTGACTGTTAAGTAGAAATCCAGCGTAAACTTTCACAAATGTGACTGATACATACCTTTGAGAAGCCGTTTCTCTGGCCTATGGTGGCACCGCTCCGCCTGGGCGTGATCGTCGGGTAATGTCTGTTGACAGCGAAAGCATAGGGGCCATAGTGCATGATTGAATCGTAGTCATATGACAGACCCAAGTCTTGTGTGACAGCGGTAGTTTTCTGAAATGTAAAAAAGGGAAAAAGTGGGAGGTTACCTTTCCTCTAGGTTATTTCCTTTATACCTTGTTGATGTTTTTGATTTTGCATGATCAAATAACTTAGTAGATAAAAAGGAAAACAGTTG
>NC_051419.1:18216011-18216897 GCF_015228065.2 Penaeus monodon | reverse complement strand
CGCGCGCGCGTTTGATCCGGTCCCGTTTACCAACCTTCTCGAAGTTATACTGCAGGTGTGGGACAATATTTGACCAGTGATAGTCACAAAACTGTCCCCTGTCTGACGCGACTGTTCGTGCCAGAACCCTGCGGCGTGCATCAGTTCGTGAATCACCACTCCGATCTGGACGCAGCCGTACCCGAGGGACACCACTTGCGCGCCCCCCGACCGACCCACGGCGCTGGAACACCTATTCAGCAAATGAGCCAAAGGGGACACGAATGTAAACCATTAATCTACTGCACCCACCAAAGCACACGTCAATTATACGTCGATTATACAAGGTGATTGTGAGAACAAAAGCAATTTATCTCAGAAATATCTTGTAAAGCATGTGTAAAGCAGAACGGGTCCACTTATAGAAATGAATATAGAGAATTAAGAATGGGAAGAAGATTGCGCATGAATAATTAAATAAAATATTATATTTTTGCATAAGAAAGCAAAGACAACATCGACTTACCCTTGTCCTCTTAGAATATGAATGTAATCAGCGTGGCTGGACCTGGCACGAAGCGAATGCACGTGTTCTGGTGGTACTCGGCCATGGCACGTGCGATCACAGCTCGCTCCTGCGACGCTGCGGAAGGCACAGGCTTTCTAAGTAGTGCTCGACTTTTCTACATAATTGATTCAGACATTAGTGATAACGCTAATGGAAATGTACGTCTCTTATAACCAATACTATAGACAAGGACCTGATGATTGGTCGCTGTTTTGACTTACAAAATGTAGCAGATATGACATAGGGAATGACGGAGTTCGGCCAAATTTTTTGAGGATTTTTGATAGCGCTGTGTTGGCCGTCGGAATCGCCCTGAGAACAATGCGGCAGAGGGTTAAA
>NC_051419.1:18212129-18213765 GCF_015228065.2 Penaeus monodon | reverse complement strand
ATTACTACTTGTAATATTTTGCGTAGCCTACGACTTCACATGTTGTTAACTGCATGAAAGTGTCGCATTTTTATTCTAATAATCGGGAAAACTACATCAGTAGGCACAGCTGTGAGGCTTGGGAAAAATTAAACAAAAGGCGAGAAGCGCACCTCCAGGATTTGGTAAAGCTGATCCTCCGACGCCACCATAATATCGCCCTGGAAGAAGCCCGACGTGGTGATCGGGTCCTCCTCCGTCTGCAGGCTCGCCAGGTCGAGGTCCAGACTGTCCGCTATCTCCTTTTCTGATATCGGGGCGCCGAGGACGTCATTGCTTGCCTGATAAGAAAATCGTATCATCAGTCGGCAGGAACAATAGCCGGGGAAGGTTTTGATTACCGCCATTTGATGCCTAGGATTAATAGGAAAACCGAATTGTATTGCGACTAATGCTTATGGAGTGAGGAAGGTGTAACCTTCAGAATCCCCAAAGCCTTATAATACTCACGTCATTGGGGTCACCGATGATAACATCTGGGAGCTCAACCTGACACTTCGCACGCTTTGTCGCCCAAACCAGGAGCAGCATTGAGATAGTTGTTAATATATTCATGTTGTATCGCGTAACGTCTTTTCTCTATTTAAGGAGAACCTGAGATTTATAAAGTCACTCTTTCCTCTCTGTAGTACCTCTCACACCAGAGATGAGTGAACAGTGTGTCTGATGGAGAACAAGTGAAAATTATATATACCCCAGAACGGAAGTCGCTAAGACGACCCAGCGGAAGTTCTCTCGGCGCCTATCAAGGTGTGGCAATGTTTGGCGGTCCGTTTCCTAAATGTCGAACAAACACGTCATCCTCGCTATCGTCTTTTATTGTTCTTAAATTCTCCTATGTTTTTGTAGCAGTAATAAAATTATGTTATATTGCCCCTTATCTGCCGGGCAGGCTGGAAGGGAGACTAAACGAGTGGGTATTTCAGTTGATAACAGGAATCTCGAATATAAAACTTTTCTTATTGAATTTACCAGTAGGAGGCAGAGGCTGTTATGGAACATAAAATCCGAAGTTAAAGTCCAGAAAAAATGCATACAAGAATGTGGAGGGATTGATGAGAGCAAGACAAAGAAGGCAATTTGGGAAACATTTCACATTAAGCCTCCGAGAGGAAATGAATGTCCAAGTGATGTGTGATATTCCTGTCCTCCCTGCAAGCGAAGGAATCCTGACGGTCACTTTCCTGTGGTTAAAAAGACATGCAAACCTATTAGAGGCAGCATTAGATGAGTAAGTGACATTTTATAACCAGTGCAGTAAATTCCAGGGGAGATTCTCTCCGCGGCCACGGAATTTTCGTGTAAAAATTTGTTTCGTATTTATGAACAAATCGGCACTACCAAAGTGTTGAAAATCTCTAAGACACACAATGCATTTTGATGTACGATTAAAATTTCACGTTCCTTTTCCCATGCACAATAAATGCTTACGTCATAACCTACACAACTATAAATATTTAGTGCCCTAAAAACTTTCCAAGGGATCCAGGGGCCCATGTGAATCGTGCCCAGACGGTGTGGGTATTACCTCTGCCGTTTAATGGAATTTAATGTAGAATTCCCGCTAATATTTACCCACCATTAGTTTGTGTACAGT
>NC_051419.1:18209545-18209813 GCF_015228065.2 Penaeus monodon | reverse complement strand
CTCTGACCCCTGAGCGCCTCCTGAAAAAGTTCTTGAAATGCCAGGTGAGTCAGCGATGCGGGCGAAGACACATGGAAGGGAGCGGGATTGCCAGGCAGGGCCAGGAATGCCAAGTCCGCGGGCCTCTGATTCACGAGTTACGGGTTTTAAAACCACTTCTGTGGATGCTTAAAGATCAGGACTAAATTCAAACAAATTACTTTGGCGTCAATTTTTGTTTTTAATCTATTTAAATTTCAAGTATTTCTGTCTGTAAGTTAAATTCCCT
>NC_051419.1:18207593-18208217 GCF_015228065.2 Penaeus monodon | reverse complement strand
TCATGGACGACCGCATACTGTAATTATATCATTACTCATTTTTTGACAAACGAGAGGCGAGTGTAGGGCTTCCACCATGTGGCATTGTTGTTGATAAGCAATTTGGTGCAGGTATAACAGAGACCTTTGAGGCGAAGATACCATGAGGCGATCTGACCTGGGATCACAATCTCGCGCTGGGATACAGTCTAGCGAAAATTGTAAGAGAAATTAGTTGAGAGCGCCGTTATTCACGATACCTACTCATTTAAATGAAAAAGATGTTAATTAGTAAGACATACATAAAGAACGGCTCAAAACAAATGTTTCCCGCTGGACTAAAGTTGTTGCTATCTCGGCTAGCACAAAGATTTTCATTTTTCAGCAACAGAAGAAATGGGGGATCATACCTGAACTACGTGAAAAAATGGTTATGGGGAGATAAACGAAACCATAGAATGGAAGAAAATGTAAGTGATTACAGAACGCAATTAGAAAAAACGAGAAGGGAAGGGGGAGTCACAACACGAGACTCTTCAAAAACTGACCTGACCGCTGGGATGAGGTCTTAGCACTATCCCTGCCAGAAAGTGACCCTCGTGACTAACATCTTGTGACGTGCCCATATGTCACTATAAAGCAAGT
>NC_051419.1:18206465-18207463 GCF_015228065.2 Penaeus monodon | reverse complement strand
GATGATCTTTCATAAAATTCACCATGCAATCAAATGACGCTTTCATGGCTTTAAATTTTGTAATGCAAAAACTTCTTTGTACAATCAGAAAGTTACATAAAAAATATGAAGATAAGTAGCTTTAATATAAAATGAGAGCATTAAGTAGAACATTAGCTTTTTACCCTTCACTTATTTCAACACCTAAGAAAACAGTTTCGGGAATCGAGTATGGCTTCTTGGGACAGAATATTGCCATGATTACCACGGTCTTTGCAAATATGATGCAAAAGGATGCAACATAAATAGGCTTGAATCAAAAGAATATTACTATCCCGGAAAAAAGTGCACGAGAGACGTAATTATTAATGGAGAAAAATATAGTGTCACCACTATTTGCGCTGGGGAGGATTAACTTGTTGGGTTGCGATAACCCATCGCATAACGATAACAAAAAAAAATCACTGCTGAATCAAAAAAAACTGCCACAATATGAACAGAATAAAAACGTAACGTTCGAACGGTCAAGAATTCCTCATTGGACGTAGTAAAAACGGGTACTAATTCTAATTAGGTAGTATTTCTTTTTATCTTTGTATACGTGTTCATTGTTTGTGTTTCTAAGTGACACACTGCAACTGTCACACTCCCTTCAAAATGACGGATCCTCGTGCCTTGTGAACCCGACGTCGAGAAGAGTAGCAGTGTCGAAGGGAGAATACGAAGACCATATCAGCGTGCGTAAAAACATGGATAGAATCATACACAAGTAATTATGTAATAAGATTAACAGAAAACATGATGCTGACCGAAATGAACCTTGGGACACACAACGCCATTCAGTGAATCAGCATATCTTTTGGGGAAAGGGAAACAGACAGTCCTGCAGGAAGGCCGTCTACAGGAATGGGAGTACCAAGTACCTCAAGCTAGCTAATTTTTGGGAAACCTTGTCCACAACATTACAGATAATTGTAATGTAACGGATAACATTTTGGTGTTTTCCAGAGAACGAAAGT
>NC_051419.1:18205912-18206291 GCF_015228065.2 Penaeus monodon | reverse complement strand
CCGTGATATTGTGCTAAAATCCAGAGCAACAAACACAGAGGTAGGAGCCAAGACCAAAAGACAAGATACGTACTAAACCGTTACACTTTTCATCAAACAGTAATTACGTACAAGAGCCAAGGATAGGTAATCAAGGGAAATGAGATACGGGATTATTTTCGTTAAAGTCCCGCCTCCACCGGAAACGACGAAAATGAAGGACAGCAGAGGAGGGCGGCGAGTCCAAATAAAAAGGGAGCCGGGGCCGGCGCCCCCGGGTGCAAAAAAAGGGAAAAACAAAACTATGGCACGAGTTAGAAACCCGTAGCGTTTCTTTTTTCACTGCTGTTGTTATCTTTTCAGTTTTTGTGGGTTGGTTGTGCATGAAATATATTTATAC
>NC_051419.1:18205539-18205638 GCF_015228065.2 Penaeus monodon | reverse complement strand
AATTAATTTATATATTACACACCACCACACACCACGCAAATGTATTAGTAATAGTAGTATTTTCATTTCAAAAATGTTGTGATTTTTTATACCCCTGTT
>NC_051419.1:18205058-18205164 GCF_015228065.2 Penaeus monodon | reverse complement strand
AAATAATATAAGGGGTTTAAATGGTGTGTGCTTTACATACCACTCACATTAAGCACACCGCCCAAGAAAAATCCCCGTCTCCCTCGGCTTTTTCCTAAAAGGGTTC
>NC_051419.1:18202339-18202459 GCF_015228065.2 Penaeus monodon | reverse complement strand
CACCAAACACAATAAGGGGAAAATTATATTTATATTAATTATAATTTTATAATATAAATATAAAATTTATTATATAATTAATTAAAAATATAATAGAAAAAAATATTATATTAAAAAATT
>NC_051419.1:18198540-18198934 GCF_015228065.2 Penaeus monodon | reverse complement strand
AACCGCTCCCGAGAAAAAGGCGTATCTCATTTTTTTTACGATTGATATATTTTTTACCTAAAAAAATATCACTCTTTTATCACTTTCATTTTAAAAGATACCTAAACGTTTTAAAAAAAGGGGGGGAAAAACATTGGTTTTTTTATTCCCTGTTTCCCTAAATTCAAAGGGAATTTTATTTTTATATATATATATTTTTTTTAATGCTTAATGCCCTTTTTTACTCAAAACAGATGGGGCAGTTAACTGTATACTAAAAGGCCAATCTGAGGTTTTTGCTGTTTAGTGTTTAAAAGCAATGCTGTTTTTAGTAGGGTTTAAAAAATTTCAATGCTTTTTTATGGGTTTTTTATACAAAAAAAACTTTAAAATACTAAACCCATTACAAAATTTC
>NC_051419.1:18197615-18198492 GCF_015228065.2 Penaeus monodon | reverse complement strand
TTTTTTAATCTAATTTTAATGAAATTCAATGCGAAAAAATGACATTCAACCCCTTCATACTACCTGTATTCCCCTTTCCCAAATAATGGTTATGAAGAATATTTTGTTTTTTTTTCATTCTTTCACTTTAATGCATATCTTGTCCGTCTATGACATATCCTTAATCGGGTCTGATACAAAAAACTCGCGCATCTTTTTGGAAGGGTCAAAAAGGAAATGGGGGAAAGTCTGAAAGTGCGCCGCGTGTTTTTTTCTTCCTCCCGGGCTAATCGAAAATATAGGGAGAAGGGGGGGCGGGGAAAACAGGGATATCCCCAGCGTTTTTAAAACTGCTTTTTTTGATAGCACAAAAATTTTTGCTATCGTGGTCGCCTCATTTAAGGAAAAGAGAAAATTCCGGATATTTTTTTTTTACCCTTTTTTTTTTTAAACAAAAAAAAAATTGATGAAAATAAAGGTTTTTTTTTTTAGCCTCTGTCTGAAAAAAATTTAGGCACTTTTTTTTTACCCCCGTCTCATGAAAACCGTTTTTTCCGATGCCCCCTTTCCAAATTCCTTTTCATGTCGGCATGCAAAACTCAATCTTAGTTCATCGCAGGGGGGTTTTTAGGGTTTTTTTTTGTAAGTAAAGGGTTGCTACAGCCTATTACCTTTCGGTTTCGTTTTTTTTCGTCCTTCTCTTTTTTTTTGGGTTTTTTGATACAGACCCCCTTTTGTTTTTTTTTCGCAATACTGCACGTCTTTCCTTGGGGTTGTGAATGAATTTTCTGTTGTTTAATAAATTAGATAAGTATTTTTTACTGTGTTTGTCTTTAGTACTCGAATAGCTCCTTTTTCATAAAGCAAGTACGCATATTATTTTTTGGGTGTGGTGTTT
>NC_051419.1:18190773-18191226 GCF_015228065.2 Penaeus monodon | reverse complement strand
GGAAAATGAAATTTTTTTCAGCCATGCGTCAGCTCCGATTCTAACCCCGCTTTTTCTCAGCTGTGACTAAGAATTTTATGGGTTAATCAATTTTTTGTAATATAAAAAAAATTGTGTTCACAACAGACTATTGATGGGTAAAATGTTTATATAAATAATTTTCAATTAAGAAAGACTCATTTTTGTGTGGGTTAAAAATGTTTTGGGAATTTTTTAAAGGTTGGTTTTAAAATTTTTTTTGTTTAAAAAAAAAAAAAAATCACTTACCCCCATAATTTTCATGAAAAAATAATTTTAAAAAATACGCTGGCCTAAAAAAAAGTGAATCAACAAATTAAAAAGTTAAAACTAAGACCTACTAAAAAACTATGATTTAAATAAGTTAAAAAAATTTTCGGTGAACCGGAAAAATAAATTTATAAAAGCTGGGGTAAAGCCCTTTAAAGCAATCGA
>NC_051419.1:18190319-18190741 GCF_015228065.2 Penaeus monodon | reverse complement strand
AATCCCTTCCCCCAAATAAGACTAAATTCATCAAAAAAAAACTACAAAACGAATAAAATTGGGGACCCAACCGGGAATTTTTTTTTTTTTAAAATTTTTTTATTGAGGTTTTGTCAGGTAGTTTACGCTGAAAATTCATTTTTACTTAAAAATGTCTCTACTGAGATGTATTTTTGCTAAAATGAGGTTATGGGGGTTACTTTTGGAATTGACTTCGAAAAGATCACTCCGTCTTGCTTGACCTGTAATACGTAGAAAAATTGCGGATTCCCCGTGTCATATATGAGCTAATTAGGCCGGACCTTTAATTATAATTTCCCTTGGCAGACGGCGTCGTCCACCCGAAATAAGGAATTCATCCGGGATCTTACTTGGGATTTTCTTCATGCCGGATTTTTTTTTTCGCTCTGAAATTTCGGGGG
>NC_051419.1:18190040-18190108 GCF_015228065.2 Penaeus monodon | reverse complement strand
CAATAAAATTGGGGTTCCCCAGTACAGGGGTGGGTTCTTTTTATAATAATTTTAAGGGCCTTTTGTAC
>NC_051419.1:18189907-18190016 GCF_015228065.2 Penaeus monodon | reverse complement strand
GTGTTTAAGCTAGGGGGATAAAAAAACAAAAGTAAAATAAAAAAAACGTATAAAAAAGAAGCCGTAGTGAAGCACGGGCATAGTTAAAACACAGGCATATAGAGTAAGC
>NC_051419.1:18189463-18189615 GCF_015228065.2 Penaeus monodon | reverse complement strand
GGGGGCTAAAAAACAAAAATAATTTTTTTCCTGCTTTATTTTTTTCTAATTTTTTAACCCGTTTTTTTTCCCATCTTTTCTTTTTTTCTACTTCCCCCCTTTTTTATTGTTTTATTTGCTTCTCATACTCCGTGCTTAAATAAATGCCCGTG
>NC_051419.1:18188200-18189084 GCF_015228065.2 Penaeus monodon | reverse complement strand
ATCGAATTATTTCAGAGACAGTAAAAATACGGGATGAAGTATCCGCCAAGTAGATCCGGATGAATTCCTTATTCCTGGTCGGACTGACCCCCCGTCTGCCAAGCGTAATTATAATTAAGGTCCTGGCCCAATCTAGCTACTATATATGACCCCGGGGAATCCGCCTATTTTTTTTACAGTATTACAGGTCAAGCAAGACAGGAGTGATTTTAATTCAAGTCAATTTTCCCAAATAACCATAACTCATTTAGCAGGAATACTATCTCAGTAGCAGACACTTTAAGTATAAATGAAGTTTCAGCGTAAAAAAATAATCCTGGACAAACCCGCAATAAAAAAATAAGAAAAAATAATTCCGGTTTTAGGTCCCCAATTAATTTACGTTGTAGTTGTTTTTTGATGAGATTTAGTCCCTTTTTTAGGGGAATGATATAACAACAAAAACCATAATAAAATCAGATGCATTAAGGCTTTACTCCCATGCATTATAATTTTCATATTCTCCGGGATTCCACCGTATTTATTTACTTATTTAAATCATAGATTTAGTAGGTCTTAGTTTTAACTTGTTAGAAATTTGTTGATTCACTTAGTTTTAGGCAAACGTATTTTTATAAATAAAACTTTCATGAAATTTTTATTTAAAAGTAAGTGGATTTTTATTTTTATTAACAAAAAACAATCCATTACCCAACCCTTAAATATGCTAACATTTACCTTACACCATCACACAAAATATGAGTCCCTTCTTAATTGATCACTTATTTATATAACATTACACCATCAATAGTTCTCGTTGTGAACACAATTTTATACTTATCAAAATATTGGGTGTAACACCATGATTCTCTAGTCACAGCTGAGAAAGAGCGAGGTTAGAAGTC
>NC_051419.1:18187564-18187657 GCF_015228065.2 Penaeus monodon | reverse complement strand
GGTGGGCTACCACCCTGCTCTATAATACACAACAGGGTACTGGGGGCCCCATTCAACTGATACTGCGAATGTTCTCCAATGTGCTGCTGGAGC
>NC_051419.1:18186845-18186999 GCF_015228065.2 Penaeus monodon | reverse complement strand
ATTTTGTCAGCGTATTGTCTGTATTTGTTTATGTATTTGTCTGTGCATGTACGTCATTAATTCGTAAGCATGTATTTGTTTAGCTGTCTGTAATGTTTTGAGTATACATAATTTACCTATATACTTAGAAACAATAAATCTGTCTTTCCTTACG
>NC_051419.1:18183914-18184014 GCF_015228065.2 Penaeus monodon | reverse complement strand
TTGATAACCTAATGAATATGTAAATCAGCTGAGTTAAAAACAACCTCATTAATGCTTCTGGAACAAAGTGTTGGGAAAATAGGGTTCAAACTTTTAAGTA
>NC_051419.1:18182594-18183877 GCF_015228065.2 Penaeus monodon | reverse complement strand
GTAACATATTTTTCATTCAAATTTTCTTAGTTAGTACAAAACATTTAATATGAGGATGATTATAAATTTTAAAATCATTTCGCGATTTAACAGGGGCATCCCCGGGGTATGTTTGGCGGAAACCTAAAATTTAAAATTTCCGGGGCGGGATTTTGGCCAAAGGGGTCGACCGTCTCTATAACTCCCTTCCCAAAATTAATTTGTTTTTTATTAGTAAATATGGAACCAGGGAAGTAATATATATTAGTCATATCATTATTAAATAAGGAGATAGTACCAAAAAATAATTTGTGATCTTGTTTAAAAAGTTTTTAATTTTACTCTCTTAGCCCGGTTTTTAAAATCAAAACGGGACTCCGCGCCAAAGATTTGAGGAAAAGGACACCAAATTTGCCACAACTTCGCACGGCCCTGGATTGGTAGCAAGCTTTACCCAATACTCTCCCCATTAAGTTTGTTTTTTATTGTTGGTGTTCCCAACCCCCCAAGGGGGAAACTACCCCTAGTAACTGGCGGATTTAAAAATTTGGGAAATAGCCGTTGCTACCCGGGGGGAAAGGGCCGTTGACCCGAGGGGCACCCATACCTTCACTTCACTTTTTTTTACTTTCAGCAAAATCAAGAATAATCCCCAATAAATTTTTTAAATTTCGGCGCCCCTCTCTTGCCCCAACCAACGGGGGTAAGCAGGATTTTAGGGAGTATTTTGGCAACATGGTCCACCCCAACTCCGAGACCCCCAATAGATAGTTCTATTCCAGAAGGTAAACAAGCAGCTTTTAACACCGTGGGATATCCCGTCACACCCCCAAAGGCAAATCGGGGTCACTAATTTTTTTTTAACACTACTTAACAGGAAAAATAGTTAAAAATTAAAGGACCGAGGCCTCTCCGGCACCAACACCAACCGTTCGCAGTCCCGGTTTTACAGGCTGTTTCTGTTGCCAAGGCCCCGAGACACGGGTTTCCGACCCAGAGGAAAAACCCACTGGCAGGCAAAAAAATAAAAAAATAATTTTATTACAATTATTTTCTACACTTTTTATATGAATTTTTCGGGGAGAAACTATTACACTAAAATGGGTTATACAGGGTTTTTTTTTGGCCGGGTTTTGGGGGGGGGGGTTTGTTTGGTTGTTTTGTTTTTGGGGGGTTTTTTGGGGTTTTGTTGTTTGCGGAAAGAGTTTGGGTGCATTATTAATATATAATTTTATTATTATTTTTTTTATTTTATCTTTAGTTATTATTCAAGTTTTATCCACTCTATAGGTTGTGATTCCCTG
>NC_051419.1:18182430-18182553 GCF_015228065.2 Penaeus monodon | reverse complement strand
AATTAATTTTAATAATAATTAATATTATTATATATATTTTATTATCATATTTTATATCATATTTCTTTATTCCCACCCCAATCACATTTTCATTTCACAATTTTACACACACATAATATACAT
>NC_051419.1:18180727-18181913 GCF_015228065.2 Penaeus monodon | reverse complement strand
TTTGTTTTTGGGTTGTGTTGTGGGGTTTGTTTGTCCCTGTTGGTTTTGTGTTTTTAGAAAATTTTATTAAAATTTATTTAAATATTTATAAAATATTAATTTTTTTTATATATTTTATATATTCCCAAAATTAATTCTCCAAATACCAAGAAGATTTTTTTGCTTTTACGGGTGAATTTGGACGTCTAAAAAAGGGAAAGATTTAAAGGAGAAAAAAATTTCATTGTCTTTAAAGCCTTTGTTTTCTGCTAAAGGTCTAAAAAAACCCCCTTTTTTAAAAAGAGGAGTTTGGCTGGATGCGATTTTGGCCCACGAATTCAGGCCCGTTTGCAACAGTTGGGGAGTATGAAATTAGGAAGGGGACAACAAAAAATAGCAGAGGAAGATATCCCAAATATTTAAAGAAATAAAGAAAAGTTTTTCATCAGGCAGTTGCGATCTCGCATGGTCTTCCAGGCCCACTGGGCATGACCCCCTTTATCCATCCGGGCCACCCCTCCGGAATTGGAAGGGGTGTTCCTCTGAACCCCACCCCGAAGGAATGATTAAATTTAAGCAGGTTTAATTCAGATAAGGGAAAAACTTCGAAAGTTGCCGAATCTTAAACCCGGGCTGAAAGTTTTCCAACCAGGGCCCAAAAGGGCAATTCGCTGGCATTCCCGGGCCAGTGGTCAGGGCCCTTACCCCCATAAAAGGGGGAATCCTGGAGGGGAAATGAAAAGTATTAAATTTTAATTCGGAATTTTTTATCTTTTGCGATTTTTCAGACTACGGGGGAAAATTCACGCAAATTTCCTGACTTAAAATCTTGAAAGGGGGTTTCTGCGTAACGGGGGCCCCGGGGCCCGTTCGGGTATCGGAACAACCCAAAAAGGAAGGGCCCCTGCTATAAACGGTAGTCTTGGACCAACTGAAAGGGGTAGGTTTAAATTTCAAAAGGGGTGGGGGGTTTTCCCCTTTTTTCCGTTATCCCTTTGGATTTTTATTTGTGAGATAATACTTTGAGAAGGCGTTGGTGGGGTTGCTGGGTGATGTGGGTATGTCTTTTGGGGTTGGGCCTGTGCATGTTGTCGGGTAAAAGACCCAGTCCTTTTTACAACTTTCAATTAAAGGGAAAAAGTGGGATTTATTTCTTAGGTACCCTTCCTTTTGGAGGTGTTGCCCGCCCCTCGGGTATAGGAAACAT
>NC_051419.1:18179997-18180668 GCF_015228065.2 Penaeus monodon | reverse complement strand
TTTCGCCCACCGACCTCTCAAACCTAAATTATACAAGGTGTTGGGACAAAGAAAATTATGCAAAAATTCCTTGCTGAAGCGACTGTGTCCCAGAACCTTTGAATGAATTGGAATAAAATGTTGGAAAGAAGTTCCCCTGATAAAAATTGGCGAAAAAAAAGGAAACGGAACCCTTTCCAAATAGAAAAGGGACACGGGTAAACCTTCACGAACAAGCACTTTTTTCTTGTGATCCCATGGAGTGGAACAGCTATCTCAAAAAACCTGAAAGGCATTTAAAGGAACGGGTCCACTTTTAAAAATTTATAGAAAGTGAATGTAAGAAATTCCCTTAACCAAATATAAAAAGATTAGATTTGTTTTGACAAAGACAAATGACTATTGCCTTCGGAATGAAAATATGTTGGATTTGGAAAGCGAATGCCGTTTTTGGGTGGTATCGCCCGGGAGGCAAAAAGCGCCAGGAGCGGAAAACCGGTCAAATATTGCCGATTTTACAAAATTTATTAAATTTTTAGTGATAAGAAATAAATTATTTTATAAAATACTATAAACGGGACTATATTTCTTTTTTATTAAAATTAAATATGACAAGGAATGAATTCCCAAAAAAAACCACCCCCAACCCCCAAAAAAACCAAAAAAAACCCACCAAACCAAAAAAAAACAAA
>NC_051419.1:18178183-18178251 GCF_015228065.2 Penaeus monodon | reverse complement strand
TTATATGTACCTTGATTATAATATGAAAGTAATGATAGAACCATATCAGTCATAACAGTAATGAAATG
>NC_051419.1:18176370-18178018 GCF_015228065.2 Penaeus monodon | reverse complement strand
TAATTTTAGCAACCAATAAATGCAACACAAAACTACATTACTACTTGTAATATTTTTCGTAGCCTACGACTTCACATGGGTTTTTAACGCATGAAAGTGTCGCATTTTTATTCAATAATCGGGAAAACTACATCAGTAGGCACAGCTGTGAGGCTTGGAAAAATTAAACAAAAAGGGGAGAAGCGCACCTCAGGATTTGGTAAAGTGATCCTCCGACGCCACCAAATATCGCCCTGGAAGAAGCCCGAGTGGTGATCGGGTCCTCCTCCGTCTGCAGGCTCGCCAGGTCGAGGTCCAGGGCTGTCCGCTATCTCCTTTTTTGATATCGGGGCGCCCGAGGACGTCATTGCTTGCCTGATAAGAAAATCGTATCATCAGTCGGCAGGAACAATAGCCGGGGAAGGTACCGCCATTTGATGCCTAGGATTAATAGGAAAACCGAATTGTATTGCGACTAATGCTTATGGAGTGAGGAAGGTGTAACCTTCAGAATCCCCAAAGCCTTATAATACTCACGTCATTGGGGTCACCGATGATAACATCTGGGAGCTCAACCTGAACTTCGCAACGCTTTGCGCCCAAACAGGAGCAGCATTGAGATAGTTGTTAATATATTATGTTGTATCGCGTAAAGTTTTTCCTATTTAAGGGGAACCTGAGATTTATAAAGTCACTCTTTCCCTCTGTAGTACCTCTCACACCAGAGATGAGTGAACAGTGGTCTGATGGAGAAAAAATGAAATTATATATACCCAGAACGGAAGTCGCTAAGACGACCCAGCGGAAGTTCTCTCGGCGCCTATCAAGGTGTGGCAATGTTTGGCGGCCCTTTCCTAAATGTCGAACAAACACGTCATCTCGCTATCGTTTTTATTGTTCTTAAATTCTCCTATGTTTTTTTAGCAGTAATAAAATTAGTTATATTGCCCCTTATCTGCCGGGGAGGCTGGAAGGGAGACTAAACGAGTGGGTATTTCAGTTTATAACAGAATCTCGAATATAAAACTTTTTTTATTGAATTAACCCGTAGGAGGCAGAGGCTGTTATGGAACATAAAATCCGAAGTTAAAGTCCAGAAAAAATGCATACAAGAATGTGGAGGGATTGATTTAGAGCAAGACAAAGAAAGGGAATTTGGGAAACCCTTTCACATTAAGCCCCCGAGAGGAAATGAATGTCAAGTGATGTGTGATATTTCCCGTCCTCCCTGCAAGCGAAGGAATCCTGACGGTCACTTTCCTGTGGTAAAAAGACATGCCCAAAACCCATTAGAGGCAGCAAATTTGATGAGTAAGTGACATTTTATAACCAGTGCAGTAAATTTCCCGGGAGATTCTCTCCGCGGCCACGGAATTCGTGTAAAATTTGTTCGTATTTATGAACAAATCGGCACTACCAAAGTGTTGAAATCTCTAAGACACACAATGCATTTGTATGTACGATTAAATTTCACGTTCCTTTTCCCATGCACAATAAATGCTTACGTCATAACCTACACAACTATAAATATTTAGTGCCCTGAAACTTTCCAAGGGATCCAGCGGCCCTGTGAATCGTGCCCAGACGGTGTGGGTATTTCCTCTGCCGTTTAATGGAATTTAATGTAGAATTCCCCCCTAATATTTACCCACCATTAGTTTGTGTACAG
>NC_051419.1:18174865-18174939 GCF_015228065.2 Penaeus monodon | reverse complement strand
GTTATAATTGTCGATTTTCTTTGTTCTGAAGCTGGGTGGTTTGTTATCCAGTTTGAGCCTCTAACTGAGATATC
>NC_051419.1:18174028-18174134 GCF_015228065.2 Penaeus monodon | reverse complement strand
GGGGGGGAAAAAAAATAAAAAAGGGGGGAGGGGTTTGGGGAAAAGGGAAAAAAAAAAAAGGTGGGGGGAAGGGGGGGGGAAGTGGGGGAAAAAAATTTGGGGGGGG
>NC_051419.1:18173804-18173896 GCF_015228065.2 Penaeus monodon | reverse complement strand
GGGGGGGGGGAAAATTAAGAAAAAAAATTTTAAGGGGGGAAAAAAAAAAAGGGAGAAAGTTAAAAATTTTTTAAAATTTTATGAAAAAGGAA
>NC_051419.1:18173504-18173741 GCF_015228065.2 Penaeus monodon | reverse complement strand
ATTTTTTTAAATTATTTAAAATTTTAAAAAAATGATGAAAAATTGTAGATTTTTAAATTATTTTTATAAAAGGGGGAAAAAGGGAAAAAAGAGAGGATATATTTAAAATTTATTTTTTTTAAATATAATTTTTTAAATTATTATTAGTTTTAAGGGATATTTTTTGGAATTAAAATTTTTTTGGGAAAAGGGATGTTGAATGGGTGGAAAATTTTAAAGGGGGTTTATTATATTAAA
>NC_051419.1:18172361-18173363 GCF_015228065.2 Penaeus monodon | reverse complement strand
AAAAAAAAAATTTTAAAATTTTGGAAAATAAAAGGGGGGAAAGAAAGGGGGAAAATAAAGGGGGGGTTTTTAAAAGAAAGGGTTTAAATTTTTCAAAAAAAATAAAAAAAATTTAGGGGAAAAAATAAAAAGAAAAGGATTTTAAAATAAATTTTAAAAGGGTAAAAAATTAAAAAAAAAAAAAAAAAAAAAAAGGGAAAAAAAAAAATTTATAAAAGAAATTTTTGGGGAAAAAAATTAAAAAGAAATTTAAAGTTTAACTATAATTATATATTTTAATTTTAAAAATATAAATGAAATAAAAAATTAATATAATAAAAAAAAAAAACCCAAAAAAAAAAAAAAAAAATTATATATATAAAATATAATAAAAAAAATTTTTATAAAAGATATAAATAAAATATTTTAAAATAAAATAATAAATAGTTTAATATAAAAATTTTATAAATTTAAAAAAAAAAAAAAATTTTTTTATTAATATTTTTATAAATTATATTTTTTAAAAAAAAAAAAAATTTTAAATATTTATTATAATATATAAAATATAATTTAAAAAACCCAAAAAAAATTTTAAAAAAAATTTTAATATAAAAAAAATAAATTAATTTTTAATAAAAAATTTTAAAATATATATAAAAAAAATTAAAAAAGGGTTTTTTAAAATATAATATAAAAATTTTTAAAATGAAAAAAAAATAAAAATTTTAATAAAATTTATATTTATAAAATTTTAAAAAAAAATATAAAAAAAAAAAAAAAATTTAATAAATATATAAAAATAAAATATTTTTTTTTTTTTTAAATAAATTTAAAAATTTTTATATTTTATTTAAATAAAATAAAAATTTAATAAGATAATAGAAAATAAATATAAAAATAAATTTATATTATTAAATATTAATTTTTTTTTAAAAAATTTTAATATGATAAAGGGAATAAAATTATTTTTATATAAAAAAATTTAAAAATTTATATAGATTATTTTTTATATTATAAAATAAA
>NC_051419.1:18171916-18172120 GCF_015228065.2 Penaeus monodon | reverse complement strand
AAAAAAATTTTTTATATATTATATTATAAAAAATTTTTATATATAATTTTTTATTTTTGTATTATATTGTTTATAAAAAAATTTTTTTTAATTTTAATAAAATTATTATTTTTTTTTTAAATTTTAATAAAACCCAAAAAATTAATAATAATTTTAAAAATTTTTTTTAAATTTGGGTGTTGTTTTTTTGGTGGTTGGTTGTGG
>NC_051419.1:18170002-18171853 GCF_015228065.2 Penaeus monodon | reverse complement strand
GTTGGGGGGTTTTTTAAATATATTATAAAATTTAATTTAAAATAAAAATTTTTTTTTGGGGGGGGGTTTGGGGTGTTGTTGTGTTTTTGGGTTGGGGTGGGGGGTTTTTGGGGGGGGTTTTTTAGTAAGATGTTTGGGTTTAGAAAATAAAAAAAATTATATTTAAAATTTTTTAAAAAAGGGGGAATAGTTAAAAAATTTAAAAAAATTTAAAAATTTTAAATTTTTTAAATTTTTCCGCCGAATTCTTTTTAAATCTTACTCATTCAAAAACAGACAAAACCCCCGGGCATTGTTTTTTGGTTTTTGTGAGGAAAAAACCCTTTGGGGAGTTTTGAGGTATCTGCCCCAAACCCCGGGAATTTCAAAAATTTTAAGAAAAATAGTTGGGGGCCCTTTTTCCCAATCCTACCTTTTTAAAAGATGTTAATTAGAAGAATACAAAAAGAGCCCAAAAACTGCTTTTTCTTTTTTCAGGGGTGGGGAAAAAGAGTTTTTTTAGAACAGAAAATGGGGTTTAACCGCTCTAAAAAAATTTAAAAAACAAAACCTTAAGAATAAAAAAAATGAAGGGAAACAAAAAATAGAAAAAAAAAGGGGACTATCCCGAGATTTAAAAAAGGCCCCCCGGGGGGGAATTTTAAAATCCTCCCAAAAGGGGCCCCGGACAAAACATTTACGTTTTTTTCCCAAAAACAAAAAAAAACTTACTTTTTCTAAAGGATTTTTTTTTTGTGAATTGTTTCCTGGGGGGGTTTGTTTTTTTATTTCTAAATTGCGCCTTCCCTTAAAAGGTTTTTTTCAAAAAATAAAATGCAAAAATGAGCTTTCAGGGCAAAAACTGAATAAAAACATTTTTGAAAATTAATGACATAACCCAAAGAAGAAAAATTTTTTAAAAAAAGAGGCATTAAGTAAAAACATTAGCTTTTTACCCTTCTTTTATTTCAACACCTAAAAAAACCCCCAGTTGGGGAATCGAGTAGGTTTTAAAAGAATTTTCCCAAATGTTTACCACGGTCATTGCAAATTGATGCAAAAAGGATGCAACAGTATAGGTTTGAATCAAAAATAAAATATTACATAAAACCGGTAAAAAAGTGCACGAGGACGTAATTATTTAAAGGAGAAAAAAAATTTGTGTCACCACTATTTGCGCTTTTAAAAGGATATAAACTTGTTGGGGGTTTCGATAAACCCCTTGCATAAAGATAAAAACAAAAAAACACTGCTTTAATCAAAGGGAAAAGGGCCCCAATATGAAAAGAATAAAAAAGTAAAAGTTTTGAACGCCCCAAGAATTTCAAATTGGGGCGTGTAAAAAAAATGGTTTCTAAATTTTATTTAGGTAGTATTTTTTTTTCTTTGTATACGGTTACATTTAACTCCTCTTCAAAAAGACGGATCCCCGGGGCCTTGTGAAAAGGGCCCACTCGAGAAGGGGTACAGTGTCGAAGGGGAGAAATACGAAGGACCATATCAGCGTGGGGTGAAAACAGTGGATTTGAATTAAAACACAAGTTTTAAATTAGTAATAAGATTAACAGGAAAAACATGATGCTGACCCCGGGGGAACCTTGGGGCACACAACGCCATTCAGTGAAAACAGGGGATATCTTTTGGGGGAAAGAAGCAGACAGTCCTGCAGGAAGGGCCCTCTACAGGGGGGGGGAAAGGGAGTTTCCAAATACCTCAAGCTATGCAATTTTGGGGAAAAATTTTTCCAAAAACATTACAGATAATGGGAATTTTAAAAAGGATAACATTTTTTGGGGTTTTTTCCAGAGAAAAGAAAATGAAAAGGGATATGATAGACAGACAGATAACATCTAGAGGGGAAAATAACCTGAT
>NC_051419.1:18169531-18169913 GCF_015228065.2 Penaeus monodon | reverse complement strand
CCGTAATTTTGTGCTAAAATCCAAAAGCAACAAAACACAGAGGTAGGAGCCAAGACACAAAGACAAGATAGTACTAAAACCGTTAACACTTTTCATCAAACAGTAATTACGTACAAAGCCAAGGATAGGTAATCAAGGGAAATGAGATACGGGATTATTTTCGTTAAAGGCCCTCGCCTCCACCGGAAACGACGAAGATGAAGGACAACAGGAGGAGGGCGGCGAGTCCAATATAAGGGAGCCGAGGCCAGGCGCCACCAGGTGCAAAAATAAGGTAAAACAGAAACTATGGCACGAGTAATAGCAATCCGTAGGGGTTTTCTCTTTTCACTGCTGTTGATATCATTTCAGGTGTGGGGGTGTGTGCATGCAAATATATATA
>NC_051419.1:18164297-18165894 GCF_015228065.2 Penaeus monodon | reverse complement strand
TTTTTTAGTAATCATTCTAGTGGTTTGGCTTGTATTCACTGGAATGCATGAATACTCAATGCTTGACATACTCATGCGGTGAAATCTTCACATCCAAACACAACTGCAGTACTTCATTTATATATTCACATAGTGCTGCTCTGTTTCAGATTGACATCTAGATGCATAGGCGATAGGCTTATCATCTTGCATTAATGCAGCACTGATGCCTTTTTGTGATGTGCCTCCTTGTATGATCGCTGACTTATTCAGATTGAAGTGTGAAAGTGTAGAATCTGTGCACAAAATAATATTTTGTGCTAAAAGGCCCTCTGGTTGCTGATTGCAAAATACACACCTTTTTTTTGAGAAGACCTTTAGGTGGGGCAGCTCTATTTGCCATATTTGAGATAAATTGTGAGATATAAAAGACCATTCCCAAAAACTTGCAGCTCTGTAACATTTTTTGAGCGCAGAGGTGCTTTATTTGCTGTTACTTGTCTGGATCAGGATGTGAGCCGTCCTTTTAATAGTTCCAAGGAATTCTTCCTGCTTGATCATGTATTTTGCACTGATGTTTATCAGTCTTTGCTGCTTGGCTATCAAGGACTGGTTATACAGTTGGTGTCCTGCTCCTCTTCAGTTTCCCAAACACGACTACGTTATCAGTAATGTCAAAGGCTCCAGGACACCTTTCAGGGATCTGAACCATCTTATGACATACTAGACCAACAAGTATTTTAGGGTATGCGTAGCAGCCAAAAGAAGCGTTGAATTTAATGAGGGATGAACTCGCTTTGTCAATTTTGACTGACAAGTAGCCTTTTTTTCACTGAGCTTGTTGAAATATTTTGAATCTGCAGACTTATGTGATGTCCTCTCCTATAGGCGTCTTGTGTTGGCTTCTTTTTATGGCTATTCAAATCTATAGGATCTAAACACACGCATACGATGCCATCCTACTTTTGATGTAGACCATGCTGGTAACCCAATTTGTTGGTTCAGGCACCTTTTTGATAACTATTTTTTTCACTTTCTTCAATTTGGTTTTGAAGGTCTTCCTTCTTATGTATAGATGATTTTCTGTGTGGTATTTTCCCTTAAATTTCCTAACGTTATCAAACTGATCTGGTCTTATTTATTTGATTCATCCAGAGACTGTAAGACCATTGTTTGTGAGTTAATTTTTGTCTTGTGAATTGTGACTAAGCCTAGGGCTCTCAGAATTAGTAGACCTATAATAATTCTTGATCTAGAACATGTTAGTCTGTATCTCGTTGATCTTGTGTTCACTTTAATTTGATTGAACCTAAATGTTAAAATTTCTGCTTATTCAAAGCAATCAAGTTCCTTTTCGGTTGCTAGTCAGACAGGCTTTCGGCTTTTCATTTGCATCGACTAAGTATGGCACTGTCTCCGGTCGCACACTTCTGATTTTTCACTTTCCACAATATTCCGGTACTTCTAAGATGTTATTACTTCTTTCCCCTCTCTTTTAGAGTTTCGAGACGAAGTACAGCTGCCACCATTTTGGGCTGTTGTGTATATTCTGGAAAGGTCTACAGTGAGTGAAGTGTTCATATAAGTGCATGTCATGTTAAGGGGGATGCAGTACTTG
>NC_051419.1:18163956-18164120 GCF_015228065.2 Penaeus monodon | reverse complement strand
TAGTAGATTTAGCATCCTTTCAACCAAGGTCCAAATAATTATTTTCTCTAGACCTTGCTTTTACTTTGAGCCATGGAACTTCTATTACAGGTTGTACCACTCCCTCTCGATGAAAGTCTAAGTTGGCATCTGTTAGATGCAGTTATTTATTGCAATTATCTACA
>NC_051419.1:18163398-18163697 GCF_015228065.2 Penaeus monodon | reverse complement strand
GTGGAAGGTGATGCTTGTATTTAATTTTCCCTTCAATTAACACAAAGAATAAATGCTATTAATTGTGAATATGTTTTCGTTGGGGCCAACGAATCCGGTGTCCAGCCTAGGCAAACGAGAAACTCAATCCATTTTACTTTATAATAGTATATACAGACTTGTCTGTCTAAAACACTATAAAAGAAAAAGACTGGAAATAAACTATGGTGCTAATTGGAGCCTTTACGATAATCTATTTACATATAACAAATGTTCCACCAAACCTGTTTTTGGAAAACGAATGCAAAATGAAATACAAG
>NC_051419.1:18163272-18163375 GCF_015228065.2 Penaeus monodon | reverse complement strand
GGTGAGGCATTGCATCGCGCCAGTAAAGTATAGCTAAATGCGGAGAAGATTAGGCAATGGGTAATCTAAGTCTGTTAGTCATAGGTTCTGTAAATGTGTACGG
>NC_051419.1:18163042-18163138 GCF_015228065.2 Penaeus monodon | reverse complement strand
GTAAGCTATGCAGCTATACTCACTGCCGTGAGCATTGCTGTATTTTAGTGTTTGTTTTATGGGTAACCATTCAAACCAAGAAAATAAAGCTAACGG
>NC_051419.1:18160364-18160981 GCF_015228065.2 Penaeus monodon | reverse complement strand
AGGGCCCCACACACGATCAATTTTTTCGTCAATTAATTGATATCAATTTATTGACGTCAATGAATTGATGGAAAAATTGACCGTGTGTGGGGGACATTGATATCAATTTAATTGAAACAATTTCATTGAATCAATTCATTGAGAGATCAAAACTCCTTTGATATTTATTGATGGGTCTTCAATAAAATTGAGCGTGTGTGGGCAAAGCGTCAATATATTGATCAATAATTAGTGTTTTCCCTTGCAGCAGTGAAAGAGTCGTCATCGTAATCATGGCTGAAAAGAAGAAAGTGAGCGTAATTCGGCGTCCATTCTGAAGAAATTCCTGTAATCCTCTGGCTCGTCGTCCCTTAATTCCCTCAGCAATCGTGTATGTCCTAATTCCCTTCGACAGAGATACCATATCTTCGCCCACTTACTCTCTTCTTTCGCTTGGAGTGTCCAGAGCAAGCACATTCCTAGAGCCACAGATGTTTCATCTCGAAATTATGAACCAAACAGAAAATTGAGGTAAAATCATTGACCGTGTGTGGGCACAGTGATTTCCATCAAATTCATTGACGTCAATAAATTTATCAATTAATTGACGAAAAAAATGATCGTGTGTGTGGGGCCCT
>NC_051419.1:18158659-18159044 GCF_015228065.2 Penaeus monodon | reverse complement strand
ACACACACATATTACATAAACCTCCGCGGCGGATTGGTTGCAAGATAAGGTTGTTATCCGTTCCCCAAGTTATGTTTATCTTATCACGGTATGAGAATCGGCCGGGCATTGCTCAGAGTACTTCGAACAGCGTAAATTGGTAAATTGGACTGTTTTTATTGTAAAAGTCATACTTTATAAACTAATACATTGTGTATATCTGTGGGATGAATTAGTATTCGCAAGTAAAAGGCACGGAAATTTATTTCGCCAGAATTATTCCTATCCCATGGTGGAGTGGGGCTCCCAATGAGCACGATTTTGTTGAAGAGTCGGTCAGTAAGTTTTATTGTTATTATATCATTGCTGCTGGCTTTGTTATGCTATACATATTTGCATTACATTG
>NC_051419.1:18158481-18158624 GCF_015228065.2 Penaeus monodon | reverse complement strand
GCAGTAAAAACATTTACTTGAAAGATTTTTCTTCTTTCTTGTTATAGACTTGCCTATATCCCTGGATCTTTTGGGTTTCTTGTTTTTTAAATGATATCTGTTAAATTAATTGTTTGTAGGAAAGTCTTTGTATATTTCACTTT
>NC_051419.1:18157652-18157734 GCF_015228065.2 Penaeus monodon | reverse complement strand
CTGAGCCATCAGTGAATATTCTGTTAAAGTTTTTATTATTAATATTTATTAACTCACAGTATTGTTTTGTATGATAATTTGA
>NC_051419.1:18157126-18157555 GCF_015228065.2 Penaeus monodon | reverse complement strand
AAGTTATGTCTAGGTTTAATTTTTCTTGTTTTAGGAACTCAGTGAGTACTTTTTGATTTTTGTCTCTATGAGGATTGTATTCTTTTATGTATTTTGCTATTTGCTGTTTTACTGGTGGTGTATTTTTTTTTTAGGATTTTTGTTAATTCAGGTTCTTTTATTCTATTATTTAAAGGTGGAATATTTGTTAATACTTGGAGAGCTAAAATTGGAGTTGATCTAAAACATCCAATTGCCCATCTTAGTACTTGATTTTGTAAAGTTTCTAGTTTTTTAAATTCTGTATATTTTGCTGCTCCAGACATTGTAATTCTGTATTATATTTTTGGTTTTATGTATATTTTATAAAATTCTATTAGAGTTCTCTTTCTTCCTAGTTTAATGAAATTATTTTTTTCATTACATTCTGCTTAAAATATCTACTTTTAA
>NC_051419.1:18156037-18156154 GCF_015228065.2 Penaeus monodon | reverse complement strand
TGGTAATTGTAAGGGAAATTCTCCCCCAAAAAATTCAGGTCACCTGGCCCCAAAATGAGAAGTTTTACCCTTATTAGGACTTTAAGGGCTACTGAAAGGATTTCATTGGTTTTCTTA
>NC_051419.1:18153709-18154209 GCF_015228065.2 Penaeus monodon | reverse complement strand
TTATAGGATTTATTTGTGTATTTTTTAATGATTCTGGGTATCTTCTTATGGTCCAATGTGAGTTGAAATTGCTTAATATTGACCCTAGTATGTTACATGGGACATTCTTGTAAAACTTTATGTAATTCATCTGGTCTGAATGCTTTGCTATTTTTGGCATTCTTAATTGCTGTTTTAATTACACTAGGGATATTTCTTTATTATTTTATGTATATTTCTTATTAGTCTTCTTTTTAAGTATGACAGTAGTTTTTTGTTTTTTTACTTACAGTTTCATATTCTTAAAAAAAAAAATCAGTCTTTTGTAATACTTATTAAGGCATTTTTTTCTATTAGTGGTATTCCATTAAAGTTGTGTTTCCTGTTAATTTCTTTTAAAAATTCCCTTTCATTCTTGGGGTTTTCAAATTCAGTGTAGCATGATTCCTTTTTGTTTGCATAATATAAATCTAGCTTTTGCTAATAATCTCTTGCATTCTAATTGGTTATTAATGTAGGGT
>NC_051419.1:18152228-18153316 GCF_015228065.2 Penaeus monodon | reverse complement strand
ATTTTTGGAATTAGCATTATAAATTATTCTGACTTTCCCATTTTATTATGCTTTCACCTATTATATTAATTTGCCTGTAACTTATATTATCATTCCAGTATGGGTGATGAGCATTAAAGTCCCTCATCATTGATATTTGATCTGTGATTTTATCTGGATAGTATTGAAGTTCTTCAGTTTTTATGTCATTTTCATGGGTTGTATATTATTTTATGTTCAAACCATTTGCTTTTGTAGTTTAATTTTATTCTTAGAGTTTCCAGTTTATCAGTGTCCATCTCTTAATTCAATTTCTTTAAATTGTAAATAATTTTTGATGCATATAACTATGCTTCCTCTCACTTGATTTAGTGTATCTTCTCTGATTATTGTATAGTTATTTAGAATAGATTTGTCTTTTTCTCTTTAACCAAGTTTCTGTTATGGCTGTTATGCTTACAGTTTCTTTGTATACCAGATATTTTATATTGGTTTCTTGTTCAACACGGATTTTTCATTCTATAGTATTAAGTTGTTCCTTTTTAAAAATCTAACAGATCTTTTAGCAAAATAATTTTTTTTTGTTGCATATATTATGTTTTGAATTATGATTTATCTGAGTTTCAGTTATTTATTATTTTGTTATCATATTAAATATGTTTTTAGCTCTCTTTATACAGGAAAAATCCATACATTTCTTTCGTTATTATCATTTGTGTTATCTCTGTTGTATTATTGGGGTTGACAGTGACCATGTAACTGGTGAATTTAATGTGTCTCTTTGTTTGGTGTTTATTTTAGATATGTTTCTTCTTGTTTATGTGTGTTTGTTGTTTTATGTCTCAATGTGTCATTTGTTGTGTGTTGTTTGAAGTGCATGTCTTAATTCTGTTTCAAGTTTTTATTTTATTTATTTATTTATTTTTTTTTTGCCTTGAAGTGTTGAGCTTTCTGCTTGTTGTGTGTTGTTTGTTTTGTTATCTTTGTTTGTTTGTATTGTATTTTTTTTTCTTGTATTTCACAACTTTCTTTTTTTGTTAGGAGTTTTAGTTGTTGCAATTGTCTTTTTATCTCTATGGGTGTTATGTTTCTTGTTCACTTCTTGTGCT
>NC_051419.1:18151710-18151870 GCF_015228065.2 Penaeus monodon | reverse complement strand
AGTACTCCAAGAGAATCTTCAATTATGTATTTCTGGAATTCTGATTTATTTAGAGCTGAAGTTAATTTTAATGGATTGTTGAAATATGTGTTGCAGACCCATTTTTAATTTTGGAAAAGTACTACAAAATTTTTTTTTCCTACTCCTATATGTTAATTTG
>NC_051419.1:18151098-18151646 GCF_015228065.2 Penaeus monodon | reverse complement strand
TTCTTCATTAGCACTTTTTAATCCTTTTGTTTTTTTCTCGGTTTCAGGGTCCATGTATTAGGCTGATTCGGGGTTTCTCCTGGATCAAAATTTGGGGTAAATGTCCAAAGGATTAATTTTTTTCCTTCACTCGAAAATTTCAGTTCATTTAAACATTTTCACTCGGTTCTTCATTTAAAGATACACTTCACAAATTGGTAATTTTTAGTTTCTGCCCCCAACCCTTGCATATTTTTTTTTATTCCAATATTCATAGAGTAAAATGTAGGGAATTTGTTTTTTTTCCCCTTTACTGTGGTCAGTTCAGGAAATTAATACAAAATTTTTGGTAATTGTTTATGAAAGGCCCAGACCCCCCTGAGAAGGTCCCTTTTTACTCACCTGGGAATCCAAAAAACATATAAACCAAAACCTTCCTAGCCTAGGTTTTTGTCCTAGACCCCCCCAAAGCTGTATATCTTTTTCAGGGCTTGTCTCTGAACCCCCACTTCAATCCTTTGAGTTTTGCCAATTTTTTGAAAGTACTGACCCTCCTGATGGTAACTCCC
>NC_051419.1:18149092-18149156 GCF_015228065.2 Penaeus monodon | reverse complement strand
AAATGCTACACCACAGACAAAAGAACACAAAAAGCACAAAAACACAACAAAAAGCAAAAAACCC
>NC_051419.1:18148887-18148974 GCF_015228065.2 Penaeus monodon | reverse complement strand
AAAACCCAAACACACTAACACGCACACACTACCACACCACATAACACACATGCCACATACACCCCTTGGCCACACACACACACACAA
>NC_051419.1:18148564-18148643 GCF_015228065.2 Penaeus monodon | reverse complement strand
ATAACCCCAACACACACAAACCACACCACCCCACACACACACCCCCCCACCCCAACACAACCCACCACATAGAACAATG
>NC_051419.1:18145169-18145472 GCF_015228065.2 Penaeus monodon | reverse complement strand
TTATGTATTCCGAACATTTCCAGAGACAAAATTAGTTTAGTTTAGGTCACTTGAAAGAGATAGACCACTAAGTATTTATTATAATTATTTGTATTGTCATTATAGTTACTTATTTTTTCCCACTTCAGGCTTAGAGGAGAAAAAGTTGTATGTTGGCAAAGGCTATGCAAAAGGCAGTTGGCAAGTGAGTATTTCTGTTATTAATTTTATGTGAACTGGTTTGGTTACCTATCAGATAGTTGTGGTAATATAAATTGCAAAGTTAGATTTGTACATTTCATATGCAGATTACATAATGGTTAT
>NC_051419.1:18144892-18145114 GCF_015228065.2 Penaeus monodon | reverse complement strand
TTCTCATATCCATATCTATAATAATATAGTATGTGTGTGCATATCCATGTTCTTACTAGGATGCTTGGTTCTTCAAGAAACCCTGCTAGTTGCTCATGCCAGGGCCATCCTAGGGACTGTCTGTGTTTTGTCAGTTACTGTGAAATAAATTTGATAAATTTGATTCAGCTCTACATATTGTTTCTAACCTCTTGATTGTGGATTGTTCTGTAGTAACTTTAG
>NC_051419.1:18144762-18144871 GCF_015228065.2 Penaeus monodon | reverse complement strand
AGCTCTCTTGATTAAGAGATTTTGATTCTAAGTTTTCCAGAACTGTAATGCTTGAGCACTTTTCCCTGATGTTAACATATTCTTTTTTGTCTAGGGATGCGTTTTATTT
>NC_051419.1:18143752-18144080 GCF_015228065.2 Penaeus monodon | reverse complement strand
CCTTTGTATGCCTTTGTATTTGATGCCATGTTTTCCAGACATATTTAATAAAATTTCTATCCCCGTCTTTTTATAGAATATTGCATCAGTGATGTCTATTCTTAAATTTAATGTAAATTACTGGACATAACAGATATGTGATGATATATAATTTTCTCTTTATTTTCTTTCTTAGCCTCCTCAGGGTGCCACCGCGACTCTTTAATTCACACTTGCTGCAAAGGGAATCCCCCAAGATGACGAATAGGATTCCCCAAGACTTGATTACTTCTTGTTTTAGACTTTGAGGCAACATGTGACCAGGATAAATAATTCAGCCACAGGTGAA
>NC_051419.1:18135356-18135422 GCF_015228065.2 Penaeus monodon | reverse complement strand
TATTGGAAAATTATAAAAAATACCACCCGGGCCCCTTTGAAAAGAACTGGGGTTTTTAAACTACCC
>NC_051419.1:18135193-18135288 GCF_015228065.2 Penaeus monodon | reverse complement strand
TTCCCAAACCCCCTTAACCATCAAACTACACCATTAATTCATTCATCAACCCCTTCTTCCCAAACACTTCAAAATTGTAAAAGACCAAAAAACCA
>NC_051419.1:18134970-18135144 GCF_015228065.2 Penaeus monodon | reverse complement strand
CCTTTCCCCTACTCACCCAACAATCACAAATGAAATTTATTTTTTATTCTTTTAACTCGAATGAATACCTAAAGAAGAAAATAGGTCTTTTAAAAACCTTTATGTAATTATTATATTTGAGAAATTTTATAATTTATTAAAGGTTATATGTATAATGTAGTGTTATATGTATAT
>NC_051419.1:18132387-18133993 GCF_015228065.2 Penaeus monodon | reverse complement strand
TGTAAATCTTCCAATGAAATATCTTGAAACACCTCTTGGTCTTTTTTTTTTCCAAGTTGTATTTGACCTTACAAAGATGGGTTTGGTCTCATTTTAATTAGAAATAGATTATGCACTGACTGTAGAACAGATACAAAAATACTTATTTTTTGCATTTACAATTTTTTTAAATGAATAACTTGAAAACAGTGTTGAAATTGAAGAAAGTAACATGGACATTTAGTTACCAAAGTCTTTCTAAAGAAAGTGAGCCTAACCCCACCTCAGTAGGTCCAAAATTTCTTCAAAATAACCTGCTTACTATTCACTTTGCCATTTTAATGATTAGCATTTTTTCGACAGTATTCAAAACAAAAAACCAATTGATAAATTTTCACCAAAATTTAGATTTGAGATTGCTTTCAGGTAACAATAAAAAGGTATTAGTTTGAAATTCCTGTACCAAGCTTTTCTGTAAAAGAAAAAAAAAACTGTTGCCTTGACTCTTCATAATTGTTTATATGCCTTTTTATTTCAGGAAATAATTGAGTTCCCAGTGTTGAAAATAAATGCAAGCTCATTTGAAACAGAATTAATTTTCCATGAGTTTATAAAACCCTTTCACAACCCAAAGCTGACAGACTTTTGCATAAGACTAACGACTATTTCACAAGTAAGTTTTATTCATTCTAAGTTCATTAGCTATTTAGTTTAACTTTGTTGATATAGCTCATAAATGATCCTTGAGAAGATATTCTTAAAGATTTGTCAGCCATGTAAAGTTATCTGGAAAATGTAATTTTTATTTCTTTCTATTTTAAGAATGTAGTTTCTTAGTCACAGCATTATACTCTTAAAAAGAGGAAAATAGTTATGCAAATAAGACAAACCAAGTTCTGCAGAAAGTCTATAGAAACTTCCGGTGGAAATTCATTCCCAAATTAAGTGCTGTTTTCTCATACAATCTTAGTTTCCTGTTTGCCTTTATATTTAACTTGTCTTATTTTTTTTTATCCTGTTTATAACCCTATACTATGCTGGTTTGACTATTTAGCTTATTAGATTTCTTCTATACTGTCTTATTTCAGTTATGCTTTTCCTAATTTGTCCTTCATTCATTTATCATACTGATTCCATGCCATTTATTCTGTTGAATTCTTTTTCTTGTTTATACTATTTATGTAGCTGAAACATCCAATCCTATTTATAGTCCATTCTTTCTATTCACATGTGCCCTTTTATATCACAGCTAAAACTACTAAGAAACACCTCTTGTCATCTCTCCAGGCTGAGGTGGACAATGGCAAGCCATTTCGCACAGTGATGCACTTGTTTGACACTTGGATCAAGGAGGAAGTTGGTCTAGACAAAAACTTCCTCTTTGTCACATGTGGTCAAAGAGAACATCCAGGTACCCAATTATTGGCAAGAAGTGGCATAATATTAAAAAGGTACTGTGTATTTTTTTTGAGTGGTCCCGTATTTTGAATTTAGTTTATTTAAAATATTATATATTGCTGTCATAATATATTTCTCTACAGAAATTACCAGTAAAGATTTAGATAGCCTGTGAGAAGAAAAAACTCTAGCACAATTAACTTTATAATTTTTTTTTTATAGTAGTGCA
>NC_051419.1:18131320-18132304 GCF_015228065.2 Penaeus monodon | reverse complement strand
TTACAAAATGGTCATATCTTTTGGAAATAAAACTATGTACTCATCACAAATTGGATTTTTAAAAAAAAACAAGATGAATCTTTGGAGTTAGCAAGTTTGCATATAGTTTATTAGAATTATTTGAATTAAAAAAGAATAATGAATGTTGGGTTTCCGATGATCATTTATTCTCATGGGAGTTTAGAAGTGATTGTTTGCTTGCATAACAGCACACGGGTTTATTATGTACAAACAAACTTATCTAACACAAAAAACAGAAAGTAAATAAAACAAGAAAATGTCTCTCAGCTTAACCCGTTGGATCTAGGTTCCTTAGCACCCATATTCTTATACCAAAATCCCGGCATTAACCTTGTTTGAGTGGTTTACTTTCCCAGGTGTGGACTTCTAGACCCTGCCACATGAAACACATGGAAACTGCGGAGTTGGGAATCAACTTTCCTGAAAACCCCTGAAATTGCGTTCCCCTTTTGAGGCTATATGGAATTTTTATACAGCATTTTTTTTCCTTGACAATATTACTTTTATCTACCCCTTGGCCAATTTTTAGATTTAAAGTTTTGAACCCAGATCCAATGGATTAAAGAAATTTTTGGGCTGTTTTAAGGCAAGAAATCTAATGGTTGCAAGTTTGAGCTATATAATTTTTTTGAGAACACTGACTTACAGAAGTCATGAGTTTAGCTGGTATATTATAAACTTAATAAGAATATATGATACATAAAATTTTTCTTGAAATTAGAAAAATTTTTGTAGTTTTCAGTAAATATTCACGTCATGTCTAAACATAAATATTTCTAAGAATGTTAGATTTAGATTTCTTCATACAGACATATATAGATTACTTTTAATTTTATTCAACAATCTATCAAACTGAAGAACTCTTTAAAAGGATAATTTTTCAGAGTTGTTTCTTTTTCTAACTTTTAAATTTATTTTTTCTCAGATATGTGTGAGGATGATATTGCCCTGTTATTTTCTTGT
>NC_051419.1:18129337-18129568 GCF_015228065.2 Penaeus monodon | reverse complement strand
TAGATTTCCTACTCTCTCTTTTTTCACAAATAGGATCAGTATGTCAAATAAATTATCTTAAACTTCAGAGCAACTAAAAACACTTGTTACTTTCCATATTATTTTTTTATTTCAGTATCTGTATTCATTCAAAGCTAGTGTATTCTTTGAAAGATAGCTTAGATAAAGTAGTAGGTTAAAATAAATAGAGAGTGGGAATGGCTATTGTTATAAATACTTATACATGTAATA
>NC_051419.1:18128123-18128480 GCF_015228065.2 Penaeus monodon | reverse complement strand
GCTCTGCAAAATTGAAGTACTATAAGATCAGTTTAAACCACCTCGCACAGTGCTTTGTTAGATTGCTGAGACCTTGTAGGGTGTGCAAAAAAAAGTGAAGTTTCCATGAAGACAATTAGACTAAAGGTTTTTCTTCCTGGTCCACTTTTTAAAACAGATTTTTAGGGGTACCTAGACAGGACAGAGGCAACTAATTTCATTCACAGATTTAGAATGGGTTGAACTAGTGAAAAGGTAAATTGCCTGACCATAAGGAAACTGAATGATGGAGATGAGTGAAAAAGCAGTAAATTTATATAGATATATTTTTTTCAAATTTGATTCCTTTTTTTTTTTGGGATATGGCCCAAACTGACA
>NC_051419.1:18124916-18125309 GCF_015228065.2 Penaeus monodon | reverse complement strand
ATTTTTTTAATATATTTTTAGGCATAAAAACCACACCCAAATTGTTTTTTGTTTGAATTCATGAAAACAGATGTCCCCTGTCATTTCTGACATTTTATCCTATTTTCATCATGTTTTCCCAAATACACACAGCTTTTCATTGATTCTTTCAAAATAAAATTTTACCTAGCCTTAGAAGTTTCCTATATTTTGTAGATTCAGCCCCATAATATAGGCATCATGCCCTTATATAGCCCCCTGTTTTGGATGCGTAAGCTGAAAAAAAAAAAAAAAATTATTGGATAAATCCATGTTCAAAAGAAAAATAACAATATATTATACAAATTTTTTGGAAAAAAAAAAAATAATTCAAAAGAAAACCAAAATTTGTTTTTCTTTTATTTTAAATAGAAA
>NC_051419.1:18124002-18124337 GCF_015228065.2 Penaeus monodon | reverse complement strand
GGCCATACCCCCCCAAAAAAAAAAGGAATAAAATTTTTGAAAAAAAATAATTAATAAATTTATGCTTTTCACTCATCCCCATCTTCATTTTCCCTTATGGTCGGCAATTTCCCTTTTTTACTAGTTCAACCCATTCTAAATCTTGAATGAAATTAGTTCCCTTTGTCTTCTAGGTCCCCCTAAAAATCTGTTTTAAAAAGTGGGGGGGGAAAAAACCCCTTTAGTCTAATTGTCTATGGAAAATTCACTTTTTTTTGACACCCAAAGGGCTCAGCAACTAACAAAGCACTGGCGAGGTGGTTAAATGATCTTATAGTACTTCAATTTTGCAGAGC
>NC_051419.1:18123719-18123784 GCF_015228065.2 Penaeus monodon | reverse complement strand
AAGCAAGCAAAAAACCCCGTTTTTTTATCTTATGATGCTGCACATGAATTTTTGACTAAGACTGA
>NC_051419.1:18122946-18123177 GCF_015228065.2 Penaeus monodon | reverse complement strand
TTATTACGTATAAATATTTTAACAAAAAGCCATTCCCCCTCTCATTTATTTTAACCTACTACCTTTTTTAAAACTATCTTTTCATGAATACACTAGCTTTGAATGAAAAGCAGATAGGAAATAAAAAAAAAAAAAATATGGAAAATAACAAGTGTTTTAGTTTCTCAAGTTTAAGATAATTTATTTTAGCATATTGATCCGATTTGTGAAAAAAGAGAGAGTAGGAAATGC
>NC_051419.1:18120770-18121266 GCF_015228065.2 Penaeus monodon | reverse complement strand
CAAGAAAATAACTGGGCAATATCATCCTCACACATATCTGAGAAAAAATAAATTTAAAGTTAGAAAAAGCAACAACTCTGAAAAATTATCCTTTAAGAGTTCTTCAGCTTGATAGATTGTTGAATAAAATTAAGAAGTAATCTATATATATGTCTGTATGAAGCATCTAAATCTAACATTCTTAGAAATATTTATGTTTAGACATGACGTGAATATTTACTAAAAAAACTACAACAATTTTGCTAATTTCAAGAAAAATTATAGTATCATATATTCTTATTAGTTTATAATATACCAGCTAAACTCATGACTTTCTTTTAAAGTCCAGTGTTCTCAAAAAATTATATAGCTCAAACTTGCCAACCATTAGATTTCTTGCCTTAAAAACAGCCAAATATTTCTTTAATCCATTGGATCTGGGTTACAAAAACTTTAAATCTAAAAAATTGGCCAAGGGGTAGATAAAAGTAATATTGTCAAGGAAAAAAAATGGCAT
>NC_051419.1:18119916-18120253 GCF_015228065.2 Penaeus monodon | reverse complement strand
TATAAGAATATGGGTGCTAAGGAACCTAGATCCAACAGGTTAAGCTGAGAGACATTTTCTTGTTTTATTTACTTTCTGCTTTGTGTTAGATAAGTTTGTTTGTACATAATAAAATTCTGTGTGCTGTTATGCAAGCAAACAATCACTTCTAAACTCCCATGAGAATAAATGATCATCAGGAAACAACATTCATTATTCTTTTTTAATTCAAATAATTCTAATAAACATATATGCAAAACTGCAAAACTCCAAAGATTCATCTTGTTATTTTAAAAAATTCCACATTTGTGATGATGTACATAGTTTTATTTCCAAAATATATGACCATTTTGTAAAA
>NC_051419.1:18118174-18119822 GCF_015228065.2 Penaeus monodon | reverse complement strand
TGCACTACTATGAAAAAAAAAATTATAAGTTAATTGTGCTAGAGTTTATTTCTTCTCACAGGCTATCTAAATCTTTAACTGGTAAATTTCTGTAGAGAAATATGATTATGACAGCAAATTTTAATATTTTAAATAAACTAAATTCAAAATACTGGACCACTCAAAAAAAATTACACAGTACCTTTTTAATATTATGCCACTTCTTGCAATAATTAGGTACTGGATTTCTCTTTTTGGGACTGGCTTGGCAACATAGTCTTAAGGTCCCAGTCTCCACATGTGACAAAGAGGAAGTTTTTGTCTAGACCAACTTCCTCCTTGATCAAGTGTCAAACAAGTGCATCACTGTGCGAAATGGCTTGCCATTGTCCCCCCTCAGCCTGGGAGAGATGACAAGAGGTGTTTCTTAGTAGTTTTAGCTGTGATAAAAAGGGCACATGTGAATAGAAAGAAGGACTTTTAAATAGGATTGGATGTTTCAGCTAATAAATAGTATAAACAAGAAAAAGAATTCAAAAAGAATAAAAAGGCATGGAATCGATGATAATGAATGAAGGACAAATTAGGAAAAGCATAACTGAAATAAGACAGTTTTTAGAAGAAATCTAATAAGCTAAATAGTCAAACCAGCATAGTATAGGGTTATAAAAAAAGGATAAAAAAAAATAAGACAAGTTAAATATAAAGGCAAACAGGAAACTAAGATTGTATGAGAAAACAGCACTTAATTTGGGGAAAGAATTTCCACCGGAAGTTTCTATAGACTTTCTGCAGAACTTGGTTTGTCTTAATTTGCATAACTATTTTCCTCTTTTAAGAGTATAATGCTGTGACTAAGAAACTACATTCTTAAAATAGAAAGAAATAAAAATTACATTTTTCCCGATAACTTTACATGGCTGACAAATCTTTAAGAATATCTTCTCAAGGATCATTTATGAGCTATATCAACAAAGTTAAACTAAATAGCTAATGAACTTAGAATGAATAAAACTTACTTGTGAAAAAAGTCGTTAGTCTTATGCAAAAGTCTGTCAGCTTTGGGTTGTGAAAGGGTTTTATAAACTCATGGAAAATTAATTCTGTTTCAAATGAGCTTGCATTTTTTTCAACAAATGGGGAAATCAATTATTTCCTGAAATAAAAAGGCATATAAACAATTATGAAGAGTCAAGGGAACAGTTTTTTTTTCTTTTACAGAAAAGCTTGGTACAGGGAAATTTTAAACTAATACCTTTTATTGTTACCTGAAAGCAATCTCAAATCTAAATTTTGGTGAAAATTTATCATTGGTTTTTGTTTTGAATACTGTCGAAAAAAAAGCTAATCATTAAAATGGCAAAAATGAATAGTAAGCAGGTTATTTTGAAGAAATTTTGGACCTACTGAGGGGGGTTAGGCTCATTTCTTTAGAAAGACTTTGGTAACTAAATGTCCATGTTACTTTCTTCAATTTCAACACTGTTTTCAAGTTATTCATTTAAAAAATTGTAAAAAGCAAAAAAAAAAGTATTTTTGTATCTGTTTTACAGTCAGTGCATAATCTATTCTAATTAAAATGAGACCAAACCCATCTTTGTAAGGTCAAATACAATTGGAAAAAAAAAGACCAAAGAGGGTTTCAAGATATTTTATTGGAAGATTTACA
>NC_051419.1:18114118-18115768 GCF_015228065.2 Penaeus monodon | reverse complement strand
GTAAATTTTCCAATGAAATATCTTGAAACACCTCTTGGTCTTTTTTTTTCCAAAGTTGTATTTGACCTTACAAAGATGGGTTTGGTCTCATTTTAATTAGAAATAGATTATGCACTGACTGTAGAACAGATACAAAAATACTTATTTTTTGCATTTACAATTTTTTAAATGAATAACTTGAAAAACAGTGTTAAAATTTGAAGAAAGTAACATGGACATTTAGTTACCAAAGTCTTTCTAAAGAAAGTGAGCCTAACCCCACCTCAGTAGGTCCAAAATTTTTTTCAAAATAAACCTGCTTACTATTCACTTTCCCATTTTAATGATTAGCATTTTTTCGACAGTATTCAAAAAAAAAAAAACCAATTGATAAATTTTCACCAAAATTTAGATTTGAGTTTTGCTTTCAGGTAACAATAAAAAGGTATTAGTTTGAAATTCCTGTACAAGCTTTTCGTAAAGAAAAAAAAACTGTTGCCTTGACTCTTCATAATTGTTTATATGCCTTTTTATTTCGGGAAAAATAATTGAGTTCCCAGTGTTGAAAAAAAATGCAAGCTCATTTGAAACAGAATTAATTTTCCATGATTTTATAAAACCCTTTCACAACCCAAAGCTGACAGATTTTTGCATAAGACAAAACGACTATTTCACAAGTAAGTTTTATTCATTCTAAGTTCATTAGCTATTTATTTTAAACTTTGTGATATAGCTCATAAATGATCCTTTGAGAAGATATTCTTAAAGATTTGTCAGCCATGTAAAGTTATCGGGAAAAATGTAATTTTTATTTCTTTCTATTTTAAGAATGTAGTTTCTTAGTCACAGCATTATACTCTTAAAAGAGGAAAATAGTTATGCAAATAAGACAAACCAAGTTCTGCAGAAAGTCTATAGAAACTTCCGGTGGAAATTCATTCCCAAATTAAGTGCTGTTTTCTCATACAATCTTAGTTTCCGTTTGCCTTTATATTTAACTTGTCTTATTTTTTTTTATCCTGTTTATAAACCTATACTATGCTGGTTTGACTATTTAGCTTTTTAGATTTCTTCTATACTGTCTTATTTCAGTTATGCTTTTCCTAATTGGTCCTTCATTAAATTTATCATATGATTCCATGCCATTATTCTGTTGAATTCTTTTCTTGTTTATATATTTTGTAGCTGAAACATCCAATCCTATTTATAGTCCATTCTTTCTATTCACATGTGCCCTTTTATATCACAGCTAAAACTATAAGAAACACCTCTTGTCATCTCTCCGGCTGAGGTGGACAATGGCAAGCCATTTCGCACAGTGATGCACTTGTTTGACACTTGGATCAAGGAGGAAGTTGGTCTAGACAAAAACTTCCTCTTTGTCACATGTGGAGGATGGCCCTTTAAGAATATGTGCCAAGCCAGTGCCAGAAAGAGAACATCCAGGTACCTAATTATTGCAAGAAGTGGCATAATATTAAAAAGGTACTGTGTAATTTTTTTTGAGGGGTCCAGTATTTTGAATTTAGTTTATTTAAAATATTATATATTGCTGTCATAATCATATTTCTCTACAGAAATTTACCAGTTAAAGATTTAGATAGCCTGTGAGAAGAAATAAAACTCTACCCACAATTAATTTTATAATTTTTTTTTTCATAGTAGTGCATT
>NC_051419.1:18113438-18114034 GCF_015228065.2 Penaeus monodon | reverse complement strand
TTTACAAAATGGTCATATCTTTTGGAAATAAAACTATGTACATCTCACAAAATGTGGATTTCTAAAAATAACAAGAAAAATCTTTGGAGTTAGCAAGTTTTGCATATATGTTTATTAGAATTTTTTGAATTAAAAAGAATAATGAATGTTGTTTCCTGATGATCATTTATTCTCATGGGAGTTTAGAAGTGATTGTTTGCTTGCATAACAGCACACAGAATTTTATTATGTACAAACAAACTTATCTAACACAAAAGCAGAAAGTAAATAAAACAAGAAAATGTCTCTCAGTTTAAAACCGTTGGATCTGGGTTTCCCTTAGCACCCATATTCTTATACCAAAACCCAGGCATTAACCTTGTTTGAGTGGTGACTTTCCCAGGTGTGTGACTTCTAGACCCTGCCCATGAACACTCGTAACAAAATGAATCTTTGGATTTGGGCAAGTTTTGCAACTTGTCTTGCAATGCTATTAACCCTTTTTTCTGCAAACAAATTTTTGCTGTTTTTCCATTTCCTGAAGTCTATATTGTTAATTGTTATATCACCACTCTGTGTAATAACAGTGACAGTAAACTGCTTTGTATTTTTTTTTT
>NC_051419.1:18112694-18113181 GCF_015228065.2 Penaeus monodon | reverse complement strand
ATGCCATTTTTTTTCCTTGACAATTTACTTTTATCTACCCTTGGCCAATTTTTAGTTTTTAAGTTTTTGTAACCAGATCCAATGGTTTTAAAGAAAATTTGGCTGTTTTAAGGCAAGAAATCTAATGGTTGGCAAGTTTGAGCTATATAATTTTTTGAGAACACTGACTTTACAGAAAGTCATGAGTTTAGCTGGTATATTATAAACTAATAAGAATATATGATACATATAATTTTTCTTGAAATTAGCAAAATTGTTGTAGTTTTCAGTAAATATTCACGTCATGTCTAAACATAAATATTTCTAAGAATGTTAGATTTAGAGCTTCATACAGAATATATTATAGATTACTTCTTAATTTTATTCAACAATCTATCAAGCTGAAGAACTCTTAAAGGATAATTTTCAGAGTTGTTGCTTTTTCTAACTTTAAATTTTTTTTTTCCCCAGATATGTGTGAGGATGATATTGCCCAGTTATTTTTTGT
>NC_051419.1:18110688-18110928 GCF_015228065.2 Penaeus monodon | reverse complement strand
GCATTTCCTACATCTCTCTTTTTTCACAAATCGGATCAGATATGCTCAAATAAATTATCTTAAACTTCAGAGCAACTAAAAACACTTGTTACTTTCCATATTATTTTTTTTTTATTTCAGCTATCTGCTTATTCATTCAAAGCTAGTGTATTCATGAAAAGATAGCTTAGATAAAGGTAGTAGGTTAAAATAAATAGAGAGTGGGAATGGCTATTGTTATAAATACTTATACATGTAATA
>NC_051419.1:18109529-18109823 GCF_015228065.2 Penaeus monodon | reverse complement strand
GCTCTGCAAAATTGAAGTACTATAAGATCAGTTTAAACCACCTCGCACAGTGCTTTGTTAGATTGCTGAGACCTTGTAGGGTGTGCAAAAAAAAGTGAAGTTTCCATGAAGACAATTAGACTAAAGGTTTTTTTCCTGGTCCACTTTTTAAAACAGATTTTTAGGGGTACCTAGACAGGACAAGAGGCAACTAATTTCATTCACAGATTTAGAATGGGTTGGAACTAGTGAAAAGGTAAATTGCCTGACCATAAGGAAACTGAATGATGGAGATGAGTGAAAAAGCAGTAAATT
>NC_051419.1:18108416-18108827 GCF_015228065.2 Penaeus monodon | reverse complement strand
TTTCTATTTAGAAATAATAGAAAAAACAAATTTAGGTTGTCTTTTGAATTATTTTTTATCAAGTTTGTATAACATATATTGTTATATATTCAATGTTGAACATGGATTGTATACATATATTTTTTTCTTTTTCAGTCTTACGCATCAATGACAGGGCGCTATATGAAGGGCATGATGCCTATGATTATGGGGCTGAATCTACAACATATAGGACAACTTCATAGAGGCTTAGGTAAGTTCAGTTTAGAATGAATCAATGAATAGCTGTGTGTATTGGAAAGCATAGATGAAAATAAGGATAAGTGTCATAGAAATGACAGGGGGACATCTGTTATTCATGAATTCAAACAAAAATTCAATGTGAGTGTTGGTTTGTTATGCATAAGAATATATGTAAAAGAATTATAAGAG
>NC_051419.1:18106133-18107927 GCF_015228065.2 Penaeus monodon | reverse complement strand
GATAACAAAATATATATAATATATGTTGATCTAGACCAACATGCTGGTTATCTGTTGATGGAAGACGTGACAAATCATCTGCTAACAGAGTTCTTTCCCTAGTTTTTATCGGATTGTGACATCATAATGCTGTAGCCTCATCAGCCTTCGCTGCAATGTGGGTGGTGCTGTTGTTAGATTTTTTAGTTGAATCATTTCTAGTGGTTTGTGCTTGCTATTCACTTGGAATGCATTGACATACTCAATGCTTTGACATACTCATGCGGGTGAAATCTTTCACATCCAAACACAACTGCAGGTACTTCATTTATATATTCACATAGTGCTGCTCTGTTTCAGATTGACATCTAGATGCATAGGCGATAGGCTTATCATCTTGCATTAATGCAGCACTGATGCCTTTTTGTGATGTGCCTCCTTGTATGATCGCTGACTTATTCAGATTGAAGTGTGAAAGTGTAGAATCTGTGCACAAAATAATATTTTTGTGCTAAAAGGCCCTCTGGTTTGCTGATTGCAAAATACACACCTTTTTTTTGAGAAGACCTTTAGGTGGGGCAGCTCTATTTGCCATATTTGAGATAAATTGTGAGATATAAAAGACCATTCCCAAAAACTTGCAGCTCTGTAACATTTTTTGAGCGCAGAGGTGCTTTATTTGCTGTTACTTGTCTGGATCAGGATGTGAGCCGTCCTTTTAATAGTTCCAAGGAATTCTTCCTGCTTGATCATGTATTTTGCACTGATGTTTATCAGTCTTTGCTGCTTGGCTATCAAGGACTGGTTATACAGTTGGTGTCCTGCTCCTCTTCAGTTTCCCAAACACGACTACGTTATCAGTAATGTCAAAGGCTCCAGGACACCTTTCAGGGATCTGAACCGTCTTATGACATACTAGACCAACAAGTATTTTAGGGTATGCGTAGCAGCCAAAAGAAGCGTTGAATTTAATGAGGGATGAACTCGCTTTGTCAATTTTGACTGACAAGTAGCCTTTTTTTCACTGAGCTTGTTGAAATATTTTGAATCTGCAGACTTATGTGATGTCCTCTTCTATAGGCGTCTTGTGTTGGCTTCTTTTTATGGCTATTCAAATCTATAGGATCTAAACACACGCATACGATGCCATCCTACTTTTGATGTAGACCATGCTGGTAACCCAATTTGTTGGTTCAGGCACCTTTTTGATAACTATTTTTTTCACTTTCTTCAATTTGGTTTTGAAGGTCTTCCTTCTTATGTATAGATGATTTTCTGTGTGGTATTTTCCCTTAAATTTCCTAACGTTATCAAACTGATCTGGTCTTATTTATTTGATTCATCCAGAGACTGTAAGACCATTGTTTGTGAGTTAATTTTTGTCTTGTGAATTGTGACTAAGCCTAGGGCTCTCAGAATTAGTAGACCTATAATAATTCTTGATCTAGAACATGTTAGTCTGTATCTCGTTGATCTTGTGATCACTTTAATTTGATTGAACCTAAATGTTAAAATTTCTGCTTATTCAAAGCAATCAAGTTCCTTTTCGGTTGCTAGTCAGACAGGCTTTCGGCTTTTCATTTGCATCGACTAAGTATGGCACTTGTCTCCCGGTCGCACACTTCTGATTTTTCACTTTCCACAATATTCCGGTACTTCTAAGATGTTATTACTTCTTTTCCCCTCTCTTTTAGAGTTTCGAGACGAAGTACAGCTGCCACCATTTTGGGCTGTTTGTGTATATTCTGGAAAGGTCTACAGTGAGTGAAGTGTTCATATAAGTGCATGTCATGTTAAGGGGGATGCAGTACTTGT
>NC_051419.1:18105797-18105961 GCF_015228065.2 Penaeus monodon | reverse complement strand
TAGTAGATTTAGCATCCTTTCAACCAAGGTCCAAATAATTATTTTCTCTAGACCTTGCTTTTACTTTGAGCCATGGAACTTCTATTACAGGTTGTACCACTCCCTCTCGATGAAAGTCCAAGTTGGCATCTGTTAGATGCAGTTATTTATTGCAATTATCTACA
>NC_051419.1:18105239-18105538 GCF_015228065.2 Penaeus monodon | reverse complement strand
GTGGAAGGTGATGCTTGTATTTAATTTTCCCTTCAATTAACACAAAGAATAAATGCTATTAATTGTGAATATGTTTTCGTTGGGGCCAACGAATCCGGTGTCCAGCCTAGGCAAACGAGAAACTCAATCCATTTTACTTTATAATAGTATATACAGACTTGTCTGTCTAAAACACTATAAAAGAAAAAGACTGGAAATAAACTATGGTGCTAATTGGAGCCTTTACGATAATCTATTTACATATAACAAATGTTCCACCAAACCTGTTTTTGGAAAACGAATGCAAAATGAAATACAAG
>NC_051419.1:18105113-18105216 GCF_015228065.2 Penaeus monodon | reverse complement strand
GGTGAGGCATTGCATCGCGCCAGTAAAGTATAGCTAAATGCGGAGAAGATTAGGCAATGGGTAATCTAAGTCTGTTAGTCATAGGTTCTGTAAATGTGTACGG
>NC_051419.1:18104883-18104979 GCF_015228065.2 Penaeus monodon | reverse complement strand
GTAAGCTATGCAGCTATACTCACTGCCGTGAGCATTGCTGTATTTTAGTGTTTGTTTTATGGGTAACCATTCAAACCAAGAAAATAAAGCTAACGG
>NC_051419.1:18102225-18102847 GCF_015228065.2 Penaeus monodon | reverse complement strand
AGGGCCCCACACACGATCAATTTTTTCGTCAATTAATTGATATCAATTTATTGACGTCAATGAATTGATGGAAAAATTGACCGTGTGTGGGGGACATTGATATCAATTTAATTGAAACAATTTCATTGAATCAATTCATTGAGAGATCAAAACTCCTTTGATATTTATTGATGGGTCTTCAATAAAATTGAGCGTGTGTGGGCAAAGCGTCAATATATTGATCAATAATTTAGTGTTTTCCCTTGCAGCAGTGAAAGAGTCGTCATCGTAATCATGGCTGAAAAGAAGAAAGTGAGCGTAATTCGGCGTCCATTCTGAAGAAATTCCTGTAATCCTCTGGCTCGTCGTCCCTTAATTCCCTCAGCAATCGTGTATGTCCTAATTCCCTTCGACAGAGATACCATATCTTCGCCCACTTACTCCTCTTCTTTCGCTTTGGAGTGTCCAGAGCAAGCACTATTCCTAGAGCCACAGATGCTTTCATCTCGAAATTATGAACCAAACAGAAAATTGAAGGTAAAATCATTGACCGTGTGTGGGCACAGTGATTTCCATCAATTCATTGACGTCAATAAATTTATATCAATTAATTGACGAAAAAAATGATCGTGTGTGGGGCCCT
>NC_051419.1:18100575-18100901 GCF_015228065.2 Penaeus monodon | reverse complement strand
ACACACACATATTACATAAACCTCCGCGGCGGATTGGTTGCAAGATAAGGTTGTTATCCGTTCCCCAAGTTATGTTTATCTTATCACGGTATGAGAATCGGCCGGGCATTGCTCAGAGTACCTTCGAACAGCGTAAATTGGTAAATTGGACTGTTTTTATTGTAAAAGTCATACTTTATAACTAATACATTGTGTATATCTGTGGGATGAATTAGTATTCGCAAGTAAAAGGCACGGAAATTTATTTCGCCCAGAATTATTCCTATCCCATGGTGGAGTGGGGCTCCCAATGAGCACGATTTTGTTGAAGAGTCGGTCAGTAAGTT
>NC_051419.1:18100330-18100473 GCF_015228065.2 Penaeus monodon | reverse complement strand
GCAGTAAAAACATTTACTTGAAAGATTTTTCTTCTTTCTTGTTATAGACTTGCCTATATCCCTGGATCTTTTGGGTTTCTTGTTTTTTAAATGATATCTGTTAAATTAATTGTTTGTAGGAAAGTCTTTGTATATTTCACTAT
>NC_051419.1:18099493-18099577 GCF_015228065.2 Penaeus monodon | reverse complement strand
CTCTGAGCCATCAGTGAATATTCTGTTAAAGTTTTTATTATTAATATTTATTAACTCACAGTATTGTTTTGTATGATAATTTGA
>NC_051419.1:18098960-18099396 GCF_015228065.2 Penaeus monodon | reverse complement strand
AAGTTATGTCTAGGTTTAATTTTTTCTTGTTTCAGGAACTCAGTGAGTACTTTTTGATCTTTTGTCTCTTTGAGGATTGTATTCTTTTATGTATTTTGCTATTTGCTGTTTTACTGGTGGTGTATTTTTTATTTAGGATTTTTGTTAATTCAGGTTCTTTTATTCTATTATTTAAAGGTGGAATATTTGTTAATACTTGGAGAGCTAAAATTGGAGTTGATCTAAAACATCCAATTGCCCATCTTAGTACTTGATTTTGTAAAGTTTCTAGTTTTTTAAATTCTGTATATTTTGCTGCTCCAGACATTGTAATTCTTTATATATTTTGGTTTTATGTATATTTTATAAAATTCTATTAGAGTTTCTCTGCTTCCTAGTTTAATGAAATTATTTTTTTCATTACATTCTGCTTAAAATATCTACTTTTAAGTTTATA
>NC_051419.1:18095469-18095981 GCF_015228065.2 Penaeus monodon | reverse complement strand
TTATAGGATTTATTTGTGCATTTTTTAATGATTCTGGGTATTCTTCTATGGTCCAATGTGAGTTGAAATTGCTTAATATTGACCCTAGTATGTTACATGGGACATTCTTGTAAAACTTTTATGTAATTTCATCTGGTCTGAATGCTTTGCTATTTTTGGCATTCTTAATTGCTGTTTTAATTACACTAGGGATATTTCTTTATTTATTTTATGTATATTTCTTAATTAGTCTTCTTTTTTAAGTATGACAGTAGTTTTTTGTTTTTTTTTCTTACAGTTTTCATATTCTTAAAAAAAAAAATCAGTCTTTTGTAATACTTATTAATGGCATTTTTTTCTATTAGTGGGTATTCCATTAAAGTTGTGTTTCCTGTTAATTTCTTTTAAAAATTCCCTTTCATTCTTGGGGTTTTCAAATTCAGTGTAGCATGATTCCTTTTTTGTTTGCATAATTATAAATCTAGCTTTTGCTAATAATCTCTTGCATTCTAATTGGTTTATTAATGTAGGGT
>NC_051419.1:18093977-18095080 GCF_015228065.2 Penaeus monodon | reverse complement strand
CACTTATTTGATTTTTTGGAATTAGCATTATTAAATTATTCTGACTTTCCCATTTTATTATGCTTTCACCTATTATATTAATTTGCCTGTAACTTATATTATCATTCCAGTATGGGTGATGAGCATTAAAGTCCCTCATCATTGATATTTGATCTGTGATTTTATCTGGATAGTATTGAAGTTCTTCAGTTTTTATGTCATTACATGGGTTGTATATTATTTTATGTTCAACCATTTGCTTTTGTAGTTTATCTTTATTCTTAGAGTTTCCAGTTTATCAGTGTCCATCTCTTAATTCAATTTCTTTAAATTGTAAATAATTTTTTATGCATATAACTATGCTTCCTCTCACTTGATTTAGTGTATCTTCTCTGATTATTGTATAGTTATTTAGAATAGATTTGTCTTTTTCTCTTAACCAAGTTTCTGTTATGGCTGTTATGCTTACAGTTTCTTTGTATACCAGATATTTTATATTGGTTTTCTTGTTCAACACGGATTTTGCATTCTATAGTATTAAGTTGTTCCTTTTAAAAATCTAACAGATCTTTTAGCAAAATAATTTTTTTTTTGTTGCATATATTATGTTTTGAATTATTGATTTATCTGAGTTTCAGTTATTTATTATTTTTGTTAACATATTAAATATGTTTTTAGCTCTCTTTATCCAGGAAAAATCCCATACATTTCTTTCGTTATTATCATTTGTGTTATCTCTGTGTATTATTGGGGTTGACAGTGACCATGTAACTGGTGAATTTAATGTGTCTCTTTGTTTGGTGTTTATTTTAGATATGTTTTCTTCTTGTTTATGTTGTGTTTGTTGTTTTATGTCTCAATGTGTCATTTGTTGTGTGTTGTTTGAAGTGCATGTCTTAATTCTGTTTCAAGTTTTTATTTTATTTATTTATTTATTTATTTTTTGCCTGAAGTGTTGAGCTTTCTGCTTGTTGTGTGTTGTTTGTTTTGTTATCTTTGTTTGTTTGTATTGTATTTTTTTTTCTTGTATTTCACAACTTTCTTTTTTTGTTAGGAGTTTTAGTTGTTGCAATTGTCTTTTTATCTCTATTGGGTGTTATGTTTTCTTGTTCACTTCTTGTGCT
>NC_051419.1:18093345-18093618 GCF_015228065.2 Penaeus monodon | reverse complement strand
AGTACTCCAAGAGAATCTTCAATTATGTATTTCTGGAATTCTGATTTTAATGGATTGTTGAAATATGTGTTGCAGATCCATCTTTTAATTGGATAAGTACTACAAAATTTTAATTTCCTACCTCCATATATGTTAGATTATTGCTTGTTGTTGGTTGGGGTTCTTCTTGGCTTCTTTGTTTTTCGGTTATTTTGAGATTGGTTTTCTTCATTAGCACTTTTTAATCCTTCTCTTGTTCTTTTTCTCTGGTTATCATGGTCCATGTATTAGGCT
>NC_051419.1:18093172-18093278 GCF_015228065.2 Penaeus monodon | reverse complement strand
TCGAAAATTTCATGTTCACTTAACAGTTTCACTCGGTTCTTCATTTGAAAGATACACTTCACTACAACTTAGGTAATTATTTAGTTTCAGTGCCATCCAACCTTGC
>NC_051419.1:18090843-18091008 GCF_015228065.2 Penaeus monodon | reverse complement strand
AAAAATAACACAAAACCCAAAAACATACACACAGAACAAAAACATACACACATAAAAACCCCCACATGCTCACGAAACACACCCACTGCCCCATGAACAACACACACATAACATCCACACAGTGCAACGCACACACAATATATATATATAGGGCACACACACACA
>NC_051419.1:18090352-18090591 GCF_015228065.2 Penaeus monodon | reverse complement strand
TGTGCACACCCAACACCAGTGCACATGCACACACATGTGCAACGCCACCATTGCACCCCCCCAAAACAAAAACACACACAAAAACAACACAGCCAAGCACAAAAACTTTCACAACATCACACATGTCATAAACACATAACACACATAACCCTACACACACCACCACATACAATAACTTTCACATACACCACTACACATCACATACACCACTACACATACCCGTAAAACACACAGCACCC
>NC_051419.1:18088889-18089031 GCF_015228065.2 Penaeus monodon | reverse complement strand
AAACCCATGCACACATAAAACCCCCAACAGGAACAACACATGCAAACATGAAACACAAACCCCAAATAACCAACACGCACAATAACCACACATGAAACACAACTGCCCATGAACAGCAACATGAAAAAACCACAGCCCATGA
>NC_051419.1:18088332-18088712 GCF_015228065.2 Penaeus monodon | reverse complement strand
ATAAAACTGCAACATGAAACACCACACACCACCCCGTGAAACTACGCACCACATACACAATTTAATAGTGAAGCAAAATTATGTATTCCGAACATTTCCAGAGACAAAATTAGTTTAGTTTAGGTCACTTGAAAGAGATAGACCACTAAGTATTTATTATAATTATTTGTATTGTCATTATAGTTACTTATTTTTTCCCACTTCAGGCTTAGAGGAGAAAAAGTTGTATGTTGGCAAAGGCTATGCAAAAGGCAGTTGGCAAGTGAGTATTTCTGTTATTAATTTTATGTGAATGGTTTGGTTACCTATCAGATAGTTGTGGTAATATAAATTGCAAAGTTAGATTTGTACATTTCATATGCAGATTACATAATGGTTAT
>NC_051419.1:18088060-18088277 GCF_015228065.2 Penaeus monodon | reverse complement strand
TTCTCATATCCATATCTATAATAATATAGTATGTGTGTGCATATCCATGTTCTTACTAGGATGCTTGGTTCTTGCAAGAACCCTGCTAGTTGCTCATGCCAGGGCCATCCTAGGGACTGTCTGTGTTTTGTCAGTTACTGTGAAATAAATTTGATAAATTTGATTCAGCTCTACATATTGTTTCTAACCTCTTGATTGTGGATTGTTCAGTAGTAAC
>NC_051419.1:18087926-18088037 GCF_015228065.2 Penaeus monodon | reverse complement strand
AGCTCTCTTGATTAAGAGATTTTGATTCTAAGTTTTCCAGAACTGTAATGCTTGAGCACTTTTCCCTGTATGTTAACATATTCTTTTTTGTCTAGGGATGCGTTTTTATTT
>NC_051419.1:18086910-18087237 GCF_015228065.2 Penaeus monodon | reverse complement strand
CCTTTGTATGCCTTTGTATTTGATGCCATGTTTTCCAGACATATTTAATAAAATTTCTATCCCCGTCTTTTTATAGAATATTGCATCAGTGATGTCTATTCTTAAATTTAATGTAAATTACTGGACATAACAGATATGTGATGATATATAATTTTCTCTTTATTTTCTTTCTTAGCCTCCTCCAGGGTGCCACCGCGACTCTTTAATTCACACTTGCTGCAAAGGGAATCCCCCAAGATGACGAATAGGATTCCCCAAGACTTTGATTACTTTCTTGTTTTAGACTTTGAGGCAACATGTGACCAGGATAAATTAATTCAGCCACAG
>NC_051419.1:18082153-18082275 GCF_015228065.2 Penaeus monodon | reverse complement strand
TGTTAGAGCAGGCCATTGTTATATATTTATAATCATTTGAATAAAATATTATCCATGCTTGTGACCAAATATTGACTGTTATCCACCAGTGGATAGGAGCAATGAGTTATATTTTTACGCCA
>NC_051419.1:18080331-18080443 GCF_015228065.2 Penaeus monodon | reverse complement strand
TGGCCCAGCGTATAGTATCAAGACCGATCAGATGGGACCTAAGTACACTTCAACCTACATAAGTATTTATAATGATAATATTAAATATATACAATATCATACACACCAAGTG
>NC_051419.1:18075516-18077168 GCF_015228065.2 Penaeus monodon | reverse complement strand
TGTAAATCTTCCAATGAAATATCTTGAAACACCTCTTGGTCTTTTTTTTTTTTTCAAGTTGTATTTGACCTTACAAAGATGGGTTTGGTCTCATTTTAATTATAAATAGATTATGCACTGACTGTAGAACAGATACAAAAATACTTATTTTTTTGCATTTACAAATTTTTTAAATGAATAACTTGAAAACAGTGTTGAAATTGAAGAAAGTAACATGGACATTTAGTTACCAAAGTCTTTCTAAAGAAAGTGAGCCTAACCCCACCTCAGTAGGTCCAAAATTTCTTCAAAATAACCTACTTACTATTCACTTTGCCATTTTAATGATTGGCATTTTTTCGACAGTATTCAAAACAAAAAAACAATTGATAAATTTTCACCAAAATTTAGATTTGAGATTGCTTTCAGGTAACAATAAAAAGGTATTAGTTTGAAATTCCTGTACCAAGCTTTTCTGTAAAAGAAAAAAAAAACTGTTGCCTTGACTCTTCATAATTGTTTATATGCCTTTTTATTTCAGGAAATAATTGAGTTCCCAGTGTTGAAAATAAATGCAAGCTCATTTGAAACAGAATCAATTTTCCATGAGTTTATAAAACCCTTTCACAACCCAAAGCTGACAGACTTTTGCATAAGACTAACGACTATTTCACAAGTAAGTTTTATTCATTCTAAGTTCATTAGCTATTTAGTTTAACTTTGTTGATATAGCTCATAAATGATCCTTGAGAAGATATTCTTAAAGATTTGTCAGCCATGTAAAGTTATCTGGAAAATGTAATTTTTATTTCTTTCTATTTTAAGAATGTAGTTTCTTAGTCACAGCATTATACTCTTAAAAAGAGGAAAATAGTTATGCAAATAAGACAAACCAAGTTCTGCAGAAAGTCTATAGAAACTTCCGGTGGAAATTCATTCCCAAATTAAGTGCTGTTTTCTCATACAATCTTAGTTTTCTGTTTGCCTTTATATTTAACTTGTCTTATTTTTTTTTATCCTGTTTATAACCCTATACTATACTGGTTTTACTATTTAGCTTATTAGATTTCTTCTATACTGTCTTATTTCAGTTATGCTTTTCCTAATTTGTCCTTCATTCATTTATCATACTGATTCCATGCCATTTATTCTGTTGAATTCTTTTTCTTGTTTATACTATTTATGTAGCTGAAACATCCAATCCTATTTATAGTCCATTCTTTCTATTCACATGTGCCCTTTTATATCACAGCTAAAACTACTAAGAAACACCTCTTGTCATCTCTCCAGGCTGAGGTGGACAATGGCAAGCCATTTCGCACAGTGATGCACTTGTTTGACACTTGGATCAAGGAGGAAGTTGGTCTAGACAAAAACTTCCTCTTTGTCACATGTGGAGACTGGGACCTTAAGACTATGTTGCCAAGCCAGTGCCAGAAAGAGAACATCCAGGTACCTAATTATTGCAAGAAGTGGCATAATATTAAAAAGGTACTGTGTAATTTTTTTTGAGTGGTCCAGTATTTTGAATTTAGTTTATTTAAAATATTATATATTGCTGTCATAATCATATTTCTCTACAGAAATTTACCAGTTAAAGATTTAGATAGCCTGTGAGAAGAAATAAACTCTAGCACAATTAACTTTATAATTTTTTTTTTCATAGTAGTGCA
>NC_051419.1:18074396-18075431 GCF_015228065.2 Penaeus monodon | reverse complement strand
TTTACAAAATGGTCATATCTTTTGGAAATAAAACTATGTACATCATCACAAAATGTGGATTTCTAAAAATAACAAGATGAATCTTTGGAGTTAGCAAGTTTTGCATATATGTTTATTAGAATTATTTGAATTAAAAAAGAATAATGAATGTTGTTTCCTGATGATCATTTATTCTCATGGGAGTTTAGAAGTGATTGCTTGCTTGCATAACAGCACACGGAATTTTATTATGTACAAACAAACTTATCTAACACAAAAGCAGAAAGTAAATAAAACAAGAAAATGTCTCTCAGCTTAACCTGTTGGATCTAGGTTCCTTAGCACCCATATTCTTATACCAAAATCCAGGCATTAACCTTGTTTGAGTGGTGACTTTCCCAGGTGTGTGACTTCTAGACCCTGACCACATGAAATCCACATGGAAATCCTGCAGGAGTTTGCAATCAAGCTCCTTCCTGAAAACCCACTGAGATGATCTGACTTTCAGTGCTTTGAGGACTCATGATGAGACATTTCTGTAACCTGCCCTTATGCCATTTTTTTTCCTTGACAATATTACTTTTATCTACCCCTTGGCCAATTTTTTAGATTTAAAGTTTTTGTAACCCAGATCCAATGGATTAAAGAAATATTTGGCTGTTTTTAAGGCAAGAAATCTAATGGTTAGCAAGTTTGAGCTATATAATTTTTTGAGAACACTGACTTTACAGAAAGTCATGAGTTTAGCTGGTATATTATAAACTAATAAGAATATATGATACATATAATTTTTCTTGAAATTAGCAAAATTGTTGTAGTTTTCAGTAAATATTCACGTCATGTCTAAACATAAATATTTCTAAGAATGTTAGATTTAGATGCTTCATACAGACATATATATAGATTACTTTCTTAATTTTATTCAACAATCTATCAAGCTGAAGAACTCTTAAAGGATAATTTTTCAGAGTTGTTGCTTTTTCTAACTTTTAAATTTATTTTTTCTCAGATATGTGTGAGGATGATATTGCCCTGTTATTTTCTTGTAAAATTTAC
>NC_051419.1:18072256-18072711 GCF_015228065.2 Penaeus monodon | reverse complement strand
TGGGTACAGAATTAGTACATCCATTTTATCATCGGTTAAGCATTCCTAATCATCTCTTTTATTCACAAACGGATCAGATATGCTCAATTAATTTCTTATAACTTTTTTATAGCTAAAACATGTTACTTTCATATTAGTATTTTTTTATTTCAGCTATCGCTATTATTAAAAGCTAGTGATCATGAAAGGATGCTTAGATAAAGTTTGTAGGTAAAATTAATTTCGAGGGGAATGGCTATTTAAAAAAAAAGTTCCATAATGTATAGACAATTTTTAAAAACAACAGTCAGTTGAGCTGAACAAGATTGCTGTACATTATACAATAAGTTTTTACTATCATTAATGTGAGGATAATGTAGTGTGTAACATGTTTGTTTTTATTAATGGTAGTGTGTAAAGTAGAACATTCGGTACTTAGAGTCTGAGTGTGGTCCAGTAAATTATACATGTAATAG
>NC_051419.1:18071917-18071994 GCF_015228065.2 Penaeus monodon | reverse complement strand
AAGCCGGACTGGTGCATGTGATCGTCTGTATCTAGGTTCAATTTACTAAAATAATTAAATACGCGCTCGCGATTTCT
>NC_051419.1:18071237-18071515 GCF_015228065.2 Penaeus monodon | reverse complement strand
GTGAAGTTGCAAATGAAGGTACATAGATCAGTTGAACACTCGCACAGTGCTTTTTAGATAATTGCTGGTCATTGAGGTGTTGCTAAAAAAAGTGCAAGTTTACCACAACACACATTAACTAAAGTTTTCTTCCTGTCCACACTTAAAAACAGATTTTTAGGGGTACCTAGACAGGACAGAGGCAACTAATTTCACACAGATTAGAATGGGTTGAACTAGTAAAGGTAAAATTCCTGACCATAAGGAACACTAATGATGGAATGAGTGAAAAGCAGTAA
>NC_051419.1:18068453-18069113 GCF_015228065.2 Penaeus monodon | reverse complement strand
CATGTATAATTTGGACATCACTTATAAAGGTTTACATTTGATTGAACTGATATATGTTTAGATATGTGCATAGATAAGTAATCACTCTTATACCAATTATTGTTGATAGCATCACATGATAATTTCAGAGGAAGTTGACATAGTAAATCACATTATATATTAAGGTTATTGTCTGATATCCCAATGATTTTATTAGAAATTTATCAGTCTGACTGAATTTTCTATTTAGAAATAATAGAAAAAACAAATTTAGGTTGTCTTTTGAATTATTTTTTTTAATTTTATTTAGAAATAATGAAATTATCAAGTTTGTATAACATATATTGGTTATATTATTTCAATGTTGAACATGGTTTATACATATATTTTTTCTTTTTCAGTCTTCACGCAATCAATTGACAAGGGGCGCCTATATAAGGGCATGATGCCTATGATTTTGGGGCTGAATCTACCACATATAGGACAACTCCATAGGGGCTTAGGTAGTCAGTTTTTAAGAATGAATCAATGGAATAGCTGTGTGTATTGGAAAGCTAGATGAAAAAATAGGATAGTGTCATAGGAAATGACAAGGGTACATCTTTATTCATGATTCAAACAAAATTAATGTGAGTGTGGTTTGTTATGCTAAGAATATATGTAAAGATTATAAGAGAAGAG
>NC_051419.1:18057343-18057491 GCF_015228065.2 Penaeus monodon | reverse complement strand
TCCTATTATATATATTTTTTATATTTTAATTTAAAATATAAAATTATTATTTTTTATATTTTATTATATATATAATTTATTATATATAATTATTCTATATTATTTTTTTTTTTTTTTTTTTTTTTTTTTCTTTAAAAAAAAAAAAAAC
>NC_051419.1:18053030-18053328 GCF_015228065.2 Penaeus monodon | reverse complement strand
GAATTTCAGATGATTGTAAAAACATAGCAAACATCCTGCGAGCACTGGCAGACAGAGGTTGCAAATTTCATCCAACCAATTATATTGAATGACCTGCAAATATTTTGAATGTTCAGATTTTTACATTAGAGATATTAACCTCACGCAGAGGCACTTACTAAGTTTGTGCTAGGAATGGTTGTGTACACACAATTTCAGTGCCAGAGTGGAAAATAAGTAACTAGATAATGTCTGATTACCTATTACCATTTTGACTTGCTTTGAATATATATACTACCAGGAAAAAGTAGTAGCTATT
>NC_051419.1:18051940-18052721 GCF_015228065.2 Penaeus monodon | reverse complement strand
GATGGCATTTTAGAGCCTTCTGGGAGGGTCTCATTTTTTCTTAAGGACTTTGTTTTCTTGTGATGTTATGACACTGAAGGTGATTCTAGGAAATAGTATGTAGTTGATATTTAATGATTTTTTTCTCAATGGTCAGTTTTGGAGCTTTCTGTATATAGTAAATTTCTTTTCATTGATTCAATACATTACTTTATGTGTTCCCATTGTCAATAAACTGATTTTATAGATAACAGATTGATTTTATAAATTTGTAATTTGTATTTGTACTGTTCATGTAAAACTATCTACTTATACCTTTTTATTAATTATTCATAGGCTGAAAAAAAGCTGTTACTGAGCAATTCCATTCCAAGGAAATTGATAAATAAAAATAATATTCATCTATATCAAGAAAAGAAATGCTTACTTATCCTCAAACTTAAAAGATTTCATTAAGTTGGCAAGTTATTTACTACTGGTTGTATTAAATTTTTTTTCATGAAGTGTCATGCTTTCAAAAGTGATGATAATTACATAAGTTAGGTGAAAGGGCTGAATGATGATAGATATGGTAAAATAAAAATGGGTAAAAACTTATTATGCACAAAAACTAATGACAGAGATAGAAAATAGCAAAAATATAAATTTACAACATCAAAGAAAAGTTGAAATAGGAATAGTAGTAGTGAAAAGATGTTTATTTATGACAGTGCCTTAAAACATAACCAAGAAAGCACATGACGTATGATAGCATTTTAATTGAATGTGAATCAGAACTTACCATAACTGTGTTGAAGGAAGA
>NC_051419.1:18051072-18051611 GCF_015228065.2 Penaeus monodon | reverse complement strand
CTTTAAAGGAAAAATAAAAAGCTTTAGATATTAATTTATCATGCATTTTATATGTTGCTAAGCTCTAAATACTTATATTAATTACCATTTTTAGACTTTAATTATATCTGCTCATTACATTTAATTATTACTTGCAATTCCCATGAAAAAAAGAAATAAGAAAACATACATCACAAATGCACACATAAATATACATACATATCCTGATGCTTATAAAACCTTTTTTATTACCTTATGATTATTTAAATACATGAAGACACTTTATAAAGCAAAAATTTTACCAATTTTCTTTGCTTGTAATTTTTTTTCTAGGTGGGCGTGTGGATATACTCTTGCCCTCAAATGAACACTAGTTGAGGGCAAGTGTACAAACTTTTTCTCAAAGTTATACAATCTGAAGGTGGTAGATGTATAAAATAGGTGGGACTCATAAAAGATATATATAAAATTAGTGAATGGGGATATAGTGCAAGCATTAGGGCATGCTATCTAGAAATGTGATAGACATGTACAATATAGTCTGGAGTCAAATTAAAGGT
>NC_051419.1:18048142-18049036 GCF_015228065.2 Penaeus monodon | reverse complement strand
GAAACAACACTAACTGGCTGTCATATTTTGTATTTTGAGAAAACAAGTACATTACAGAACATTTTACTTAATTTAAGTCTTTGTATTAAATATAACATACTATATATTACAACTATTATATGAAATATGTTTATGAGAGTGCAATATCATGCATACACCATTGTGTATGATCATAAAAGTGCAAATATAAAGCTGTGGTATAGTTTTTAAAATCTGCATATATCTGGAATGATCATTAATTTTGCTCATAATGGAATATACAACCACTCCATCACTTTCAAAATTTATAATCTCACTTTTGAAATGATGCCAAGATCAGTGAGTCAAATTTTTACTGTTACACATTACCTATTAAAATATATGTATAGTTATTGTCTTGTGAATGAATATACTACTTGCTTAAATACTTTGTAAATCATAAAATTTTGTGGTAAAATATATAGTTTGTTAATACAATGATGGTAACAGCAATAAGTGTAAATGCTTATTTTGTTACGGATATCAAACTTTATCTTTCAGTATGAACCACGCAATTCTGTAGTGATTTTCCATTACACTTTTTTTTTCTTCCTTGCACAATTATCACTGTCACTTAACAATTTTTTTATTTCACTTCTGACCACCACTGCTGTAAAGAACAATATATCTGAAGCAGGTAGTCAGCTTACAGATTCTATACATAAAATATCCGTTCTACAACTACACTTGTCCACAATGTATAAGCTTTTCCTACAATCCTGTGATAAAAAAATTTTTAGGTTCACAAATCCTATTCTAACATGCACAATTAACAACACCGTTTTTGTTCTATACTTTTCCAACTGTTTTCAGTCATTAAATAAAGACCAATAAATAGATTAAAACCCAGGTATACACTTTGGGGCAAATTACTGC
>NC_051419.1:18046759-18046894 GCF_015228065.2 Penaeus monodon | reverse complement strand
TATTCATGTTTATATTTTCGCCCTTCCTTCGTTAGCTCCCTGGTACGCTCGCGCCGCCCCCGCGACCTCTACACTTCGGAGGATATCTTGGAGGACGAGCGCGAGAGCGAGGCCGCGGGGCGCCCGTGGGGGAGA
>NC_051419.1:18046543-18046725 GCF_015228065.2 Penaeus monodon | reverse complement strand
CAAATACCGCCATCTGGCGGCCGAGCGACGGCAGCGTGCGACTGTAGTCGCCCGTCGTGAACGAATTGTACTCTGGGAGTCGCAGCGGCTCGTGCGCCATGCTCGTACCTCCGCGGGGCAGGGTGGACACGCCCCTTTGAGCCTCGCCACCGCCCACGAGCTCAGCGGGGACATGGGCGCGC
>NC_051419.1:18045645-18046351 GCF_015228065.2 Penaeus monodon | reverse complement strand
ACTACCATCACGGAGGAAGAGGTGCACGAGAGGTGCGGCGTCTCGATGATCACCCTCGACGTGTCCCACTCCTGCGGCTGCGGCTTGACCTTGTCCTGCGGCATGTCATCACCTAGGATGGTGGCGCGCGAGGATCTGCGAGACGGTCGCAGGGAGTCGGCGCCGCTGTGATGGATGCTGCTGTCGCGCGACGTGTCCTCGGGGGACGTGTGGCGCACCGCGGGCGGCGGTGGCGGGGGCGGCGGCTCGAAGTTGCTGTGCGGCCGCGTCAGGTCCACGATGGAGGTGGAGTGCGGGAGGACGGAGGCCGCGTGGGGCGTGAGGGGCGCAGCGCCGGACGCGGAGGCCGCGGGACAGGTTCTGGGGAGGTGGCGGCGCGAGTCGCAAGTGAGGTACGTCCTGATGGTGTCGGATGTGAACGAGCGCTGCCCGAGACAACCTTCGCTGCGGCAGCGGAGCAGCGGCCGCGCCAGGGACTCCTCGGTGCCGCTGACGCTGCGCCCGAGAATGCCCGAGCCTCCCCCGGGCCCGCCCACACCCATGAGCGGACCGTGGCGGGCCAGATAAGCGTGGCCCGTGAGAAGAGCGGCCAGGAGCGCGCACACGCCGCCACCGCCCGCCGCCAGCAGCGCCCAGCCGTAGCGGTAGGCATAGAGGGAGGACCAGCTGGTACGGCGTCCGTACGCCGCGCCGTACTCCTCGGAGA
>NC_051419.1:18038028-18038363 GCF_015228065.2 Penaeus monodon | reverse complement strand
CTTAATGGTACAATTATATGAACCCCTCCTCCTAAATAGATATATGAATAAATCAAAATGAAACGCTGAAATCCCTCCTCTGAAAGCGGCCACTCATAAGCCAAAAGGTGTTACCTGCGAGGGAAAAGAGCAGGGCCGCCAGCAGAGCGGCGTGGTTGTAGCAGCAGCGGACCACCACAGCGAGCAGGCAACCGACCGTAAGGAAAATGCACGCGACCACGAGGAAGGGTGTGCTCAGGCTGTGGGTGGTGAGGGAATAAAGGTATTACTCGTTATCTTTATCCATTGAGTATAATCATAAAATATTTGGTGAGAGTATTTGTTTCAACTTTTAT
>NC_051419.1:18032750-18033835 GCF_015228065.2 Penaeus monodon | reverse complement strand
GGCGACCCCTCAGCCACTCATTGAGGCATTACTCACGTGTGTGACTGTGCGAGTTGTTGATGTAGGGGCAAGCCGCCCAAAGGCCGACGCGGAAGGTGACGGTGGTGACGATGGTGGGTTGAGAAACGGCAGGGGCGCCTCCTTCTCCATTGTGGTCGTCCAGCGCCCACGGGTCGTTGGCGCTGTATAGACCTAACCTGCGGGGCGCCTCGGTGAGCACGATAGGCTCTCTCAGGAGGGCCCAGTTGGGCGAGATAAGGGCGGCCACAATCACTCCGAGGGCGGCCAGTCCGGCCCACACACCCACCACGCCCGAAACCCAAGTGGCCACGCGCCCACTCACTCGGTCGCCTTGCATTTTTCTAAACTGGCAATTCTCAATTTGGGATTTTTATTAAGAAATTGTTTTGTTGCCCTTTTTTTTACTGCTGGTAGTATCCTTTCCCCTTCTCTTTGTGAATTACAACTATATTTCAAACCTCCAAACACCTCCCTCTCCGCATATGAAATTATCACAAATCTTCATTGCACATACTCAAAATCCCACAAAAGAAAGGAGGTATAACAAAATATGGCTGAAAATTCCGTTCGTGCACTTTCAAAGGCTATTTTCAGGCCAGCCGAATTCCCTAGCCTTTATAAATCTTTCTAAACTCCGGCAAAACTGGTCAGGTTAAACATGCAGTCTTCCGACGAGGCCGCTCCATGCAACCCCAAAAAGTTTACAGCAAAATCTCTCTCGAAAACATCTTTGAAAAAGGAAAATTCAAAATGGCGGAGAGGCAGCTGATTCGTAAACAACTGATCGTGTCTCCGTCAATTCAGTCATGCTTTTTTTCCTTCTTTTTTCTTTCTTCACTGCTCTTCCACGTCCTCCTTCTACTTTACTAAATTTTCATCATCTCTGGAAAAAGAGAGAAAAGGGTGAATACTTTGCTTGGAAACATGGTGAATATGGAAGATGGTAACAATAACTTTTCTTCTCTGTCATAATTCTGTCGAGTGAGACTGCTCTCTCCGAATTCTGGGATTGGATTACATTTCAGACACTCTTGTTACCATCTTGCGTCAAGAAAATGCGAGTG
>NC_051419.1:18032443-18032583 GCF_015228065.2 Penaeus monodon | reverse complement strand
AGAATTTTCTACATTTTAAGCAACTGATGTTAGTGTATGGCCTTCTACCAAAAAATCGAAAACTTTACTTCATTCATTTCACTCTTCACACATGTAGCGCCTTTCCAATGAGGAATCTCTGAGCCACCGGAATGCCCTAG
>NC_051419.1:18031776-18031945 GCF_015228065.2 Penaeus monodon | reverse complement strand
CTAATCTATTCAGCCAGTGTCGATATTAACGAACACTGCATCATGGAAAAACAAAAAATTACCCACAGGTAGACAGAATGTACTGGTAAATCTTTTTGACAAGGCTTGTTTGTATGAGACTTGTAGAAAGGAAATATTTCACGAACTTGTAATTTTACTGATTATTAGT
>NC_051419.1:18031299-18031756 GCF_015228065.2 Penaeus monodon | reverse complement strand
TGCAGGAAGGTGAAATTCTCGGGGCGCGGTTTTTCGAATCTCCTTAATGTCTTCCATTAGAGCTGGCAGTTACGGATCGGCCTCTAAGGAATGTCCTTAGAAACAACAGGATAAACCTATGGGATGCAATAACTAGTGACATCCGAGACTGACACTAAAAGTAAAGAAAAGAAAAAAATCATGTGTACATTAGAATGACATCTTCAACATGGTGCACTGCAATGTGTTAATCCCTGAATCAGGATGTTAGTGTTAGGTGATAGCTATGGCGATTATACAAGATATGGCGTCGTGGAACATAGAAGTGATTGCATTTTATGTCGCCATAAAACAGATATTGCATTTCCTCTTTCTGTTCTCCGTGTTCTCCCTAGTGTCTTTTTTATTCTCTCTTCCTCTCTATTCCTTTGTTTCTCCTTTTGCCTCTTTTGTCAGTTTTTTGTATTTAAATTCTTCG
>NC_051419.1:18031058-18031173 GCF_015228065.2 Penaeus monodon | reverse complement strand
GTTTTTTTTTCGGACATTTGCGAAAAAAACATTACTGCCGATAGAACAGACTATGATAGATTTTCCAAACAATGTATTGAGCCGCTATGAATATTAACCAGCACTACATCATCTA
>NC_051419.1:18027440-18027712 GCF_015228065.2 Penaeus monodon | reverse complement strand
AGGTCTATGTAAGTACTTATGTAGACCCTGACACTGAATACTTACATGCCACAAAACCCTACATTTTTTATTTCCACTTACACTCTGTTCTCTTTAATTTATATTTTTCACAAAGCTTCCAGTGTACAATCCGTTTAATATTGTCATGCCGTCTTCTGTATTTTTTGGGGGGGCCAGTTCCTTAGGTTCTCATATAATATGCCCAACGAACATATCAACGCTTCCGTTTCCACTTTCAGGTCTAATTTCCTTAACCATTCCTAATCTTTCTC
>NC_051419.1:18027207-18027414 GCF_015228065.2 Penaeus monodon | reverse complement strand
TATAAACTGGTCATACAATCTCTTTTCTTTTCACTGCCTTGAGTTCTCATTCCTTAGCTCTCTCTCTTTTGTGCTTTCAGTCTCGATTACATCCGTCTTTTTTACACCTGCAATCATTTTTTCATTTGAAATCTTTACATATCATCACATATTTACAGAAGTTATTTTCTTCACTCTTTATACATTCCTCGTAATTTACCGCCTTGC
>NC_051419.1:18026968-18027117 GCF_015228065.2 Penaeus monodon | reverse complement strand
GCACTACACCTTAACACTGAGACAGCCTATGTAATAATGGCATAAATCCAAACTCCATCCCGATTTCCTGGCTCAGTGTGTGTACAGATAGTTGATTTTAACCTCTCACGGCCTCATTCATACCCAGCTCTTGTCCCTCTTAAAATCAA
>NC_051419.1:18025551-18025652 GCF_015228065.2 Penaeus monodon | reverse complement strand
TCATGAACGACGATGCAGTCCAACTCGACCCTCTGAAGTGATCATACTTTATAAAGCATTAAAAGAAATGGCTCCCTTTCCTTCTCGCCCCCTCTCTCTGC
>NC_051419.1:18025111-18025528 GCF_015228065.2 Penaeus monodon | reverse complement strand
TCTGTTTAAGTTTGTGTCTGTCTTTTAACCCTTGTCGATATTTCTGTCTTACCTCATTGTTTATTTATTCATCCATGTCTACTTTTTCATGTTTCTGGCTGTTTCATTGTCCCTCTGTCTATACACATCCATCTTTTCTTTGCACTCAATCATCTATATGACTCGATTTTTTAAGCAACAAAAATAAACGAGAAAATAAACAGATAATCAATGAAGACAGACGACATGACAATTTCAAAACAGGAGATAAGATATAAACACACGGCAGATTTTCTGAGAGCATTGTTTGAGCCTTGCGTAAGTGTAACTGAAGAGACTTCGAGCAAGTCTCGTTTTAGAATTTCTCAGGGATAATGACAGCGCATATATATTATATATGCATTTTACAGGAATGGGGTTTCATGCGTAGTTTGGTTC
>NC_051419.1:18022992-18023097 GCF_015228065.2 Penaeus monodon | reverse complement strand
ACCCCCCAACAAAAGCCCAAAAAAACTCCCCAAAACCCCCCAAAAAAAAAAAACAAAAACCCCCCAAAACCCCCCCCCCAAAAAAAAACCCCCAAAAAACCCCCC
>NC_051419.1:18022761-18022910 GCF_015228065.2 Penaeus monodon | reverse complement strand
AAAAAAAAAATACATTTCCTATTATTGGTAGCTTTTGTTATAAAACAACAAAAAAAAATATAAAAATAAAAAAAAGGGAAAATAAATAAACAGTATTGAACTGATGTAGTTTAAAATGATGATGGTGTACTGTAAAATTTATGAAAAAT
>NC_051419.1:18018249-18018731 GCF_015228065.2 Penaeus monodon | reverse complement strand
CTTTTTGTTTTTTTATATCATTTTTTTTACCATCTTTTACTTATCTTTTTCTTAAATTTTATCATTATTCAATCTTTTTAGCCCCTTTTTTCAGCAAAAATACCTTTATTGTAAAAAAAAACCACCCTTTTATAATTTACTTTTAAAGGGGTAATTATATAAAACCCCCCCCCTAAATGTATATAAAATAAATAAAAATGAAACGCTGAAATCCCTACTCTGAAAGCGGCCCTCATAAACCCAAAAGGGGTTTCCCGCGGGGAAAAGAGCAGGGCCCCCAGCAGGCGGCGTGTTTTAGCGCACGGACCACCACGCGAGCAGGGAACCCGACCGTAAGGGAAAAAGCAGCGACCCCAGGAAAGGGGGTTTCTAGGCTGTGGGTGGGGGGGAATAAAGGTTTACCTTATCTTATCCATTGGTATAAACATAAAAAAATTTTTTGGAGTATTTGTTTCACTTTTATATTCCTAAAACAACACAGA
>NC_051419.1:18017869-18017975 GCF_015228065.2 Penaeus monodon | reverse complement strand
CCATGCTAAAAATGTTATGTATATGTATATGTTTTATTGTATATTATATTAATTTTGATAATATATATTATTTTTTTAATAATATTTATATTTATATTTTATATAG
>NC_051419.1:18017680-18017761 GCF_015228065.2 Penaeus monodon | reverse complement strand
TTTTGGGTGTAAAAAATTTTATATATATTAATAATTATTATATATATATATATTATTACCCTCATACAATATATTATACCA
>NC_051419.1:18017298-18017627 GCF_015228065.2 Penaeus monodon | reverse complement strand
GGGTGTGTTAATTAATATATATATTTTATATAATATTATATATTATTATAAAATATTAATATATATTTTGAAAGAAATATCAAAAGCCTTAGCGGACGCAGGTGTCCGCTCTCTTTCTCTTGACATTTTCTGAAATGGAATAGAAGTACCGTCTTATGAGACAGAGAGAGACAGGGGATACAGATGACGACAAGGGGGTCCGCACGCCCCCTCCGCCCTCGACCCGGGGTCCCCTGGGGTTCACATCTTTCTTACTTTAAAAAACCCACGATTCAAAATCCCTTTATGACCTCTCCATCTCAGGCTCGTTTTTAAAAAAAAATTATATA
>NC_051419.1:18016263-18016660 GCF_015228065.2 Penaeus monodon | reverse complement strand
CGCACCGCATCCTCGCTATGACCGTCTGCGCGAGGGGGGCCGGTGAAGGAAGGTGGAGGTGCCTGTGCGTGATGTGGTCCCACGTGTAGGCCAGCACCGTGCATGGAGGCGACACTACAGCTGCAAGAAGAATAGACTGAAAAGAATCGTAAAATAATACAAAAAAATGGAGTTAGCAATAGCGATCAATGTGACAAAGTGTTTTGAATATCGTTTTGGAAAGCTTTAAATATCAGGTTTTCATTTGCAGTTTATGGAAAACTTCAGAAATGAAAAAAAAATGGAGGAAAAGGAGAATAGCGGCGCGTACCGACCACTACATCTTCATCCAGTCCTAAGTAACGTTGAAGTAACCAAGAATACCCCCAAATTTAAAAAGGGGGAATCGAATACTCTG
>NC_051419.1:18016119-18016232 GCF_015228065.2 Penaeus monodon | reverse complement strand
TTTTAAAAAAGTATTTATGATAAATATTATGATATATATCATAATTTAATTATATAAACAAATATAAGCAAATCTAAACAAAAATATATAAGGAAATATGTAACAGTAATTAA
>NC_051419.1:18015774-18015859 GCF_015228065.2 Penaeus monodon | reverse complement strand
TTAAAATTTAAATCTAAATAAATAGATATTTTAAAATATTAAAATATATATAATAATACAATAATAATATTAAATATTATTTAAA
>NC_051419.1:18015562-18015668 GCF_015228065.2 Penaeus monodon | reverse complement strand
CACAACCACACATATTATATCCCCTACCAAACAACATAAAAATTTAATAATAATAAAATATAAAATTTATTATTTTTGTAATGAGATGAGATAAATTATATATCAA
>NC_051419.1:18010558-18010628 GCF_015228065.2 Penaeus monodon | reverse complement strand
TTATGATAAATGAAATTTTGAAGTACGGCGGAGGCACGGGAAACTCTATGTGAGGGGCTCCCCCGCAGGG
>NC_051419.1:18008968-18009086 GCF_015228065.2 Penaeus monodon | reverse complement strand
TAACACCATAAAAGGGAGTTATCAACGCCGATACAAAATATTTCACCCGGGGCATACTTTTACACCAGGCCTGTTATCCCCGGTCTCACGAAGCAAACAATGCTATGAATATGTAAAA
>NC_051419.1:18005929-18006044 GCF_015228065.2 Penaeus monodon | reverse complement strand
TGTTCGATAAAATAATATGAAAACATAATTGAAATAATATGACAATACTACTCTATACTACTACAAATAATAAATAATGATACTACTACTACTACTAAAAATATAAAAATGTATA
>NC_051419.1:18005642-18005879 GCF_015228065.2 Penaeus monodon | reverse complement strand
AGTTTAAAGATGAAGTTTAGACAAAAAAAAAGAAAAAGACGAAGACGATACGATGATGTGAGATAATAAAAAAAAAAGTTAAGAAAAAATAATAACAAAAAATAATAGAAATTATGTATTTAAATAATATAATAAAATAATATAATAAAAAAAAATTAAAAAATTAAAATATTAAAAAATGATAAAATAAAAAACAAAAAAGAACAACAGAATATTAAAAATCTAACAACATCAAAA
>NC_051419.1:18004084-18005369 GCF_015228065.2 Penaeus monodon | reverse complement strand
ACACAGTATATCAGTAACTAAATTCTTTATTATTTTTTTTATTCTTTATTTTATCTTTATTATCACTATAAAAATAATTTCAAAAAAAATGAGAAAAAAAAAATATCAATATAGACTGATAAAAATAGTAAAGTATGATAATAAGAAAATGATAAAATAACACTAGTAATATGATGGGGTGGTACTGATTATCTCATGCAGAAATATCAATACCATGATATATTATGCCTTATGGGACCCCACCCACCTTTGGGGCAGTATCACGTGTGGCTGTGCGAGTTTTTGATTAGGGAAAGCCCCCCAAAGGCCCGGGGGAAGGGTGAGGGTGGACGTGGGGGTTGAGAAGGGCAGGGGCGCTCCTTCCCCCATTGGGGTCGCCACCCCCCCCGGGGTCTTTGGGCGCTGTAAGCCCTAACCTCGGGCCCCTGGTGAGCACGATGCCTCTCAGGGGGGCCCATTTTTGGGCGAGATAAGGGCGGCCACAACCCCAACCGAGGGCGGCCATCGGCCCCAAACCCACCACGCCAAAACCCAAGTGGCCCGCGCCCACTTCACTGGGTCGCCTTCCCTTTTTTTAAACTGGCAATTCCAATTTTGGGATTTTTTTTTTTTTAAGAAATTGTTTTTTTGCCCTTTTTTTTACTGCTGTATACCCTTTTCCCCTTCCTTTGTTTACAACTATATTAAAACCCCAAACCCCCCTCTCCGCATATAAAATTATCACAAATCTTCTTTCCATACTCAAAAACCACCAAAAAAAAGGGGTATAACAAAATAGGGGAAAATTCCGTTTGGCACTTTCAAAAGGGTATTTTTAGGCCAGCCCAATTCCCTAGCCTTTTTAAATCTTTCTAAAATCCGGGAAACTTGGTCAGGTTAAACATGCAGTCTTCCGACGAGGCCGCTCCATGCAACCCCAAAAAGTTTACAGCAAAATCTCTCTCGAAAACATCTTTTAAAAAGGGGGAAAAAAACAAAATGGCGGAGAGGCAGCTGAGGGGAACAACTGATCGTGTCTCCCTCAATTCAGTCATGCTTTTTTTCCTTCTTTTTTCTTTTTCACTGCTCTTCCCGTCCTCCTTCTACTTTACTAAATTTTTATCATCTCTGGAAAAAGAGAGAAAAAGGGGGAATACTTTGCTTGGAAACATGGTGAATTGGAAGATGGTAACAAAACTTTTCTTCTCTGTCATATTCTGTCGAGCGAGACTGCTCTCTCCGAATTCTGGGATTGGATTACATTTCAGACACTCTTGTTACATCCTTGCGTCAAGAAATGCGAGTG
>NC_051419.1:18002868-18003031 GCF_015228065.2 Penaeus monodon | reverse complement strand
CTAATCTATTTTACCAGTGTCGATATTAACGACACTGCATCATGGAAAAACAAAAATTACCCACAGGGTAGACGAAGTTGGAAAATTTTTTTTGCAAGGTTTTGTTTGTATAAAACTTGTAAAAAGGAAATATTTCACGAACTTTAATTTTACTGATTATTAT
>NC_051419.1:18002489-18002842 GCF_015228065.2 Penaeus monodon | reverse complement strand
TGCGGGAAAGGGGGAAATTTCTCGGGGCGCGGTTTTTCGAATTCCTTAATGTTTCCATTAGAGCTGGCATTTACGGATCGGCCTCTAAAAAATTCCCTTAAAAAACAACGGGGATCCCTATGGGTGCAAAACTAGTGAATCCGAGACGACACAAAAAGTAAAGAAAAAAAAAAATATGTGACATTGTGAACTTCAACAGGTGCACTGCATGGTTAACCCTGAATCGGGATTTAGTTTTAGGTGATAGCTAGGCGATTATACAAAAATTGCGCGTGGAACATAGAAGTGTTTGCATTTTATGTGCCATAAAAAAGTATTGCATTTCCCTTTTGTTTTCCCTGTTCTCCCCAGTG
>NC_051419.1:18002103-18002298 GCF_015228065.2 Penaeus monodon | reverse complement strand
TTTTATCGCCTTCTCTCTTTTTTCTTTTTTTTTCGGAATTTCGAAAAAAAAATTATGCCCATGAACGACTATATAGATTTTCCAAAAAATTATTTAGCCCCATGAATATAAAACCGACTACATCATCAACAGATACGTAAAACTCTCCTCGTAAAAACACAAACATTTTCCCCCATTTATACACGGCTCACAGTC
>NC_051419.1:17998198-17999036 GCF_015228065.2 Penaeus monodon | reverse complement strand
CGCTCACGCCTCGCATTATTAATATCTTTTTTTATCTTATTTTTTATCATAATATTAAAATTGAATTTCATGTTTATCTTATCTTTTCTTTGATAACAATAATTATATTATTTTCATTATTATTATTTTAAATTAAATATTATTTCTGTATAAAAAGGGCATAATGAGTGGCTTCCCCACACGTAAAATTTTCCCCTTGGGGGAGCGATCCCCAAGCCCAAAATTCCCCATTGTGATTTTTTATTTTTAAGCTTAGGTTTAAAGTGTTTCCCCCAATCCCCTTGATGTATAGTAATGCTATTTTTTTGTAGTACCGTTCTTATTGTGTTTTCCATTTTCCCCGCCCCAATTTTCGTTTCTCGTCAAACACCCAGCGCCCCAAAAAAACCGGAAACTTAATTTTCCCTACCCCCCACAACCTAGCAATTTTTTTTTAAATCTTGACATCTTAAATTTCCCCCTATTCTCTTTAAAGACTTTTTTCCCCGGGGAGTGGGATATCTATTATCATACTTTTTTTCTCCCTTTTTCCAAAATACACAATGTCGGGTCCCCTTTGCCGTTTATGGGGCCCACTGTAAAAGGTCTATTAAGTTTATGTGGGCCCTGAACAAATACTTACATGCAAAAAAACCCTACTTTTTTTTTTATTTCCACCAATCGTTCTCTTTAATTTATTTTTTTCACAAAGTTTCCATGTCACCGTTTAATATTGTCAGCCGTTTTCTGTTTTTTTTTGGGGGGGCCATTTCCCTTGGGTTTCCCAAAAAAATTCCCCAACAAAACATATCAACGTTTCCCGTTTCCCTTTCAGGTCAAATTTCCTAACCTTCCCTAA
>NC_051419.1:17997197-17998165 GCF_015228065.2 Penaeus monodon | reverse complement strand
ATAAATGTTAACAATCTCTTTTCTTTTCCTCCCTTTTGAGTTCTCTTTCCCTTTAGCCTCTCTTATTTTAAACTTTGTCTTTGTGCTTTCAGTCCGTTTAATCCGTTTTTTTTACCCCTGCAATCATTTTTTATTTAAATCTTTCAATTACACATTTTTACAGAAGTTTTTTTTTTCACTTTTTTTAATTTCCCTCGAATTTTACCGCCTTCTCTCTTACACAAATCCATTAAATGCCTCTTTGGGGTGTGGGGGCCCCAAATTCATTTTTTCTTGTCTTCTTCCCCCTTTCTTCGGGCCACCCTTTAACCGGAACAGCCTAGTTTTGGGCATAACCAAACTCCATCCCGTTTTCCTGTCGTGTTGTACGATGTTTTTTTAAAACCCTCAGGGCCCTCTTTCTCCCCAGCTTTTGTCCCTTTTAAAAATCATGTCGGGGTACTGTAAACCGAATAGTGGGGAGAAAGGCTATCTCTTGAAACCCCCTTCTGATCTCCCAAATTTTCTCCCAAGAAAATGATTCGTTTTCCCACTCTTCAGCTGCAATGGGGGAATACTCTTAACTATCCAAAAAGAGGCACTATGGCATCCCTTTCCCCGTAATTTTCCGGCATTGCAAGATTGGTAGCTTCCCCTGCAGCTCTCGGGGCCCCTTTTGTCTTTGAGAGGGCCCTTTTTTCCCCCCTTTTCCTTTTACGCCCCTTCTGTTTCTCTGGTAATATTTTTCTCACTAAGTATTCATGTAAGGTTTCTGTAATTAAACCTTTCTTAAATTTCCACAAAAGAGAAAACAGAATAATGGGCTTCATTTTCTATGTTCCCCTTCCCTGGATCTTCTGACATATGTTTGCCATATGTCTCCATTCTGGTACATCCTTCCTACCAGTAATTTGTCCTGATTTTGAGTTCCTTTTTTTCTGCGGGGTATTAATTTCTTAACACAGATCCTTGTAAAACCACTCTGCTTT
>NC_051419.1:17996979-17997055 GCF_015228065.2 Penaeus monodon | reverse complement strand
TTATTATATAACAAAATTTTTAAATAATCATTACTTTTTGTGCTGTTTGTGCGCGTACATCCCGTCAAACAATCAA
>NC_051419.1:17995939-17996512 GCF_015228065.2 Penaeus monodon | reverse complement strand
AACGTCTTTTTGGTCGCCCGTCGTCATTACTCATGAAATTATTCAATTACTTTTTCATGACGACGATGCAGTCCAACTCGACCCTAAGTGTTTAAACTTTATAAGCATGAAAAAGGGCTCCTTTTCCTTTCTCGCCCCTCTCTCTGCATCGATGATCGATCGATCTCTGTTAGTTTGTGTCTGTCTTTAACCCTTGTCGTTATTTCTGTCTACCTCATTGTTTATTTTTCATTCCATGTCTACTTTTTCATGTTTCTGCTGTTTCATTGCCCCCTCTGTCTATTACACACCATCTTTTTCTTTGCACTCAATCATCTATATGACTCGAATTTTTAAGCAACAAAAATAAACGAGAAATAAACAGATAATCAATGAAGACAGACGACATGACAATTTCAAAACAGGAGATAAGATATAAACACACGGCAGATTTTCTGAGAGCATTGTTTAACCTTTCGTAAGTGTAACTGAAGAGACTTCGAGAAGTCGTTTTAGAATTTCTCAGGGATAATGACAGCGATATATATTTAAAATGCATTTTACAGGAATGTGGGTTTTATGCGTAGTTTGTTC
>NC_051419.1:17995695-17995770 GCF_015228065.2 Penaeus monodon | reverse complement strand
TATGCGCGCGCGCTCGCATGCATATATATTTTTTCAGGATGGGGTTTCATGCGTAGTTGGGTTCCACAACAAAAC
>NC_051419.1:17991690-17992023 GCF_015228065.2 Penaeus monodon | reverse complement strand
AATTTGTGTGTGTTATAGCAGCCACGACCTGGTGAACTCAGCTCCACTTACTTCCCAGGATGAGTCCCGCCAGGTCCAACAGCCTTGTCCTTTCTCTGTCACCGGCAGGCGGTTCTCACGACTCACTGCCGAAACCTTACTGCGGACACCTAGCGCTCTCTGAGTATACCACAGGCTCCCATCGTTCCCGATTCGCTGCCAAAGCACCGGCTCCTCCATAGAATTCCACTTCATACACTGTCATTGCAGTGGACACTCACATCCACTCAGTCACTCTATAAACAGATTCCCATGACCAGTCATATAGTTGATACATCCCTATATCCGACAGAA
>NC_051419.1:17991385-17991546 GCF_015228065.2 Penaeus monodon | reverse complement strand
CCTAGGAGGATGGATGGATGTGGGAGAAGGATGAGGTGTAGGCCTAATATATCATCACTGGTTATTGGGCGACATTTTGTGGTACAAAACTGGCCCGTGCTGGAATAAATGAACAAATTCACTGCCCATACTTATTTCAACCACCCTCGCTCCCTCACTGT
>NC_051419.1:17991040-17991324 GCF_015228065.2 Penaeus monodon | reverse complement strand
CCGCGATTTTGCGAACTGTATATCAAAAGAACGCAAAATACCAGGTATCACAAACCTGTTACTCAACTGTTTTATATGCACATAGATACGCCTTAATCAAATAGATTCTAGCTGAAATGTAAATACTTCATTTAAATTTTGTTATCATAATGCAAACAAAACCTACAATGAAATAATAAATATCTTTACAAAAAAACGATAGAATTACAATGATGACCACTGTTGTATATATTTTGTGGTCATATATCGGAGTCTCACCAGAAATTTCGATACTTAATTATTTT
>NC_051419.1:17983917-17984024 GCF_015228065.2 Penaeus monodon | reverse complement strand
ACACCAACCCTATAGCTATATTCTGTAATTCAGGTAATACTATGAAAAATATTTATACTATGATTTTATTTGATAAAATATAAGATATGATTATGATGTGGACGTAA
>NC_051419.1:17983457-17983825 GCF_015228065.2 Penaeus monodon | reverse complement strand
TATTTTTATCTTCAGATCTAATTTTGTTTGTGATCACAGACCGTAAGAAAGTGGTCGTGAATATAATTTTATATTTTCTTCATAATAACATTTATTTTTCTGCTGTACTGTTCCGTGTATTATAATTACATCATCTACATAAAACGAAGAAATTTCAGATTGACTTAATTTGACTATGACATAGTTGTGTGGAAAAAATGCTTCAATAACCCGAAAGCGATGCTCGGCATCTTGGCATCCTTGTACACAGGGAGTTGTTTAGAAGCAAATATAAACTCATAATTTGTCTGAATTCACAAGAACTTGTCACACCAACCCTAGATAATAAATATTTTAGTTATATATTTCATCCCTCTAACACCCTTTTT
>NC_051419.1:17983223-17983317 GCF_015228065.2 Penaeus monodon | reverse complement strand
CCACACCTTTCCCTATCCCATCGCCATCCCTCCTCCCATTCCCCTCCTTACTCCGCTCTACCCTCCCTTTCCTCAACTCTTCCCTCTCCTTAGT
>NC_051419.1:17977707-17977990 GCF_015228065.2 Penaeus monodon | reverse complement strand
TATTTTCCTCTGCCCATGCGGTCCCCTCCCATCCCCCGCGTTCACCTCGAAAGTACAGCACAGATAATGAACCCTTTCAGTTCTCGATTCGCTCTTATCAGGAGAACATTCTAAGGATTCTAAACGAGCAGCGCGGCGTGCCATGTTGCCCGAAACAATGAGGATCACTGTGCGGCTATCTATTTCAGGACAATGACCTCCCCTCCGTCCACCCTTCTGCTCCCCTCCTTCCCCGCCATTCCTTGCTTTCGCCTTCCAGCTGATTTCTAACGCCTTTTCTTTG
>NC_051419.1:17977363-17977573 GCF_015228065.2 Penaeus monodon | reverse complement strand
CATTTTCCCCTCTCATTCGTTTTCTCCGCCTCCTCTTATTTCCCTCCGCACCCATTCTTCCCCCCTTTTCCCTTGAAGAAGAAGAGAAAAGGTAAAGTAAGGATGCATTTCTGATTAATTTCATAGTGAACAACGATATATTTGTCAATAAACTTATTATAATATTAATGAAAACTGTTGTGCAAACTAGGGGAAATGGACTTAAAAGAA
>NC_051419.1:17976693-17976759 GCF_015228065.2 Penaeus monodon | reverse complement strand
AAACATAAGCACCACACACAAAAAACACCACACACAGTAACAACCCTTTGACACACCAAAATATAT
>NC_051419.1:17976554-17976654 GCF_015228065.2 Penaeus monodon | reverse complement strand
ATAATATTGTCTCTGTCTCTCTCTCCCCCCATGTAATGGATGTGGTTTGTGTGCGTGTGTAGGGGTTTTGTGCATGACACAAAACACGCACACACTATAC
>NC_051419.1:17973290-17973791 GCF_015228065.2 Penaeus monodon | reverse complement strand
AATGGGAGACTCATTACAGAGCGAGTGTTTGCTTTGCTGTGCGTCCTTCTCTACGTAAAACTTCTTTACAATAACACCGGATTAAAGGACACAAGTGAAGAGGTTATGCTATGAAAACGGGAATATAAATCGTAATTCCCAGGAGCAGCCAATAAACTTTCTTGGTGACACTTTTAGTAAAAACCTTTCATAGTGAACATCAGTGTACAATAAGTCATTAACAAAGACGAATATTTTTGGCGAATATTCAAGAGAGAGATGATATAAATTCAAATCAATGGAAAACAAAACAGTAACATAATTATATGCATACAACGGCCATAACATAACGAAAGATGCAATGTAATGGTGCAAAGCAAAGAAAAACGGAATGATAAAATGCGAATAAGAATTTATAAGTCCAACATCTACGTAAGTTCCGCACTCCACTGCCAAGAAAAGAAATTTAAGCGACCAGTGTCTGGAGACGCGAAAGTTTGCTTGATAATAATACCATTTTCT
>NC_051419.1:17969363-17969445 GCF_015228065.2 Penaeus monodon | reverse complement strand
AAATATTATTAATATAATAAAAAATATTATACCATACAAACACAATACATTGTATTTTTTTGTATAATAAATATAAAATTTA
>NC_051419.1:17969256-17969326 GCF_015228065.2 Penaeus monodon | reverse complement strand
ATTATAAAATTAAATCCTCGCCAAAATCAATCCATGCAGACGTAGGCGCTCCCATCTTTTTAAAATTTTT
>NC_051419.1:17962731-17962800 GCF_015228065.2 Penaeus monodon | reverse complement strand
TGCCCGGGGTTTTTAACAAAAAAACTGAAAGGGTTTTGGGGGATTTTTCGACGTGGGAAAATGGGGTTA
>NC_051419.1:17962568-17962634 GCF_015228065.2 Penaeus monodon | reverse complement strand
ATTCTTTTCCTAGGGGAAAGGAAACTCCTTTTATGAGTAAATAAAAAATTTTGGGGAAAAAGGGCC
>NC_051419.1:17962263-17962349 GCF_015228065.2 Penaeus monodon | reverse complement strand
TTGTGTTTCAAACCGGGTGTGTGGGGGGATCAAAAAGGGAAATTTTAAAAAAAAGGGTTTTGGGTTTTGGGAATTAGAGTTTAAAA
>NC_051419.1:17960761-17960965 GCF_015228065.2 Penaeus monodon | reverse complement strand
AATTATAATATGCCTAATACCTTTATATATGATCCCACAAATTGGACAGAAAATTGCCAGAGTTTTTTGGGTAAAACCCTTTAAAGGCATTTTAATCACCCCCGATAAAAAAAACCTATTTCCCCGGCGCATACTTCACCCCCCGGGCCCTTTTACCCCGGGCCCTCTCAGGGACAGGGCGAAAAAATGCTAAAATAATGGACA
>NC_051419.1:17957028-17957176 GCF_015228065.2 Penaeus monodon | reverse complement strand
AAAATGAAGACTTAGAAAAAAAAAAAGACAAAAAAAGAGAAAACAAAGACGATGAAAGAATTTAAATTAAAAATAAAAAAATAAAATTAAAAAACAAAAATTTAAAAACCCCCAAATAAAAGTAATTTTTAGTAAAAATTAAAAAATA
>NC_051419.1:17956594-17956998 GCF_015228065.2 Penaeus monodon | reverse complement strand
TTAATTTTTAAAAATTTTAAAAATAAAGATAAAAATAAAAAAAAATAAGAACAAAATAAATTAATAAACAAAAAAATCAAAAAAAAAAATTTTTAGTAATGAAAAAAAAAAATAATAAAAGGGGATAATCATAATTGTTAATTTGTAAAAAAATAAAGGTGGGTAATAAAAGTTAAAAAAAAAAATAATAAAAATTTAAAAAAAAATAATAAAAAAATAAAATAAAAATAAAGAAATGATAAAGTTTCTGCCGTGCTTTTGCTGATGATGATAAAAATAAAAAAAAATAATAATTAAAGATGATAAAAATGTAATTTACAAATATAATAAAAATAATAAAAATAATTGATAAAAAATAATAATTTTAAAAATAATAAAAGCCCTAATTTAGTAACTGAAATTCA
>NC_051419.1:17955502-17956560 GCF_015228065.2 Penaeus monodon | reverse complement strand
CAACTTAATAATAATTTTAAAAAAAATGGAACAAAAAAATATCAATAAAATTCCGATAAAAAAAGTAAAATGATGAAAATAAGAAAATGATTTAAAAATAACACTAGTAATAATTGGAGGGTTTTTTGGGTTATCACAAATTTCAGTAATAATTTAATTTTCCCTGTCATGATTTACCATTATTGGGACCCCTTTGCCCCTCATTGAGGGGAGTCTTTTTCTGTTTTGGGGCTGTGCGAGTTTTTGAGGGGGGGCAAAGCCCCCAAAGGCCCCCCGGAAGGGGGACGGTGGTGACGATGGTTTTTTTGAGAAAAAAGGCAGGGGGGCCTCCCTTTTCCCTTGTGGTCGTCCCGGCCCCCGGGCGTTGGGGTGAAGACCTCCTGCGGGGGGCCCCCGGGTTGACCATGGCTCTCTCGGAGGGCCCCCGTGGGCGAGAAAGGGGGGGGCCCCAATCACTCCGAGGGCGGCCCCGTTTCCCGGCCCCCACACCCCCCCACGGCCCCCAAAAACCCCAAATGGCCCGCGCCCCCCTCACTTTGGTCGCCTTGCATTTTTCTTAAAATGCAATTCTCAATTTGGGATTTTTTTTTTTTTAAGGAAAAGTTTTGTTGCCCTTTTTTTTTTTGCTGGTAATTTTTCCTTTTCCCCTCTCTTTGTGAATTACAAAATATTTCAAACTTTCCCAAAAACCTCCCCCTCCGCATATGAAAAATTTTCACAAAACTTTTATTTCACCTACTCAAAAAAACCCACAAAAGAAAAAGGAGGTATAAAAAAATATTTGGGGAAAATTCCCTTCGTGCACTTTCAAAGGCTATTTTTAGGCCAGCCGAAATTTCCCCAAACCCTTTATAAATCTTTCTAAACTTTCCCGGGAAAAAATGGTCCCGGTTAAAAATGCAGTCTTCCCACGAGGCCGCCCCCAAAGCAACCCCAAAAAATTTACAGCAAAAACTCTCTCGAAAACCCCCTTTTTTAAAAAAGGGAAAAATTTAAAAAGGCGGAGAGGCAGCTGATTCGTAAAAACTGATCTTTTCTCCGTCAATTTTAGGGGCTGC
>NC_051419.1:17955210-17955479 GCF_015228065.2 Penaeus monodon | reverse complement strand
CCCTTTAATGCTCTTCCACGTCCCCCTTCTTTCTTTTCAAATTTTTATCAAACTCTGGAAAAAAAAGAGAAAAGGGGGAAAAATTTTTTCTTGGAAAAAATGGTGAAAAATGGAAGTGGTAACAAAAACCTTTTTTCTCTTCATAATTTTGTTTGGGCGGACTGCTCTCTTTCCCAATTCTGGGATTTGGGTTCATTTTGACACTTTTTGTTAACTCTTGCCTCAAGAAAAAGCCCAGTGATATAAAAATGCGGGGGTGTTTGTGACCG
>NC_051419.1:17953958-17954196 GCF_015228065.2 Penaeus monodon | reverse complement strand
GCAGTTAACCCACTTCCCTCGTCCCCCTTTTATCTCACTAATAAAAACAAACAAACGAACAAAAAATAACTAATCTATTCAGCCAGTGTCGATATTAACGAACACTGCATCATGGAAAAACAAAAAATTACCCACAGGTAGACAGAATGTACTGGTAAATCTTTTTGACAAGGCTTGTTTGTATGAGACTTGTAGAAAGGAAATATTTCACGAACTTGTAATTTTACTGATTATTAGT
>NC_051419.1:17953482-17953938 GCF_015228065.2 Penaeus monodon | reverse complement strand
TGCAGGAAGGTGAAATTCTCGGGGCGCGGTTTTTCGAATCTCCTTAATGTCTTCCATTAGAGCTGGCAGTTACGGATCGGCCTCTAAGGAATGTCCTTAGAAACAACAGGATAAACCTATGGGATGCAATAACTAGTGACATCCGAGACTGACACTAAAAGTAAAGAAAAAAAAAAATCATGTGTACATTAGAATGATAACTTCAACATGGTGCACTGCAATGTGTTAATCCCTGAATCAGGATGTTAGTGTTAGGTGATAGCTATGGCGATTATACAAGATATGGCGTCGTGGAACATAGAAGTGATTGCATTTTATGTTGCCATAAAACAGATATTGCATTTCCTCTTTCTGTTCTCCGTGTTCTCCCTAGTGTCTTTTTTATTCTCTCTTCCTCTCTATTCCTTTGTTTCTCCTTTTGCCTCTTTTGTCAGTTTTTTGTATTTAAATTCTTCG
>NC_051419.1:17953154-17953360 GCF_015228065.2 Penaeus monodon | reverse complement strand
GTTTTTTTTTCGGACATTTGCGAAAAAAACATTACTGCCGATAGAACAGACTATGATAGATTTTCCAAACAATGTATTGAGCCGCTATGAATATTAACCAGCACTACATCATCTAACAGATACGCTAATACATCTCCTCGTAAAGACACAAACATTTTGCACACATTCATACACAGGCTCACAGTCCACACACACACTCTCCGCCC
>NC_051419.1:17950034-17950154 GCF_015228065.2 Penaeus monodon | reverse complement strand
TCTGTATAGAAAGGCATAATAGAGTGGCATTCCTTACACTGTATAATTTCCTTGGGGAGCGAGTCACCCAAGACCAAAATTCCCATTGTGATCTTTTATGTAGAGCTTAGGTTTCAAGTG
>NC_051419.1:17949430-17949706 GCF_015228065.2 Penaeus monodon | reverse complement strand
TACAAGGTCTATATAAGTACTTATGTAGACCCTGACACTGAATACTTACATGCCACAAAACCCTACATTTTTATTTCCACTTACACTCTGTTCTCTTTAATTTATATTTTTCACAAAGCTTCCAGTGTACAATCCGTTTAATATTGTCATGCCGTCTTCTGTATTTTTTTGGGGGGGCCAGTTCCTTAGGTTCTCATATAATATGCCCAACGAACATATCAACGCTTCCGTTTCCACTTTCAGGTCTAATTTCCTTAACCATTCCTAATCTTTCTC
>NC_051419.1:17948800-17949404 GCF_015228065.2 Penaeus monodon | reverse complement strand
TATAAACTGGTCATACAATCTCTTTTCTTTTCACTGCCTTGAGTTCTCATTCCTTAGCTCTCTCTCTTTTGTGCTTTCAGTCTCGATTACATCCGTCTTTTTTACACCTGCAATCATTTTTTCATTTGAAATCTTTACATATCATCACATATTTACAGAAGTTATTTTCTTCACTCTTTTTACATTCCTCGTAATTTACCGCCTTGCTCTCTTGACACAAATCCTATTAATGCCTCTCTCTGGGTGTCGTGCCCCACGAATAGTCATTCTTTCTTGTCTTTCTGTCCAACTCTTTCAGCACTACACCTTAACACTGAGACAGCCTATGTAATAATGGCATAAATCCAAACTCCATCCCGATTTCCTGGCTCAGTGTGTGTACAGATAGTTGATTTTAACCTCTCACGGCCTCATTCATACCCAGCTCTTGTCCCTCTTAAAATCAATGTCAGGGGTACCATGTATAACACGAATAGTGGAGGAGAAAGGCTATCTCTTTGAGAAAGCCCCCTTCTGATCTGCACATGTTCTCCCGAAGATAATGATTCTGTCTTCCACGTCTTCATGCTGTCAATGAGGAAATACTCTTAACTATCCAGGAAAG
>NC_051419.1:17947089-17947626 GCF_015228065.2 Penaeus monodon | reverse complement strand
TCATGAACGACGATGCAGTCCAACTCGACCCTCTGAAGTGATTATACTTTATAAAGCATGAAAAGAAATGGCTCCTTTTCCTTCTCGCCCCCTCTCTCTGCATCGATCGATCGATCGATCTCTGTTTAAGTTTGTGTCTGTCTTTTAACCCTTGTCGATATTTCTGTCTTACCTCATTGTTTATTTATTCATCCATGTCTACTTTTTCATGTTTCTGGCTGTTTCATTGTCCCTCTGTCTATACACATCCATCTTTTCTTTGCACTCAATCATCTATATGACTCGATTTTTTAAGCAACAAAAATAAACGAGAAAATAAACAGATAATCAATGAAGACAGACGACATGACAATTTCAAAACAGGAGATAAGATATAAACACACGGCAGATTTTCTGAGAGCATTGTTTGAGCCTTGCGTAAGTGTAACTGAAGAGACTTCGAGCAAGTCTCGTTTTAGAATTTCTCAGGGATAATGACAGCGCATATATATTATATATGCATTTTACAGGAATGGGGTTTCATGCGTAGTTTGGTTC
>NC_051419.1:17942509-17942825 GCF_015228065.2 Penaeus monodon | reverse complement strand
TATCATAATAAATTTGTGTGTGTTATAGCAGCCACGACCTGGTGAACTCAGCTCACTTACTTCCCAGGATGGGTCCCGCCAGGTCCAACAGCCTTGTCCTTCTCTGTCCCGGCAGGCGGTTCCAGATCACTGCCGAAAACCCTACTGCGGACACCTAGCGCCTCTGAGTATCCACGGTCCATCGTCCCGATTCGCTGCAAGCACCGGGTCCCATAGAATTCCACTTCATACACTGTCTTGCTGGACCTCACATCACTCAGTCCTCATAACAGATTCCATGACCAGTCATTAGTAGAACACCTATATCCGACGTAGA
>NC_051419.1:17942209-17942370 GCF_015228065.2 Penaeus monodon | reverse complement strand
CCTAGGAGGATGGATGGATGTGGGAGAAGGATGAGGTGTAGGCCTAATATATCATCACTGGTTATTGGGCGACATTTTGTGGTACAAAACTGGCCCGTGCTGGAATAAATGAACAAATTCACTGCCCATACTTATTTCAACCACCCTCGCTCCCTCACTGT
>NC_051419.1:17941864-17942153 GCF_015228065.2 Penaeus monodon | reverse complement strand
CCTGGCCGCGATTTTGCGAACTCTATATCAAAAGAACGCAAAATACCAGGTATCACAAACCTGTTACTCAACTGTTTTATATGCACATAGATACGCCTTAATCAAATAGATTCCAGCTGAAATGTAAATACTTCATTTAAATTTTGTTATCATAATGCAAACAAACTCTACAATGAAATAATAAATATCTTTACAAAAAAACGATAGAATTACAATGATGACCACTGTTGTATATATTTTGTGGTCATATATCGGAGTCTCACCAGAAATTTCGATACTTAATTATTTT
>NC_051419.1:17933960-17934562 GCF_015228065.2 Penaeus monodon | reverse complement strand
TTTATCTTCAGATCTAATTTTGTTTGTGATCACAGACCGTAAGAAAGTGGTCGTGAATATAATTTTATATTTTCTTCATAATAACATTTATTTTTCTGCTGTACGGTTCCGTGTATTATAATTACATCATCTACATAAAACGAAGAAATTTCAGATTGACTTAATTTGACTATGACATAGTTGTGTGGAAAAAATGCTTCAATAACCCGAAAGCGATGCTCGGCATCTTGGCATCCTTGTACACAGGGAGTTGTTTAGAAGCAAATATAAACTCATAATTTGTCTGAATTCACAAGAACTTGTCACACCAACCCTAGATAATAAATATTTTAGTTATATATTTCATCCCTCTAACACCCTTTTTTCTCTCACTCCCCTTCCCCCTCTCCTTCCTCCCCCTTTCACTCTCTCCCATCCCACTCCATTACCTTCTCTCTTCCCATCTCCTTTCGTACTTCCATCTCTACCCCTCCCCCCTCCCTCTTTCTCTCTCCATCTCTTCCTTCTCCCACACCTTTCCCTATCCCATCGCCATCCCTCCTCCCATTCCCCTCCTTACTCCGCCTCACCCTCCCTTTCCTCAACTCTTCCCTCTCCTTAGT
>NC_051419.1:17928419-17928721 GCF_015228065.2 Penaeus monodon | reverse complement strand
TATTTTCCTCTGCCCATGCGGTCCCCTCCCCATCCCCCGCGTTCACCTCGAAAGTACAGCACAGATAATGAAGCCTTCAGTTCTCGATTCGCTCTTTATCAGGAGAACATTCTAAGGATTCTAAACGAGCAGCGCGGCGTGCCATTGTTGCCCGGAACAATGAGGATCACTGTGCGGCTATCTACTTCAGGACAATGACCTCCCCCTCCGTCCACCCTTCTGCTCTCCTCCTTCCCCGCCATTCCTTGCTTTCGCCTTCCAGCTGATTTCTAACGCCTTTTCTTTGCCCTCTCTCGATTCTT
>NC_051419.1:17928091-17928265 GCF_015228065.2 Penaeus monodon | reverse complement strand
TATTTCCCTCCGCACCCATTCTTCCCTCCTTTCCCTTGAAGAAGAAGAGAAAAAGGTAAAGTAAGGATGCATTTCTGATTAATTTCATAGTGAACAACGATATATTTGTCAATAACTTATTACTATTAATATGAAAACTGTTGTGCAAACTACGGGAAAATGGACTTAAAAGAA
>NC_051419.1:17924587-17925096 GCF_015228065.2 Penaeus monodon | reverse complement strand
AATGGGAGACTCATTACAGAGCGAGTGTTTGCTTTGCTGTGCGTCCTTCTCTACGGTAAACACTTCTTTACAATAACCACGGATTAAAGGACACAAGTGAAGAGGTTATGCCTATGAAAACGGGAATATAAATCGTAATTCCCAGGAGCAGCCAATAAACTTTCTTGGTGAACACTTTTTAGTAAAAACCTTTCATAGTGAACATCAGTGTACAATAAGTCATTAACAAAGACGAATATTTTTGGCGAATATTCAAGAGAGAGATGATATAAATTCAAATCAATGGAAAACAAAACAGTAACATAATTATATGCATACAACGGCCATAACATAACGAAAGATGCAATGTAATGGTGCAAAGCAAAAGAAAAACGGAATGATAAAAATGCGAATAAGAATTTATAAGTCCAACCATCTACGTAAGTTCCGCACTCCACTGCCAAGAAAAGAAATTTAAGCGACCAGTGTCTGGAGACGCGAAAGTTTGCTTGATAATAATACCATTTTCT
>NC_051419.1:17904199-17904596 GCF_015228065.2 Penaeus monodon | reverse complement strand
TAGTTCACATAGAGGCTACAGTTTCACCCAAGCACTCATATTTTTTATTCATCTATTTAAATAAATAGCGATATAAATACATCAAATGTTAAACCACTGTGGAAATGATAAACACTCTGAATGCTACGATGACCCTAATTAGAATAAAGACAAGTTCTAGGCTTGTGCGACCCCATTGTGTCCTGACCAACACCCAGAAGATCTGCAATATGAACTGCAAAACAGCTGTACTGTGCTCTACACATGACCTCGAATCTGTCAAAGCCAGGTCAGCAGGATGGCTGGTTCGAGGCTTCCATCTTTTCCCCAGAAAATGAACGGAATTATTTCCTTGTCGAGTTTTTTTATTGTTTTTATTTCTTCCTCCTGAGGGAGCAAGAGAGAGGCTGCAGAGAGC
>NC_051419.1:17903544-17904103 GCF_015228065.2 Penaeus monodon | reverse complement strand
GGGGCGTTAGAATAAGGGTAGATGGGTGAGGAGGAAATACGAGGGGTAAACGAAGGCGAGGGAAATTTTGGAGAATAAGAGGAAGCAGGACTATGGTGTTCTTGGCATATTTGGTATTGTCCAAACGGGGTATTTAAACCAATATTTTTCTTGACCGCATTATCAATAGCGGTAATGTTATGAACAGGCAATCAAATAAATATGTCAAATATGAACAGAGAAAATATGAATCACACAGTCACCAACATTTCACTCAAGATGGCACTTATAGCAGCGACGATAAATAATGGACAGAAAATGCACGTTACTCTACAGGCAAATTAAAGTATCACAAAAATAAAGTACGAAATATTTCAAAGAACCAAAGGGCCTCCAAATCTTGTGGTTGGCCGGGAGGAACTGGAACCTTACCTTCCTCTGTGGCAAGCATCCCCTCGTTGGCCCTTTCTCTCTCCCCTCTTTTTATCATCGTCCTTTCTCCTCAGCCACAGAAGAGGGAGAGAAAAGACCTTGACTCCAAGACAAACACATCGTCAGGCAAACACTCGCCGAGAACAAG
>NC_051419.1:17903061-17903477 GCF_015228065.2 Penaeus monodon | reverse complement strand
TGTAGCCTCTGTATTCGTGACGATGGACGAGAGTGTTGAGGCGAGTGAGTGTGCAGAAGAGGGACGAGAGGACGACGAAGAGAGGGATCCACGATCGGCGACAGCGAGCGATGCGTGTCCTTCCCCCTCGACGTCCCAACCACTACTGAAGCTGGGCGCCTTCGATCTGGGACGCTGAGGCTTCGAGGCTGACGGGATATCATGCCGGACACCAAGGCCACCTGTCTGTGCCGGTGGCACAGGGGGAGGGGCCACAGATGGAGAGTAGTGTTGGAGTGGGAGTCTGCTGGATGCCTGTCTAATCTATGTGCGACGGGAAGGGACGGTGAAAGGGGGGTGGGGGTGGGGCTGTATGTATCAGGGGGAGGGGTGAGGGGGAGCGGGAAGTGTTGCTATCTGACTGTTAAGGGGAAAGG
>NC_051419.1:17902960-17903027 GCF_015228065.2 Penaeus monodon | reverse complement strand
CTGTCTGACGGCTATTAGCGAAGGGGAGAGAGGAGGCAGAGGATACCTGTCTGACTCTCTGGCCCAG
>NC_051419.1:17902742-17902919 GCF_015228065.2 Penaeus monodon | reverse complement strand
CCTGGCTGTCCAACTGTTTGTTGTCGAGGGAAAAGGGTATAGCGCAGAAGAAATAACATGTGATGGCAGGGCCGTAGTATCACAAAAGGGGAAAAGGAGGGTCAGGGAGGGAAAGCCTGGCGGTTTAATTGTCTTTTTGTCAGGGAGAGGAGGGGAAAGGGAGGGCGAAAAAGGGGA
>NC_051419.1:17900650-17900755 GCF_015228065.2 Penaeus monodon | reverse complement strand
ATTATGCTATTAAAAGAGGAAACTCTGATAAAGCTCTGAGCTCGTGGTGAGTGGATTGCTGTCTGGTACGTAATTATTTGTCTGACTTGGTTTGCTTGTTGGTCT
>NC_051419.1:17900207-17900340 GCF_015228065.2 Penaeus monodon | reverse complement strand
TACTGAACAAGATCGCCTAAGAAGATGGACCAAGTAAATAGACATTTGACACAGATACAAAGACACACACGTTAACAAATATATACACTCCTTTTCCCTTTCTACCTACCCAATGCACATGGCAAGAATTCCT
>NC_051419.1:17899451-17900087 GCF_015228065.2 Penaeus monodon | reverse complement strand
ATCCACACCAAATCTTCTTCGTTTTCACACATTTGATAACAAAAGTCTATGTCTACACACAACATTTTTCACTATTATTTCGACAACAAGAGTCAATTTCCCTCACCGCGAGGAGGGAAACACGCTCGTGCGTGCAGGGACATTGAGATCTATTTTCCTTGGCTTAACGTCAATTCTCGCGGGACGAGGGTGCAACGACACCACAACCTCAAGACAATATGGTTGAATATAAGGAGTCACAAGCAATACTTTCGTCCTTATAGTCCCGAGGGTTCTAACAAAGAGGACTTTAACAAGTATTGATTGATCTCAGAAGTCGAAAATCCTGGATTTGTTAAGCATAATGCGTCCTTATCTCCAACTACACAAGCCGCTATGTGTCTTTCACGACGTTGAAAAGAGATATTTCTTGTGTGGAACATTATCTTGATATACGTGTGTGCGCAATGTGCATCGGTGTGTGCTGGGTATGTACGCGTATGCTAGCGCGGATGTGCCATTTGGTGTGCATGATGAATATGTGTGGTTGTTTCTGTAAGTCCCGGTGTGTGATATCCAGAAGTATGAATGAACACGTGTGTATACATTTGCTTCTGGTATTATGCTTTTGCCCCTTTGTGTGAGCTGGGTATACGA
>NC_051419.1:17886670-17886977 GCF_015228065.2 Penaeus monodon | reverse complement strand
AGCATCTTTGTTAGCTATCTTGTGCTATAAAACATTGGTAACGGTTTGTGTCCTGTATTTGCGTTTTTTGATATAATTCGCAAATCGCGCCAGGCGTGAGTTTCGCCCAAAGTCACGGACTGTAGAGAAAATGCTAACACACAGTGAGGGAGCGAGGGGGTTTTGAAATAATAGGGCAGTGAATTTGTTCATTTATTCCAGCACGGGCCAGTTTGTACCAAAAAATGTCGCCCAATAACCAGTGGGGATATATTAGGCCTACACCTCATCTTCTCCCACATCCATCCACCTCCTAGTACATTCAGGT
>NC_051419.1:17886242-17886537 GCF_015228065.2 Penaeus monodon | reverse complement strand
TTCTGTCGGAAAATAGGGATGTATCAACTATATGACTGGTCATGGGAATCTGTTTATAGAGTGACTGAGTGGGAGTTTGTAAAGTGTACGGGGCAGGGAACAGGTGTTTGGACAAAAGGGGGACATTCAGGAGGGCGGTGCGGCAGGAATCGGAGAGCGGAGGTGGGGAGGGAGGCCGTGTTCCCTCGGACCCAGTGGGAGTAATTTTGGAGTGAGTCAAACCGGCCTGGTGCAAAAAACAAATTTTATGATATATTTAATAATAATATTAATTTGCTTATAAAACACACAAATT
>NC_051419.1:17881742-17882310 GCF_015228065.2 Penaeus monodon | reverse complement strand
TGGGGAAAACCAAACTACGCATGAAACCCATCCTGAAAAAGGGCATATAAATATAATGCGCTGTCATTTCCGAGAAATTCAAAAACGAGACTTGCCGAAGTCTCTTCGTACATTTACGAAAGGCTAAACAATGCTCCGAAATCTGCCGTGGTTTATATTTATCTCCTGTTTTAAAATTTGTCATTCGTCGTTCATTGAATCTTTTTATTTTCCGTTTTATTTTTTTTTGTTTAAAAAAATCGAGTATATAGAGATTGAGGCAAAGAAAAGATGGATTGATAACAGAGGGACAAGAAACAGCCAAAAAACATGAAAAAGTGACGGGTGAATAAATAAAATGGGGTAAGACAAAATATCGACAAGGGGTAAAAGACAGACACAAATTTAAACAGAGAGACGATCGATCGATGATGCAGAGAGAGGGGGCGAGAAGGAAAGGGAGCATTTCTTTTAATGTTTTAAAAAAGTATGATCACTTCAGGGGGTCGAGTGGCTGCATCGTCGTTCATGAAATAGTTTTTATTTAGTAAAAATTTGAATTATAGACGACGCATAATGAATTATATGA
>NC_051419.1:17880081-17880691 GCF_015228065.2 Penaeus monodon | reverse complement strand
TTCCCGGATAGTTAAGAGTATTTCCTCATTGACAGCATGAAGACGTGGAAGGACAGAATCATTATCTTCGGGAGAACATGTGCAGATCAGAAGGGGGCTTTCTCAAAGAGATAGCCTTTCTCCTCCACTATTCGTGTTATACATGGTTAAACCCCCGACATTTATTTTAAGAGGGAAGAGCTGGGTATGAATGAGGCCGTGAGAGGTTAAAATCAACTATCTGTACACACACTGAGCCAGGAAATCGGGATGGAGTTTGGATTTATGCCATTATTACATAGGCTGTCTCAGTGTTAGGTGTAGTGTGAAAGAGTTGGACAGAAAGACAAGAAAGAAAAGACTATTCGTGGGGCACGACACCCAGAGAGAGGCATTAATAGGATTTGTGTTTAAGAGAGCAAGGCGGGAATTACGAGGAATGTAAAAGAGTGAAGAAAAATAACTTCTGAAATATGTGATGATATGTTAAAGATTTCAAATGAAAAAAAAGATTGCAGGTGTAAAAAAGACGGATGTAATCGAGACTGAAAGCAAAAAAAAAGAAAAAAGAGAGGCTAAGGAATGAGAACTCAAGGCAGTGAAAAGAAAAAAGATTGTTGACCAGTTTATA
>NC_051419.1:17879334-17880054 GCF_015228065.2 Penaeus monodon | reverse complement strand
GAGAAAGATTTGGAATGGTTAAGGAAATTAGACCTGAAAGTGGAAACGGAAGCGTTGATATGTTCGTTGGGCATATTATATGAGAACCTAAGGAAATGGCCCCCCAAAAAATACAGAAGACGGCATGACAATATTAAACGGATTGTACACTGGAAGCTTTGTGAAAAATATAAATTAAAGAGAACAGAGTGTAAGTGGAAAAAAAAAAATGTAGGGTTTTGTGGGCATGTAAGTATTCAGTGTCAGGGTTACATAAGTACTTAATAGACCTTTTACAGTGTGACCACATAATCGAAGCAAGGCGACCAGACATTGTTGTATTGAGAAAAGGGAGAAAAAAATGTATGATAATAGATATCCCTCTCCAGGGAATAACAGATACTTGAAAGAGAATAGGGGAAATTGAGAGATGTCAAGATTTTAAAAAGAAATTGTAGGTTTTTGGGAGTACGGAAAGTTAATGTGGTTCCGGTTTTGTTGGTGCGCTGGATGTTGACGAAAAAATATCGAAAAGTGGTCGGAGAAAAATGGAAAACACAATAAGAACTGAGTTACTACAAAAGATAGCATTTCTATGAACATCAAGGGTATTGGAGGAAAACATTTAAACCCAAGTCTACATAAAAGATCACAATGGGAAAATTTTTGGGCTTGGGTGACTCGCTCCCCAAAGGGAATTTTTACGTGTAAGGAATGCCCCTTATTATGCCTTTATACAGA
>NC_051419.1:17871713-17871783 GCF_015228065.2 Penaeus monodon | reverse complement strand
GGACTATTTGCCCACTCCTTGTCCTATCACGGTACCCCCCCCCCCCTTTGGTATGACGAGTCCATGGCAC
>NC_051419.1:17871433-17871537 GCF_015228065.2 Penaeus monodon | reverse complement strand
CTAATTCTCATGCCCAGTAATTTGTGTGAGAACACTATCTCATTAGGAGGATAGTGTCACATTTAATCAAGTGTAATTAGGACCAGTTTTAGTAACATAACTGG
>NC_051419.1:17868285-17868352 GCF_015228065.2 Penaeus monodon | reverse complement strand
TGGCATTCGCGTACGAGAGAAAAGTTCAGTTAATATTAATACATAAAATTATTAAATTCGAGTTATA
>NC_051419.1:17858486-17858665 GCF_015228065.2 Penaeus monodon | reverse complement strand
TGCATGTAGTGGGACTATTTGCCCACTCCTTGTCCTATCACGGTACCCCCCCCCCCTCCTTTGGTATGACGATCCATGGAACGAGTACAATCAATGCACCCATGGAAAATGGCACCGAGAACTAGGGGTTTTATTATATTTTTATGTATCATGTATTTTTTTAAGATGAATTATACTTG
>NC_051419.1:17858309-17858413 GCF_015228065.2 Penaeus monodon | reverse complement strand
CTAATTCTCATGCCAGAAATTTGTGTGAGAACACTATCTCATTAGGAGGATAGTGTCACATTTAATCAAGTGTAATTAGGACCAGTTTTAGTAAACATAACTGG
>NC_051419.1:17849981-17850109 GCF_015228065.2 Penaeus monodon | reverse complement strand
GAGGTTGTGGAGGAGAGACCAGGGAAGGAAGTAGTTGCGGGGGAAAAGACAGGGGAGGGGTCAGAGGGGGGAAAAAGAGGGGTGTGATGAAATCCATGCATGTAGATGTGTATGAGGGGTGATACCAA
>NC_051419.1:17825470-17825772 GCF_015228065.2 Penaeus monodon | reverse complement strand
ATTAAATTTTCACACCAACATGTAGCGAACTTAAAAGTATTAAACACATTATTTGCCTTTTTTCGTGTAAAATGAATAGGGGGAAAACTTAGCAATATTTTTATTCAATTATTATTCCACAACTCTAAATCAATTTCCGATGTGAGTATTACCGAAACCATTATTACTTGTTACCACTATTATTTCAGCGCTGTCGGAAAAAATAGGATTCCTACATCTTCGTCGTTACCAGTACGTTATCAGCAAAGGCGCTGTCTTATAAATCAGTTCAGACTAATGCATTTATGATTTTTCAGGTAGAA
>NC_051419.1:17824988-17825065 GCF_015228065.2 Penaeus monodon | reverse complement strand
CTTTAATTTTAATTTCAAAAATATTTCAAATTTTTACCCTTTGCAATCTTTTCAGTATTTGCATTTTAAAAAAAAAA
>NC_051419.1:17824814-17824879 GCF_015228065.2 Penaeus monodon | reverse complement strand
CCTAAGATCATTTAAATTTTTACTGTTATTTTTAGTTTAGTATTTATTTTTAGTAGTATGTTGTT
>NC_051419.1:17822346-17822652 GCF_015228065.2 Penaeus monodon | reverse complement strand
TTCTACCTGAAAAATCATAAATGCATTAGTCTGAACTGATTTATAAGACAGCGCCTTTGCTGATAACGTACTGGTAACGACGAAGATGTAGGAATCCTATTTTTTCCCGACAGCGCTGAAATAATAGTGGTAACAAGTAATAATGGTTTCGGTAATACTCACATCGGAAATTGATTTAGAGTTGTGGAATAATAATTAGAATAAAAATATTGCTAAAGATTCCCTATTCATTATATAGCACGTAAAAAGTGCAATAATGTGTTATAATACATTTAAGTTGCGCCTACATGTATGGTGTGTAAATTA
>NC_051419.1:17813951-17814026 GCF_015228065.2 Penaeus monodon | reverse complement strand
CTAAGGCTTCTGACCACCAGACTACTATCTTCCCTTTTCTTGTTCGTCGTTGCTTTCCTACCCTTTTTAGCTCGT
>NC_051419.1:17813009-17813626 GCF_015228065.2 Penaeus monodon | reverse complement strand
TTGGAAAAAAAACTCAGCAAAAGAAGAAATTTTTTCAATTAACTGCAGGAGTTGGCTTCGGCTGTCTTTTCGCCGACCCATGACTGAAGACTTCTCGGGGTGAGGTGACGAGCACGGGGCCTCCCCCGTGGAAAAAACTGGGGCCTTGGGCAAATTTAGAGCAAGTCCCTGTTTCTGTCAGCTTTTCCCAAAAATTTTTTTGGCTTTTTGATTTGTATATTTTCCCGGAAATCTGGTTTTCAGGGAAAAGTTTTCAAGGCCTTTGCCTTCAGCAGTACATTTTGACAGATCTAAAGTTTTGCTTTTCCACTGTCATTTCCTGAAGCGGCGTTTGGGGCAGTATCGCAAAGATAAAACTTAAAAAAAGAAAACAAATTTCTCCATCCGAAACCACCCAAGTGTGGGTGTAGAAGGGTTTTGGGTATGAGTGTTTAGCGGGGGGAGGGGGGTGCTAGAAAGTGATGAGTGAGAGCAGGTTGGTGTTGATTTTATTTTGATTTGGGTGTTTACTGTCTTAGAAAAGGGCCCCTAAATGGAATGGGGGAGCAATGAAAATTTGGTAGGTTTACTTTTTTTTGTCGTCTCATATAAGGACAGAAAACCCAGTTTTAAAGCGG
>NC_051419.1:17812471-17812547 GCF_015228065.2 Penaeus monodon | reverse complement strand
CGAGGCCCCGTCTTTTGATGCGATTTTGGCAATTGTTTCCCTGGCTTTTACGCCAACCGAGCACGTAGCTCTTTGG
>NC_051419.1:17812219-17812297 GCF_015228065.2 Penaeus monodon | reverse complement strand
CACAGTTTTTTTTAAAGACAGTCACATGGATTTGGGTCCAAGGGGTTTTTAAAATTTTAATAATATAAAAATTATAAA
>NC_051419.1:17811493-17811562 GCF_015228065.2 Penaeus monodon | reverse complement strand
AATTTTATTATATTTATAAATATAATTTTACAATATTTCACTTAGTATGGGAGGGGCAAGGGTGATATG
>NC_051419.1:17805088-17805272 GCF_015228065.2 Penaeus monodon | reverse complement strand
TTTTTATATTGTTGCTATGCTGCGTTAAGGGTAGGTGTTTACCCTCAGGCCAAACTTTGAACAAAGTGATTTATGAGATGGAGGGGGAAAGCCCTTAGGGTTTGTTTATGTTAATAAAGACTTGTGATTGGTTAAAATAAGTCGGCCAACGAATGGTTATAGCTTTGCCATTGATCTTGGCTCA
>NC_051419.1:17803749-17804256 GCF_015228065.2 Penaeus monodon | reverse complement strand
TTGGGGGAGGGAGACTGTTCTCCGTCTGAGGAAAGGGCAGTTTCATTCGCCTATACTTTTATTTGTCATTTATTCATACTTCCTTGGTGTTCTCTTCCTGGTTATTTTAATTCGCCCATTTGCCACACGGGGTGCCTTGCATGAGATGTGCGGTGCTCGGACTAATAAAATGACTATCCACTGGTTTTGTACAAAGATTAAAGTTCTCGTAGTATAATCTTCATATTTTTTGGGAATGAAAAATTGGCTTGTTTTATTTTTCATTAGACCCAGAATAAACTAAATTGTGCTGTGATATCACTTAGACCAACTGAACTCAAAAACCGTTGTATGGACTACATTGATAATGATACCGTTGCATATGCGTTGCTGGACCGTGTGGAGTTTTAGAACATTTTGATTTGGATCATTGTTTTATACTAAACATTTTTAACCCCTCTCGAGCAAATCATACATGTAGTGACGAAAAAAGTGTGTAATGATATAATATATATCAGTAGATTAGAT
>NC_051419.1:17803493-17803669 GCF_015228065.2 Penaeus monodon | reverse complement strand
GTATGTATTAATATTATTTCTTCGTTCTTTCTTTGCCGGGAATTCTTAAGATCGAATAATCGGAGGATGCTTATTCATTTTGACATATTTCTACCATCGTTTGTTTGTAAAAAGAAAACGTAATATTGTAGAAAAGAAACCATACGAAGAGCATTCTACTTATAATTAGAAATGTA
>NC_051419.1:17803233-17803406 GCF_015228065.2 Penaeus monodon | reverse complement strand
CTCACACTTTCTCATCGGAGGGAGGTTTAAGTTACATCCCTTGCTCGCCGCGGAAGGGACTATCCATGTGGTTTTGGTCCTCGAACCACTTCGTAACTACCTGACTTGTTAATTGGGCATTATCATGCCGAATACTGTTGTAACAGGAGGACCAAAGGCAGCAACGTGCTGAT
>NC_051419.1:17803018-17803191 GCF_015228065.2 Penaeus monodon | reverse complement strand
CACATGCATGCAAATCCTCCCCCTTATTATAGGTCACGGACCACTCCTCGCCGTTTCAAAAGTCGTCTGTCACATCTGAAAAGTAATAATGATAGATAATCAGAAACATAAAAATGACTCGTAGGACACTATCATTTATATAGCATATATCTTTTATCAATTTTGATGAATTG
>NC_051419.1:17802373-17802477 GCF_015228065.2 Penaeus monodon | reverse complement strand
CTGATGGTTTCCTCTATCAAGCCACTCAGTTTTGGTGAACAAACAAGGCATTTAGATGAATTTTACACACACCGGTATAGTTTTATATCGTAACATATAAAATT
>NC_051419.1:17802012-17802250 GCF_015228065.2 Penaeus monodon | reverse complement strand
TCATCGCGACAAGTGGAGTGTTGGAACCACTCAGCTAGTATTTGCTCGATCAGTTGACTACCTCAGAGAACGTCCTTGTGGAATAATATAACGAAAATAGAATCAAATTTAACTAGAAGATTAAAACATCCTTCAGAATAATCGAAAATTTATTATACTCTCCCCTTTAGCTTGACTCATCACCAATGTTGACTTCGGATTTCTATAAATATGTCACACGCGCGCACACACGCCCCCC
>NC_051419.1:17798960-17800524 GCF_015228065.2 Penaeus monodon | reverse complement strand
TTTGTCTCTCTCTTTCAAAATTTGTGAATTCATAGTAAGAAGCCTTCTTGTATAATTTTGTTTTAAGTATTGCGTATGCGCAGCAATTTTTAACTTGTGCCAAATGAAAAATGGACGAAATATGGAGGGGATGAATGATTGTAAATGATTCTATAGTAAATATCTCTTCCTTACGTATTTACCGTCATAACCAATCGCGGGGCGAGGAGTATTATCTATGTCATGGAAGACCGATTCGGCAAAGGCATAGATATAAGTCGCGAGGTGGTTTGGGCTGTATAATAGAAACTACCCGCTTATCATTGATTTTTTCTTTATCATATCCCTCGTACCTCACGTCACTTTTATTCCATTTCAGATTCCTTTAAGAACATTTCCGCGCCAGATATTTCGTCCTTTTCTCTTGCGTGATTTCATGATAATTTGTTAGCATCGGAAAATAAAGTAAGCAAAGTATCAAGAATTAGAAGTTACTAAATCTCATTGATAGACCAACTAGGATAAAGGGCCCCACCCACGATCAATTTTTTCGTCAATTTAATTTATATCAATTTACTTGACGTCAATGTTGATGGAAATCACTGTGCCACACACACGTCAATGATTTTACTTCAATTTTCAGTTGGTTCATAATTTCGAGATGAAAGCATCTGTGGCTCTAGAATAGTGCTTGCTCTGGACACTCAAAGCGAAAGAAGAGGAGTACGTGGGTCGACAGGTATATGTATCTCTGTCGAAGGGAATTAAGGCATACACGATTGCTGAGGGTAATTAAGGGACTACGAGCCAGAGGATTACAGGAATTTCCTCAGAATGGAACGCTCTAATTTAGTGATCCAGTGATAGTCCAAACAAAACTACCCTGCGAGAAGCCATTTCTCCAATGCGCGTCCTCAGTATCACATTCCGATTTTAGCCACTGGGAAATTCTTTGAAGATATGAAATTCCTCACCAGAACTTCTCCACAAGCTATCAGTCTGATTGTTTTTGAAACTTGCCGAGCCATCACACAAGTGTCTTCAAGAACAGCAAATCATCAAGGTAGGAGTATACAATTCAAACACTTATATTTAAAACTGTGATTCAAATAAAGGGAAACTTTGCAGACTAAGAAGTAACGTACAAATGAAACGAACATTTTTGGCAAAAGTTATTGAGTGATAACTTCATGCATTTATATACATTTACCTTTCCATCGAAACAAGGAGTTCCATTCATTGTTTAATTTTCTAGGCCACAGTATAAAGTAAACTGAGAACTTTTTATTCACCAGTTAACGAAATTTACGAATTTGTTTGCAAAAGTTATAAATGCAACGTTAAATCCATTCCGATACATTTGGAACTTTCCTTCGAAACAAGGATTTCCATTCATCTCGTTAAGTTTCCTAGGACACAAAATCTCGTATCGGGTTACGGCTTTAATTTTGGAAATTGAAAGTAATTGTGCCGTTGGTTTGCTTCCAAAAATTAGTTTTCATTTGCGTCTTGAAACGTTTGACTGAAATCCACGAGAGGTGTCCATGGATAGAGAAAGCTGTGAGTACTGTGCATGCCTGTTGGG
>NC_051419.1:17796751-17798934 GCF_015228065.2 Penaeus monodon | reverse complement strand
ACTAGTCCTAGATAAAGTTCTGCATATGAGGGAAGCTGTGGAGGCGTAGATGAAGTATGTGCAATATACCTCATTAGTCCTGATTAATTTTTAACTGAATTTCGTCTGAGGTTGCCGCAACGATGTGTCAAATAACACTCCATCGATTGCGTTTTTAGCAAAGAGCTCTTCATAGGATCCTTTTGCGTAGTTGGTTGCCCCCGGCTTTACCTTGGATGTCGTGTTCGTCTTCCAACATTCTTAAGAAGGCATTTGTTTGCGAAGTGTTATAACTCTTCTTTTTGCTTCTCCCCGTCGTCTCTTCGCAGCTGCTCCCTTCCGATCATGGTACTGACCTCTCTGCATTTAACGAACTGGTTGACTTCTCTTCATTAGCACCTTTCGCTGGCACGTTCTGTAGGAACGCCTTAGTAGTAGTCCACACCTTGGTCCAGGCCCAACTGACGCTCGACCTGAAAAATACAGATAACCTTTATTTAATTAAGGAAATTAATATAGGCATGATATTTCCCAATATATATATATATTTTTTTTTTTTGGAGTATATTTCCTGTAAATTTTGATTTGGCCATGCCTAAGGCACTATTCGTAGATAGATTCAAGTCTTCAGCTTAAGCTAATTAACTTTAATTGTTTTCTTTTCGTTCTGCAGATTCTACGTACTTCTGAAGATGGGATAGAGGTCAAGCGAAGCTTTTGAAGACCTTTGGAATTTCCCCCATTGCCTAGGCGCTTTGGATGGGAAACATTTGGCCATCAAGAAACGGCCATCGTCTGGTTCGGTTTTATAAAACTATAACAAGTTCTTCATTATAGTTTTTGATGGCTCCTCGTTGGTCCTGTTACGAGTTCCCATGTAGACTTTGGCGTGAACGTTCGAGTATCAGACGGAGGCGTTAATTGCTGTGACAAATTCCGAAGCTCCTTGATGACGGTCATCTGGGCATTGATGGACATAAACATTTTGCAAACGAAAAACGCTCTAAAGAAATACACGATTTACTTTTTTCACGACATATTACTTTTGACTGCATATTCCTACGACGAAATTATTTTATTTTTGTACACCATTCTACCATAGACTGGGGCTCCGACTATTATGTAAATTTATATTAATCATTAGTGACTGAAATGAACGTTAAAAATAATAAGATTAAACTCACAAATGTGGATGGTATCTCAACAGTACTGAACACTCATATCTATCGAATGTGTAGTTAGTAAAATTAAATTTTTTTGAAATGGTTACTTATAGGGCCGCAAGTACCAAAAGGTTAGATGTTCTCATTTTTGTACGCTGTTGAAAAACGGAACGATGAATTTACTAACAGGTAACTAAATAAAAAATCTCTACTATCAATTAAGGTGTGAACGTCGCGGATGAAAAATTATATAATTTAATAAAACTTACTGTTCTGTGGAGGTTTTCCTTCTGCCTTCATGACTCTCTTCTGGCACCTTATCTACGTCGAAGGTGCTGGTTTTCCTGTTCTCGGAAGGAAGAGCATGCATCAAATACCACATCGCGGCACCTAGATTATCTTCTGTTCCCGCTCCATATTTTCACATCCCTTCCACTTTGCGCAATTCAGCTGGATATTTCGTGCGAAGTGGCTTTATTTTCTTTTCATTTTCTCCAGTGTCATTTTGATAATGTTCTTTGTAGTTTTTCATACATATTTTATCTGCGTCAGCCTTTTCTCCCGGTGATTGTCTCGTCGGATTCTATTTTCCACAAGGCCGGTAAGGATCTATAACGTCGATTATCTCCATCATCCTTTTACGCTCACTCTTTCTTCTTTTCAGAGCCCATGACTAACGATGCACGACTCTTTCACTGCTGCAAGGGAAACACTAATTTTTGATCAATATATTGACGCTTTTGCCCACACACGCTCAATTTTATTGAAGACCCATCATAAAATATCAAAGAGTTTTGATCTCTCAATGATTGATTCATGAAATTGTTTCATTAAATTGATAGCAATGTCCCCCACCCACGGTCCATTTTTTCCATTCATTCTATTGACGTCAATAAATTGATAATCAATTAATTGACGATAAAAATTGAGCAGTGTGTGGGTCCCTTAAAAATAACAACCCACCTCTGCAACTCCTTAAGACCTCGGTGATTACTCATAAGCCGTACATCATTACCAGTCTAGAATAGTTCCTAGCATGCT
>NC_051419.1:17795660-17795847 GCF_015228065.2 Penaeus monodon | reverse complement strand
CTGCGTGTGTGATTGTAGGTAACCTCATAATATTATAAGACGACTGCATAATATTTTGCTCTCATCCAGCTTCCATTCCAAGAGGAATTTCCATTTGGATGATGGATAGTCAAGGTATAATCATCACTTAACGGAATGGCGCTAAAACTTTAGGAAATTGTAATGGCGGCGAGCAGGCTGCGCGTCC
>NC_051419.1:17795567-17795632 GCF_015228065.2 Penaeus monodon | reverse complement strand
ACGAAGTGATAAAAAACCATAGTCTATTGCACAAGCCACTCGCTTTTCATTACATGGCACTGATT
>NC_051419.1:17792924-17793743 GCF_015228065.2 Penaeus monodon | reverse complement strand
TTTGTTGATCCTGACTAAACTGAATTGCCCTCAATGACGAATGGAAGGAATCTTTGGAGGCATTTACCCCGTTGATAAACAGAGGTTAATGCCGTCGCTGAGAGTCTTCCAGGATCTTCGGGAAAATGAAGTGCGTTTGCAAATGGGATTTGACCTTTATTGTACTCCTATTTTTATAATTATATTGGGTTTTATGGACCTTCTCTAGTTTTTCTTTTAATTTCGCACATAAGAGCCATTTTTCTGAAAATGATAAACTCGTATATTTTAACTTTTAACAATATAGTTTTTCACATTTTTCTATTTCTTTTAATAACTTTTTCTGCGAACATTTGTTTTGAGAAAATCATGGGGATTCTGATGTGGAGAAACGACATCACCCCCCTTGGACGGATATACCGCCTCCACCTTGTCTGGCTTGGTTCACCTCATTTGCTATGCTTGTTTACCGAGGGGGTTTAACATGTCCGAACGGCCCAGGTCAGGGGGGTGCATCTCTCTGCGTGTGACTCGGCTTTGAGTGAGAGAGAGAGGCTTCTTTTATTTCCTTGTGGTTGTAAGGATATGATCTCAGGTGGTAAGAACGGAGCCTTTGTGTCTTTCTAAGGTTCTAATAAGGCGATGTGCTCCTTTTTAATTATATTATTTCTCCTTTGTTTTACTTTGGGATTTGAAGTTTTTTTTTAAGTTGGTTTTACAGTCATTTTATTTGCTTTGTAATTTAAAACCTCATGTTTTTCCTTTTATGATAATGTTCCTGTTTTATTGCTATTCTTGTTTTTATTAAATTAATGTAATTTTATAATTGTATTAGTCTAG
>NC_051419.1:17792583-17792858 GCF_015228065.2 Penaeus monodon | reverse complement strand
TTGAGATATCGTTATGTAGTCGTCGGCTTTCTTAAAGTTTCTATCACGGTCAAAAAGATATAAATTAAACTGATAAAGCATTGCATAAAAATGATGTTTATGATAATAAATGAAAGGTAGATAACCTGATACTGACGCTATTGCCTATGGAAATTAGGCTGATGACAGAATAAATAAGTAGTAAGGAGATGGATTCAAAGGAAATAAGTGAATAGCAGCTAAGGGGCAACGTGCCCGATGATGAAAACGGTTCCTTTCGTGGAACTTGTCAGACT
>NC_051419.1:17790209-17790513 GCF_015228065.2 Penaeus monodon | reverse complement strand
TTCTACCTGAAAAAAAAAATACATTAGTCTGAACTGATTTATAAGACAGCGCCTTTGCTGATAACGTACTGGTAACGACGAAGATGTAGGAATCCTATCTTTTCCCGACAGCGCTGAAATAATAGTGGTAACAAGTAATAATGGTTTCGGTAATACTCACATCGGAAATTGATTTAGAGATGTGGAATAATAATTAGAATAAAAATATTGCTAAAGATTCCCTATTCCTTATATAGCACGTAAAAAGTGCAATAATGTGTTATAATACATTTAAGTTGCGCCTACATGTATGGTGTGTAAATTA
>NC_051419.1:17786026-17786175 GCF_015228065.2 Penaeus monodon | reverse complement strand
TAGCAATAGCGTCAGTATTCAGGTTATCTACCTTTAATTTATTATTATAACATCATTTTTAATGCAATGCTTTATCAGTCTTAATTTCATATTCTTTTGACCGTGATAGAAACTTTAAGAAGCCGACGGAATACATAACGATATCTCAA
>NC_051419.1:17785646-17785944 GCF_015228065.2 Penaeus monodon | reverse complement strand
TACATTAATTTAATAAAACAAGAATAGCAATAAAACAGGAACATTATCATAAAGGTAACATGAGGTTAAATTACAAAAGCAAAATAAAATGAACTGTAAAACCAACTTAAAAAAAAACTTCAAATCCTCCAAAGTAAAAAACGGAGAAATCTATATAAAAAAAGGAGCACATCGCCTTATTAGAACCTTTAGAAAAGAAACAAAGGCTCCGTCTTACCACCTGAGCTCATATCCTTACAACCACAAGAAATAAAAGAGAGCCCTCTCTCTCTCCACTCCCAAGCCGAGTCACACGCAG
>NC_051419.1:17785151-17785410 GCF_015228065.2 Penaeus monodon | reverse complement strand
TATACGAATTTATCATTTCAGAATGTGCTCTTATGTGCGAAAATTTAAAAGAAAACTAGAAGAAGGTCCATAAAACAATATGATTATAAGAGGAGTACATAAAATGGGCAAATCCCATTTACCACGCACTTCATTTTTCCCGAAGATTCCTGGAAGCTCTCAGCGACCGGCATTGACCTCTCGTTTATCAAGGGGTAAATGCTCCAAAGATTCCTCCATTCGTCCTTGAGGCACTTACGTTTAGTCAGGATTCAACAAA
>NC_051419.1:17783421-17783509 GCF_015228065.2 Penaeus monodon | reverse complement strand
AGCGCCGTGGTATAACTTTTTTTTCCATCACTGCCATTGTAATGAAAAGCGATTGCTTGTGCAATAGCTATGGTTTTTATCACTTCGT
>NC_051419.1:17783258-17783393 GCF_015228065.2 Penaeus monodon | reverse complement strand
CGACGCGCAGCCTGCTCGCCGCCATCACATTTCCTAAAGTTTTAGCGCCATCTCGTTAAGTGATTGATTATACCTTGATTATCCATCATCCAAATGGAAATTCCTCTTTAGAATGGAGCTGGATGAGAGCAAAAT
>NC_051419.1:17778734-17782491 GCF_015228065.2 Penaeus monodon | reverse complement strand
CAAGCTATGCTGGGAACTATTTCTAGACTGGTAATGATGTCTGGCTTATTAGTAATCACGAGGTCTATAAGAGTTGCAGAGGTGGTTGTTAAGGGCCCCACACACGATCAATTTTTTCGTCAATTATTTGATATCAATTTATTGACGTCAATGAATTGATGGAAAAAATGACCGTGTGTGGGGGACATTGATATCAATTTAATTGAAACAATTTCATTGAATCAATTCATTGAGAGATCAAAACTCCTTTGATATTTATTGATGGGTCTTCAATAAAATTGAGCGTGTGTGGGCAAAGCGTCAATATATTGATCAAAAATTTAGTGTTTTCCCTTGCAGCAGTGAAAGAGTCGTCATCGTAGTCATGGCTGAAAAGAAGAAAGAAAGTGAGCGTAAAATGATGATGGAGATAATCGACGTTTATAGATCCTTACCGGCCTTGTGGAAAATAGAATCCGACGAGTACAATCACCGGGAGAAAAAGGCTGACGCAGATAAAATATTGTATGGAAAAATACAAAGAACATTATCCAAATGCTACACTGGAAGAAATGAAAAAGAAAATAAATGCCCTTCGCACGAATTTCCGAGCTGAATTGCGCAAAGTGGAAAGGAGTGAAAAATCTGGAGCTGGAACAGAAGATATCCATGTGCCGCGACTGTGGTATTTTGATGCCATGCTCTTCCTTCGAGACCAGGATACACCAGCACCTTCTACAAGTAGCATAATGGTGCCAGAAGAGAGTCATGAAGGGCAGAAGGAAAACTACACAGAACAGGCAAGTTTTATTAAATTATATACATTTTTCATCCTCGACGTCAACTTAATTTGATATTAGAGATTTTTTATTTAGTTACCTGTTAGTAAATTCATCGTTCCGTTTTCAACAGCTTACAAAAATTGAGAACATCTAATCCTTTTGGTACTTGCGGCCCCTATAAGTACCATTTCAAAAATTTAATTTTACTAACTACACATTCGATAGATCTGAGTGTTCAGTACTGTTGAGATCTACCAGTAACATTTGTGAGTTTAATCTTATTATTTTCACGTTCATTTCAGTCACTTAATGCTTATATAAAATTTTACATAATAGTCGGAGCCCCAGTCTATGGTAGAATGGTGCAAAAATAAATAATTTCGTCGTAGGAATATGCATGTCCAAAAGTAATATGTGTGAAAAAAGTAAATCGTGTATTTCTTTAGAGCGTTTTTCGTGCAAAATGTTTATGTCCATCAATGCCCCAGATGACCGTCATCAAGGAGTCTTCCGAATTCTGTCACAGCAATAACGCCTTCGTCTGATACTCGACCGTTCACTCCAACGTCTACCATGAGGAACTCGTAATCAGGACCAACGAGAGCCATCAAAACTATACTGAAGAACTTTTTATAGTTTTAATAAAACGAACCAGACGATGGCCGTTTCTTGATGGCCACATGTTTCCCATCCAAAGCGCCTAGGCAATGGGGGAAATTCCAAGTTCTTGCAAAAGCTTCGCTTGACCTCTATCCATTCTTCAGAAGTACGTAGAATCTGCAAGAAACGAAAAGAAAACATATTAAAGTTAATAGCTTAAGCTGAAGACTTGAATCTATCCTACGACTAGTGCCATTTAGCTACTGGCAATCAAAATTTACAGGAAAATACTCCAAAAAAAAAAATATATATATATATTGAAATATTAAGCCTATATTAATTTCCTTAATTAATAAAGGTTATCTGTATTTTTCAGGACGAGCGTTCAGTTGGGCTGGACCAAGGTGTGACTACTACTAAGGCGGTTCCTACAGAACCGTGCAGCGAAAGGTCTAATGAAGAGAAGTCAACCAGTTCGTTAACTGCAGAGAGGTCAGTACCACTGATCGGGAAGGGAGCAGCTGCGAAGAGACGCCGGGAGGAAGCAAAAAGAACGAGCTTATAACACTCGCAACAAATAGCCTTCTTAAAGAATCGTTGGAAGACGAACACGACATCCAAGGTAAAGCGTGGGCCAACCAACTACGCAAAATGGATCCTATGCAGCAGCTCTTTGCTAAAAAAGCAATCGATGACGTGTTATTTGAAAGTCGTTGCGGCAACCTCAGCCGAAATTCAGTTAAAATTAATCAGACTAATGTGGTATATGCACCTACTTCATCTACGCCTCACAGCCTTCCCTCATATGCAGATACTTTATCTAGGACTAGTACACCCAACAGCATGCACAGTACTCACAGCCTTCCCTCATCCATGGACACCTCTCGTGGATTTCAGTCCAACGTTCAAGACGCAAATGAAACTAATTTTGTGGAGGCAAACCCACTTGCACATTATTTTTCAAATTTTCCAAATTAAAGCGTAAACCCGATACGAGATTTTGTGTCCTAGGAAACTTAAAGAATGAATGGAAATCCTTGTTTCGAGAGAAAGTTAAATGTATCGGAATGGATTTAAGTTAGCATTTAATAACTTTTGCAAAAAAATTCGTTAAATTTCTGTTACTTTGTGCATACAAAGTTCTCAGTTTACTTTAATACTGTGTCCTAGGAAAATTAAACAATGAATGGAACTCCTTGTTTCGAGAGAAAGGTAAATGTATATAAATGCATTGAAGTTATCACTCAATAACTTTTGCAAAAATGTTCGTTTAATTTGTACGTTACTTTTAGTATGCAAAGTTGTCCCTTTATTTGAATTCACAGTTTTTAAATATAAGTGTTTGAATTGTATACTCCTACCTTGATGATTTGCTGTTCTTGAAGACATCTTGTGATGGCTCGGCAAGTTTCAAAAACAATCAGACTGATAGGAGAAGTTCTGGTGAGGAATTTCATATCTTCAAAAGAATTTCCAGTGGCTAAAAATCGGAATGTGATACTGAGACGCGCATTTGGAGAAGTGGCTTCTCGCATGGTAGTATCTTGTTTGACTATCACTGGCATCACTAAAATTTTGAAGCGTCCATTCTGAGGAAATTCCTGTAATCCTCTGGCTCGTCGTCCCTTAATTCCCTCAGCAATCGTGTATGTCCTAATTCCCTTCGACAGAGATACCATACCTTCGCCCACTTACTCCTCTTCTTTCGCTTTGGAGTGTCCAGAGCAAGCACTATTCCTAGAGCCACAGATGCTTTCATCTCGAAATTATGAACCAAACTGAAAATTGAAGTAAAATCATTGACCGTGTGTGGGCACAGTGATTTCCATCAATTCATTGACGTCAATAAATTGATATCAATTAATTGACGAAAAAAATGATCGTGTGTGGGGCCCTTTATCCTAGTTGGTCTATCAATGAGATTTAGTCAACTTCTAATTCTTGATTACTTTGCTTACTTTATTTTCCGATGCTAACAAATTATCACTGAAATCACGCAAGATAAAGACGAATATCTTGCGCAGACAAATGTTCTTAAAGGAATCTGAAATGTGAATAAAAGTCGTGAGGTACGAGGATATTGATAAATACAACCAACAATGATAAGCGGTAGTTTCTATACATCCTCAACACCTGCGACTTAATCTATGCCTTTGCCGAATCGGTCTTCCCTGACATAGATACATACTCCTCGCCCGCGATCATGGTTATGACGGTAAATACTTAAGGAAGAGATATTTACTATAGAATCATTTACATCCATTCATCTCCTCCATATTTCGTCCATTTTTCATTGGCACAAGTTCAAAATTGCTGCGCATACGCAATACTTAAAACAAAAATTATACAGAAGGCTTTCTTACTTATGAATTCACAAATTTTGAAAGAGAGAGACA
>NC_051419.1:17776156-17776235 GCF_015228065.2 Penaeus monodon | reverse complement strand
CAATTTCATCAAAATTTGATAAAGATATATGTATATAAATGATAGTGTCCTACGCGTCATATTTTATGTTCTGATTATC
>NC_051419.1:17775104-17775255 GCF_015228065.2 Penaeus monodon | reverse complement strand
GGTCTAATGTGATATCATAGCACAATTTTAGTTTATTTGGGTCTAATGAAAAGAAAACAAGCCAATTTTTTCATTCAAAAACATAGGAAGATAATATACGAGAACTTTAATCTTTGTACAAAACCCAAGTAGGACTATGTCATTTTTATCT
>NC_051419.1:17766818-17767071 GCF_015228065.2 Penaeus monodon | reverse complement strand
AATAATAATACAATTAGCCCCAAATATATGATACTTCATTTCAGAACTGTAATAAAAAATGAAAAACCATTTTTTATTCTTTTTCATAAAAAATTGTATTTTTGGTTAATTCCTTCAAAGTTTTATCAAAGTCCTCTGGGGAAATTGCAAGACACAGGTGCTTTCCTTCCCTTCTTCCCTCATTCTCTCCTTCTCTCTTGGGTCTCTCCCCCTGGTCGTCTCGGTTCAAAAAAAAGCGCCGCCTTCCAAAAGT
>NC_051419.1:17766608-17766737 GCF_015228065.2 Penaeus monodon | reverse complement strand
CTTCCCCTCCTATATATTTATTTTATATTTTATATAAATTATATAATTATAAAATTTTTATATATGTATATATATATTTAAAATATATATAATAATTTATATGAAAAATTTTATATAGATAAAAGGTTA
>NC_051419.1:17766469-17766556 GCF_015228065.2 Penaeus monodon | reverse complement strand
TTTAAAATTGTTTTATATATTTTAATTATATCTTTTTATAATTATATTAATATTTTTAAAATATGTATATATATAAAATTATAAAAA
>NC_051419.1:17766094-17766435 GCF_015228065.2 Penaeus monodon | reverse complement strand
TATTATAATTATAAAAAAGGTCAGTAGTGTGTCTAGTATAACACCCCTACTAAAGAAAAAAACGGAACTACTTCAACCCCTTTAAACCATTCATAAATCGGGTCTCAGAACATTCAAGCAACGTAAAAGGACTTCCAACTGTTAAAATTGATTTTTGTCCTTGAGATATGACAAAATAAAAAAGTAAAACCGTACCAATTTATCATTGCATCCGCCATTCCAATGTCGGAGGCCTTTTACATACAGAGCATGTAATCACCTAGATCAACACTAACAGTAACAGACACGCACACATGCCTCCCTCCCAATCATTAAATTGCATCCCCCCTCCCCCCGCATAA
>NC_051419.1:17765649-17766060 GCF_015228065.2 Penaeus monodon | reverse complement strand
TTGGATACAGGTATTCGGATGGAGAACTTTGTCTCTGTTTGAAGGTGATCTATTGCGATACTGCCCACCGCCGCTTCAGGAAAATGACAGTGGAAACGCAAAAGCGGGGGGTGCGTCAAAAAATGTATGCAAAAGGAAAAATGGACCTTGAACACTTTCCGTGAACATCAGAATTCCGGAAAATTTATACAAATGCAAATTGCCAAACCAAAAATTTGGAAATGCTGACAGATGCGGGGATTTGCTCTAACTTTGCCTGAAAGGCCCCCGGGTTTTACCCGGGACCCCCCTTGCCCCACCCTCACCACCGAAAATTTTCATCAGGGCTGGGCGGAAAAACGACAGCCGAAGCCAGACTCGCTGGCAGTAAATTGACAAAAATCTATTCTTCTTTTGCTGTAGTTTTGTCCC
>NC_051419.1:17762650-17763591 GCF_015228065.2 Penaeus monodon | reverse complement strand
GAAAGCCTAGAGGAAAGGGACAACCGCGGCGTGACTCCCCCGAGCCAAGGCGATAGTTGCCGACGAATATTCTTTCCCGCCTCTGCAAGGAATAGAGTCAAGCACCGGAAGGCAGAGCAAACATCTCGCGGTGGGGTTATGACGCTGCTGCGCACGGAGAGATTTTGGTAAGGCTGATCGTGCATATATGCATATCATTTGTCTTACAACCTCTTACAACAATCACAGAATCATGCTCCAAAGGATATACTAACTACTATTATAACAAGTTGTTAATTCATCTATCATGTTATATCCACAAGGAAAGATGTTCACGTAAGGTCCTCAAGGCACTCTTCGAGAGTGCTCTGTATTTTGTACCTGTACCTGATAAACGGACTGGAGTTGCAAAATACTAGTCTGACCAGGTAGATTTAAGAGCAGAAAAAATAAGACAAAAACACTAGAAAGTGAAAATATAAAAGGAAAGTCATGAAACGAATCATACAAACTTAGAGGAATTAAAATTATGGAAAAAGTGGACCTTTTCTAAATTCCAGCCGGCACCTTTATTGCCAAATACAAGCCATGGTTGATAGCAAGACAAAGCCAAGTAACTCGCAAGAAAAGGAAAGGAAACGGGAAGAACAGTCCAACTTTAGAAAACCAAAAACTGAACAAATACAATGCAGCGCTATAAACCGCGACATCTCCATCGCTCCTAAAAAAAAATATTTGCGGTTGTTCATAAGACCGTAAACCGTATGCTTACGTGGGCATTGTAGACTTTAGCGACATAAGCCTATCGTATACCTCATGGATGGGGCTGACAGAGAGGCGTCGATTCGATGCTGGCGCTGGCGGGCCTCGGGATCTGTTGCCATTTCTTTAGGAGAAAAATGGCACCCCAGTCTGTGGCTGTGAATGCGTGTGCGTTTGTGTGTGGAAGGAACGTATATATG
>NC_051419.1:17761929-17762464 GCF_015228065.2 Penaeus monodon | reverse complement strand
TGTACATATACACCTTACATCTTTTAATAATTCTCCTCAAACATTCACTTCCTCATTGATGTCATGTGATACTTCCACCATTACCCTCTCTGTATAGATAAGAAATAACAGAGGGGACAATGTACAGCCTTGTCGAACTCTGATTCTTCATTCATAACTCTGACCACTCTCTCTTGCGTCATATACAATTCACAAATCAATCTTCTATCAAAAGCTTTCTCATAGTCCATAAAACAGACATAGAGTTCCCTTTCATGGTCTAATACTTTTTCACAGAGCATACTGACGTAATCCCTAGCCTTTCATTCTAGTCCTTTATTCAGTACTCTAAGGAAAATCTTTGACGCATGCGTAATTAGGCTAATATTTCTGTATTCCCCACAAGCAGTTGCATTCACTTTCTTTGACTGCTTTTGTGAATTCTGATGGCCAGACACCTCTTTCATAAAATCTCTTCTATATATTAATTAATTCTGATGTTCCTCCCTCACCCAAGTTCTTCCCAAACTCTGCTGGTATACAATTCACACCCACA
>NC_051419.1:17761620-17761806 GCF_015228065.2 Penaeus monodon | reverse complement strand
CTTGGGCGTGTTTGTGTCTGTCCAGGTGTATATATGTTTGCGTCCGTGCGCGCGCGCTGAGAAAAGGAATATGGATGACACTGTCTCTGTCACTGTTTGTAATTCTGAGGGCATATCTTACAGAGTGGCTGTGTCTGTGTTTATGTAGGGTTATTTGATATTCTAGAGTATTTGCTTCTCTATTCT
>NC_051419.1:17761323-17761591 GCF_015228065.2 Penaeus monodon | reverse complement strand
AAGAAGCTGTAGTGAGCGGAAATGGTAGAAGAAAAAGATGAATAGAAAAAGGGGAAAGACGAAAGAGGATGAGGGTGTCAGGGATAAAAGGCGGGCGATACTAATGAAGAATGAGGGAGCGAATATGCTTTTGAAACTGGCCCTCATATTTCTTCAAACACTTGATAATATAATTATAAATAGATATGAATAAAAAAAAATAATAAAACCAAGGGTTCTACCCATAGATCTATGTCGTCCACCCTTTCATTGGTAAGAAATTGGTACG
>NC_051419.1:17760485-17761246 GCF_015228065.2 Penaeus monodon | reverse complement strand
GGGCCAGACAAGAATCTATAAAATGATTGCGCGAATATTTCAATATAACTAACCATTATCAAATGCTTCCCCAGTGAGCAACAACACAAGATACTAACAAGCTTTAATGTTATGAGTCTTATGAAAATTTCACGATTTTTTTTTTCTCCTTTACTGTATAAATCACCATAAACTAACTTTTCATCCGACTCAGTTATATTCTGTAGCGCTATCTGAATGACAGTATATCTCTCCAGAGTGCTTGGCTGTTACAAAGTACAAAACCGAAAAAATGAGGTAGATTTTTTTTCTTTTTTTTGTGATGGACAGACAGTCCGTGTTCTCCCATTCATGTACATTATTTTTATAACTGCAGAAGTGAGCAAAACAAGGTGACAGTGTTAATAAAATGAAACACAATTTCCGAAATGCTAACATCCGATCAAAATTCATCACACTACACACAACCACAAAAGCTATTCCAAATGTAAGGAAATCGAGTGAGGGACCCCATAGGATACGAGGAGTAAGAGGATCGTAAATTAAGCATGAGAACTGTGCAGATGAATTTTCCATCAAAAAGCTGTACTAACCCTGCATCACAGAAAACGAGCGTCAGTCTGGAATAATAAAGAAATAATAAAATTTCGAACTACATGCCAAATGAACCACCATTTCTAAATGCCACCTGCTCATTTCGCTCACAAAATTATTGCAATATTGTGTTCTGCAGGTATATGTTGTTTGAAGATCCCACATCTTTGGCGAAAAAAAAACTTTCT
>NC_051419.1:17760277-17760452 GCF_015228065.2 Penaeus monodon | reverse complement strand
AAATCTAACACAAGATTTCCCTGTGTTTTAGACATTAAAGGCCAGGTACTACATGAACAATTACAAACGGAGCAATGGATAATTACACAAAGGAACGTGATATGGCAGTCTTTCAGACCCAGCAGTGGTGAAATAAATCACTTATTATTTGAAAGGATAAGCCAGATATGCTGGG
>NC_051419.1:17759938-17760226 GCF_015228065.2 Penaeus monodon | reverse complement strand
ACTAGACACTCGTCTATGTCTCAGCAAGCAATGGAAAGTTTATAAGGCCATTGTAAACTGTTATTTTTCTTTTTGGTAGCGCAGTGTCTACCGAATATATAGAAAGATATAAGGTAGGGTAGTGCTAATTGGACTTAGAGAGATTAAATGTATTTTACGTTCCTGTACATTTCTTCAACTAACGAATTAAACAGCATGAGTATTTCAAAATTGATTTTTTAATAACGAATACAGTTAAGGGGAGAGGGAACTCCCAAACTGTTTTCTGCTAATGTATTTCATGCTAAA
>NC_051419.1:17758975-17759838 GCF_015228065.2 Penaeus monodon | reverse complement strand
AATATAGAACATTTTCCTCACTTTGCAGAAAGCTCATCCTCTTCCACCGCGTTGACGCCCCAAAAAAGCAACATTTTTGGGCGCCACATTTTTTGTTTCGCTTCTGTCACGACGTCGGAGAGTGAAACAGAGAGCGAGTACATGGCCTGTTGTTGCTATTTACATTTTTCTTTGTTTTCTCTTCTACTCCTTTCGCTTACAATTTAAAAACACCTCCACATTTTGCCTATTCATTTTATAAGTTAATCTTAACATTTCGTACGCTGTCAAGTCACACTAACTTGTATTCTCTCTATCTTCCTTTCTCCTTCCCTTCAATCAGCATTGTCTCTCTCCTCCCTCTCCTCCTTTCTTTCCAACTTCGCTCTCACCATTCTTTTCATCCTCTTCCTCTTTCCTTGTAATACTGTTACGTGACTGTTGGACGACGGAAGGAGAAGTCACGGCCCCGAGTTATTTGCACTGGCCAGCCTCATGACTTCATTCTAATTTCCAATGTACTTCTATTTATTCATTTTATTCAGCTTTAATTTCATTATCTTTTTCACAGAGATAGATGCCAGGGTCTGCATTTTAATCAATGGAGATTAAGAGCGTCCAGTAGCAAGTATTCATTCATTCATACTTCAATTTTTATTCTACAGCAGCACACTGTGCGGTCTTGATGTTATGTTATTCCATTTTTATCTTTGGTACGAACTGCTGTAGCCTCGATATGTGGAAAGGAAGACACTGGAAGAGCGCACGAAAATGCGTAAGAGGCAGTGGTCATCAGTTATTAGCTCGTTTACCCCTTTTCAATAAAATACACATAAATCATAAAATGAATAGGTCTTAAACTTCAATGGCATGAGAGTAGTGTG
>NC_051419.1:17758417-17758601 GCF_015228065.2 Penaeus monodon | reverse complement strand
ACAAGCGACTTCGAGGCCCACGCTTGCCACTGCCAAGGACAAATGCAATTGCAAACACACTGCTGACGCAGTTCGCATCTTCCATCAATACACACTGTTGACATGCTGTTAAACTGCATTTTCAGCGCTAAACCTGGCAGGCAAACAACCCTGCACCCATAATCATACATCGAGAAAAATATCG
>NC_051419.1:17755229-17755631 GCF_015228065.2 Penaeus monodon | reverse complement strand
AGAGTTACAATAGTAAAACTGTTACTTTACATAGCGGGCATATAAGTGTGTAATACAAAAAGGTACATATAACATATGAATTTATGACACTTTGCTTTACATAATTTGTTTACATGCTCTCGGAGCGTCAAGAATTAAACCATATAAATAAATGTATGTGTGCACAGAGATAGCAGGTTCGAGCGAGTCCGCGCCGGCAACCCGCTTTCCTGTTTGCTCTGATCATTCTTGCCTGCTCAACCCGCGCGGGTGGACGCTACGGAGTGGAGAGCAGGATGGATGTTGGGATCCTGACAGCCAAAGTTTATGAGACAGCCAGTGTGGAGTAAATAGAATATGCACCACGCTAATAAGAGTGTGGTGGCTAGGCTTGTGGGCTGAAATCAGCCAAGTGGTAAGCAG
>NC_051419.1:17754791-17755051 GCF_015228065.2 Penaeus monodon | reverse complement strand
CTTGTACACTGATGACAGATACTGCCTCTGTCCGTGTCGCTCACCGAGCGGGTCGAAACTGGTTACCCGCGTCCTCTGTGAACACCTTATCGCGCTGGTAACCTGCTTTCTCTGTGCAGGCACCCTAATCTATATTATTCAACGTTGGTAACTGACGAATGCTAGAGTGGTCCTGCATATTCACAAATTGGTCGAATGAAAGTCATCCATTTGCGGCGTAGGTCATCTTGGATGCACCAGCGGATTTCAATTTTAATGTC
>NC_051419.1:17754605-17754766 GCF_015228065.2 Penaeus monodon | reverse complement strand
GAGATCAAATTTTTGGTATTGCCGAATCATTTCAGTTCATTACTGATTCCTACTCCTAACAGTTTCAACTCAAAGGCGCGTTTTAAAGCTCGTTACCCATTTTCAGGCTTATTCGTGGGAATTATTTTTATTATACATGTGCACTTTTTGGTGTTGATTAA
>NC_051419.1:17754056-17754460 GCF_015228065.2 Penaeus monodon | reverse complement strand
GCGACAACGCAGTGAAGCTCAATCTCATCGGATGTTTGGTTATTTGCACAAGCCCTTTGGGAGCAGAGGTTGATGGAGATCCATTTCACCCAGCCCTTGAAATCCTAGGGATTTATTTTTATTAGCTGGTGTGATTAATGAGATCAAGTGATTTCGATGGAATTAAGATGATTTGTTTTGGGAACTGGGACTGTGATAGCACACTTCCACAGGTCAGGTACCACGCCCTCAGTGATGGAGCTATTTCAGATGTCGCATAGAGGGTCGGGAGCGATTTCTCGCAGTAATCTTGGCGGGATGTCATCAGGCCCAGGAGATTTATTTTTTGTTATTCCATTGAAATGCTGATACACTTCGTATTCGCTTACAATTATTGGAGAGGGCGCGAGGGTAAGTAAGCTGGC
>NC_051419.1:17753354-17753947 GCF_015228065.2 Penaeus monodon | reverse complement strand
TCTGTCTTCTTTTGTCACCAATTATGTTCCTAATGTGGCTATTCCATGATTTACTTCACTGATTTTGTCAATTATTTGTTTATGAATAGTGTTTCTTAGCGATCTTATTTTTGTCTTACCTTTTTTTGCTAAGTACTAAGTGTTGAAAACGTTGGCCCAGTCATGATGTGCAATCCATGATCTGAACTCGCAAACTGTAAAATCAGGGAATCTGAGCAAGAGTTTTGTTCCCTTGTAATTGCATGGGTGTCTGGCATTTCTTTGGCACCCATAGCAGTGACAGATGATCACTGCTGCCTAAAGCGAGAAGGCAAGTTGCACGTTTATAAGAAAATAAAAAGTTGTTTGTTATGATTTTGTCCAAGGTATTTTCTCACGGGTGCAGTGCAGAAGTGATTTTATAATAAAAAGTGTTTAGGACGCCCAGTATTACAAGGATGGAATTTAGGTACTCCGCTTGGGGGGATAAAAAATGTTCAATTATGTGTTCTCTGAGGGTTCTTGGGCAGATGCCCCAGGTGGGAAAATTTTCCCGCAAATGACCAGCACCGATCTCGCGAGGCAAACATCTGGGGCCAGCTGGCAGCCAGAAG
>NC_051419.1:17751910-17752004 GCF_015228065.2 Penaeus monodon | reverse complement strand
ACCCCCACAAAAAAAAAAACCCCCGAAAAAAAAAAAAAATTTTTAAATTATTTTAAATTTTTAAAGAAATTAATGATTTCTTAAAAAAAATTTT
>NC_051419.1:17751477-17751638 GCF_015228065.2 Penaeus monodon | reverse complement strand
TTTTTTTAAAAAAAACAAAAAGAAGGGGGTTTAGAGCCCGAAAGAGAAGAAGGAGAGGAAATTGGGCGGGCGGGGAAAAGAAACCCGGGAAGAACTGGGGGTTTTTTGGAAAAGGAAAAAGGAAGAAGAGGGGGGCCGGGGGCAAAGAAGAAACCTTTTGG
>NC_051419.1:17751208-17751282 GCF_015228065.2 Penaeus monodon | reverse complement strand
CCCGCGGGGGGGGGCAATATAAAAAAAAAAAGGAGAGAAAAGGAAAAGAAAAGGGGAAAGGGGAGGGAAAAGGG
>NC_051419.1:17750835-17750984 GCF_015228065.2 Penaeus monodon | reverse complement strand
CAGCAGTTTCGCATCTTCCACATACACACTGGTTTGACTGCCTCGTCTAAACGCCTTTTTTCCGGCGCTAAACTCGGGCGAGGGCAAACGAACCCTGCACCCATAATCAATACATCGAGAAATTCGATTTACTAGTGATTCTCACATGG
>NC_051419.1:17747120-17747196 GCF_015228065.2 Penaeus monodon | reverse complement strand
GTAATAAAATAATACAATATCATATAAATTTATGTTGTATGGTGATAGTGTGTTAGTGTGTGGATGTTGCGTGGTG
>NC_051419.1:17746902-17746996 GCF_015228065.2 Penaeus monodon | reverse complement strand
AATGCACATATATGTCATACACTCATACGGAACTTATATAATTACAGAATATACATCCATAGTGCATATAGCATAGTATGATAAGTATAAGATG
>NC_051419.1:17746551-17746692 GCF_015228065.2 Penaeus monodon | reverse complement strand
GAATAGGGTGAATGCGTAAGTAAATAATGATAATGATACGTGTCAAAAAGTATATAGGTGTGAGATATGTTGTAGTGATTTTGTGTAGTTAAGTGTGATTTGATACTGACTACTCTCTGACACTACTACATCACATAACTA
>NC_051419.1:17744372-17746374 GCF_015228065.2 Penaeus monodon | reverse complement strand
ATACCAATGAATAAGCCAATAATAGGTTAATCAGATGAGATTTAGAAGAGATCAGAGCGTTTACAATAGTAAAACTGTTTCCTGCGACAAGAGAATGTTACATGCAGTCGTTGCAATAAGGTGTGTAGTGTACAACCAAGGTACATATAGCAACCATATTGAGGTGTATACCTAACACCATGAAAATATACAAATGGGATAGAATGACAGTTGCTTTACGATAATTTTGTTTATACGATGCACCTCTCTGTGAGCATGTAAACAAATTATGTTTGCATTGCAATCATGTTTTAGTGAAGCGGCGGGATATTATTATTGCTGTGATTAATAATTCTCCGGTTTGAAAAGGAGGGCCATTTGGCTAGCTGATTTCTGTATCATTATAACATGAAGGTATATAGTTTTTTATTACACAGATTCAACGGCATAGGTCGAATTTTTTATGTTCTTTTCACTGGGAGGTCTTTATCTACAAATAGGCTCAGTGTGCAGCAGAGAAAGCAGTTTGCTCGCGCGGGCAACCGACGCCAACCCGCGACTCAAGAATTAAAAATCCATATGTAAATATAAAGATGTATGGATGTGCATCGAGAGTATACCGCAGGTTCGAAGCGAGTTCCTGCTGCCGGCAAACCCGCTTTCCTGTTTGCTCTGTGATCTCTTGCTGCTACAATTCCCCGCCGGGTGGACTGTACGACATACGCGTAGGTTGAGAGCATGTGGAAGGATGAGGGTTTTGTTTTTGGCGATCCTGACAGCCAAAGTTTATGAGACAGGCCAAGTGGTGTACAGTAAAATATGAATATGATTTGTTTTTGTGGAACTGGGACTGTGTGATAGCACACTATCCACAGGTCAGGTACCACGCGCCTTCAGTGATGGAGTCTTGTTTCAGAATGTCGCATAGAGGGGAGCGTGGAGCCGATTTATACTCGCAGTATGCTTTGGTGGCGGGATGTTCATACAAGGCCCAGGAGATTTATTGTACTTGTTATTTCCATTTGAAATGCTGATACACTTTCGTATTTCGCGTGACAATTCTGTGGTGACAGGGTGGTCGGCGAGGTAATAAGTGCTGCGGCAAACCCTTTATTTGCTAGTATGTGGCTGATACTTGTGTTCTTATGTGTGCAAGGTGACTGCATCACATGATGTTAACCAAGGGACATAACTGGGGACAATCTGTGGTAAGTTTACGCTAGAAATATGTAGAGGGTATCTCTCATCTTCATAGTTGTCCCACAATTATTGTTTCCTAATGTGGGGATATATTTGTCCATATTATACATTTCACTGATTTTGTCTAATATATTTGTTTATGAATAGTGTTCTCTTCTTTACGATCTTTATTTTTGTACCTATTAGTTAAAATAAATTACCTTTTATTTTGCTACAAGATACTCAAAGTGTTGGAAAAAAACTTTTGGCCTCTCTGCATGTGTGCAATCCATGATCTATACCTCGCAACTGTAAAATCAGGGCATCTGAGCAAGAGTTTTTGTTTCCCTTGTAATTGCCTGGGTGTCTGTCTGGCATTTCTTTGGCACCCATAGCAGTGACAGATGATCACTGCTGCCTAAAGCGAGAAGGCAAGTTGGCCACGTTTATAAGACAAATCACAAAAAGATTCGTTTGTTATGAGTTTGTCCAAGGTAATTTTCTCACTTGTGCAGTGCAGAGTGATTTTATAATAATAAAGTTTTAGGACGCCCAGTATTACAATGATGGAATTTAGGTACTTACACTCCTAGTACTATTTCTCGTCTCCGCTTGGCGTGTGCATAAAAAACTGTGCAAATTATGTGTTCTCTGAGATGTTTTCTTTAGTGCAATATGTCCCTTCGCTAGACCATGGTGGAAAAATTTACCCGCATGAACCATGGCACCGATCGCGCGAGGCAAACATCTGGGGCCAGCCTGGCAGCCAGAAGTGGGTTTTCGTAACTCATCAGGTGTGATGTTTTTAAGTGTTGCTGGGAGTGGTGGCTTTGGATATAAGTAC
>NC_051419.1:17744120-17744226 GCF_015228065.2 Penaeus monodon | reverse complement strand
AGAGCACGCCTGCACGCACAATGCAACACACACTGACACACACACGTGCGAGCAGGGGAACACACGAACACTCTAAAGCGTGGGGGGAGAACCCACTCTTGGGGGT
>NC_051419.1:17743951-17744039 GCF_015228065.2 Penaeus monodon | reverse complement strand
GCTTACTCCGTCAAGAAAAAAACGCACTGCACATATTAATTAGAATAATCTCACCACGCAAGCACACAGCAGGCAACATCACAAGGGG
>NC_051419.1:17743494-17743613 GCF_015228065.2 Penaeus monodon | reverse complement strand
TCACTACGCACAATCAGAACCGAAAGAACCCACCGCACAACAGCACACGCACACAAAAAATATTCAATGCACACTGCCACCACGATGGGCAATAAAAATTAGGTCACGGTACATCTGCG
>NC_051419.1:17743135-17743411 GCF_015228065.2 Penaeus monodon | reverse complement strand
TAATGTAAATGAAGGCCAATACACGCACCGCACACGCACTAACGCGCCTTGCTTGTGTCACATACACGCACTAATCTCCAGCACACATCTGTTAAACGCATCACACAACACATCAACACACACATTCAACTCAGGTCATCAACAACTGAAATCTACACAGCCGCACAACATCAGGCTACACATACTCAACCTCAATTACTACTGTAACTAATAGTATATCGTGAAAATAGGCTCAATATACAACAATCTATTGTGAATTAATATAGTAGATACAAG
>NC_051419.1:17742876-17742957 GCF_015228065.2 Penaeus monodon | reverse complement strand
AGAGTAGTAGTAGAATACAGATAGGTGTTATGATATAATGTATATTTGTTTGATAAGAAAAATAATTGATATGCCAATAAT
>NC_051419.1:17741950-17742062 GCF_015228065.2 Penaeus monodon | reverse complement strand
GCCAGTATAACTATAAGCTAAATCTACTATAATTTGAGAAATTGGATGAATACACGTTCCGTGCTGACACTCGATGAAAGAAAAAAACCCCAATAACATACATAACATCACA
>NC_051419.1:17739985-17740617 GCF_015228065.2 Penaeus monodon | reverse complement strand
ATTGCAACACTAAAAAAACCATCACCACCTGATGAGTTAAACCCTTCTGGCTGCCAGCTGCCCCAGATGTTTGCCTCGCGGATCGTGCTGGTCATTTGCGGGAAAATTTTCCACCTGGGGCATCTGCCCAAGAACCCTCAGAGAACACATAATTGAACATTTTTTATCCCCCCAAGCGGAGTACCTAAATTCCATCCTTGTAATACTGGGCGTCCTAAACACTTTTTATTATAAAATCACTTCTGCACTGCACCCGTGAGAAAATACCTTGGACAAAATCATAACAAACAACTTTTTATTTTCTTATAAACGTGCAACTTGCCTTCTCGCTTTAGGCAGCAGTGATCATCTGTCACTGCTATGGGTGCCAAAGAAATGCCAGACACCCATGCAATTACAAGGGAACAAAACTCTTGCTCAGATTCCCTGATTTTACAGTTTGCGAGTTCAGATCATGGATTGCACATCATGACTGGGCCAACGTTTTCAACACTTAGTACTTAGCAAAAAAAGGTAAGACAAAAATAAGATCGCTAAGAAACACTATTCATAAACAAATAATTGACAAAATCAGTGAAGTAAATCATGGAATAGCCACATTAGGAACATAATTGGTGACAAAAGAAGACAGA
>NC_051419.1:17739065-17739876 GCF_015228065.2 Penaeus monodon | reverse complement strand
GCCAGCTTACTTACCCTCGCGCCCTCTCCAATAATTGTAAGCGAATACGAAGTGTATCAGCATTTCAATGGAATAACAAAAAATAAATCTCCTGGGCCTGATGACATCCCGCCAAGATTACTGCGAGAAATCGCTCCCGACCCTCTATGCGACATCTGAAACAGCTCCATCACTGAAGGCGTGGTACCTGACCTGTGGAAGTGTGCTATCACAGTCCCAGTTCCCAAAACAAATCATATTCTATTTACTCCACACTGGCTGTCTCATAAACTTTGGCTGTCAGGATCCCAACATCCATCCTGCTCTCCACTCCGTAGCGTCCACCCGCGCGGGTTGAGCAGGCAAGAATGATCAGAGCAAACAGGAAAGCGGGTTGCCGGCGCGGACTCGCTCGAACCTGCTATCTCTGTGCACACATACATTTATTTATATGGTTTAATTCTTGACGCGGGTTGGCGTCGGTTGCCCGCGCGAGCAAACCTGCTTTCTCTGTGCACACACCCTTAGAAAGACTCCAGAAAAGAACATTGCACATCATAACTGAATAAAAAATATACCTCATATACTGACACATGAAATCAGCTGCAAATTTCCTCCTTTTCAAACCGGAGAATTTTTTAACAGAAAAATTCGCCTACAACATGCTTGCATGCAAACATAATTTGTTTACATGCTCCGAGAGCATGTAAACAAATTATGTAAAGCAAAGTGTCATAAATTCATATGTTATATGTACCTTTTTGTATTACACACTTATATGCCCGCTATGTAAAGTAACAGTTTTACTATTGTAACTCTGACTTCTAAACTC
>NC_051419.1:17729242-17729393 GCF_015228065.2 Penaeus monodon | reverse complement strand
AGATAAAAATGACATAGTCCTACTTGGGTTTTGTACAAAGATTAAAGTTCTCGTATATAATCTTCCTATGTTTTTGAATGAAAAAATTGGCTTGTTTTCTTTTCATTAGACCCAAATAAACTAAAATTGTGCTATGATATCACATTAGACC
>NC_051419.1:17728274-17728349 GCF_015228065.2 Penaeus monodon | reverse complement strand
GATATCAGAACAAAATAGACGCGTAGGACACTATCATTTATATACATATATCTTTATAAAATTTTGATGAAATTG
>NC_051419.1:17723549-17725823 GCF_015228065.2 Penaeus monodon | reverse complement strand
TTTGTCTCTCTCTTTCAAATTGTGAATTCATAAGTAGAAAGCCTTCTGTATATTTTTGTTTTAAGTATTGCGTATGCGCAGCAATTTTGAACTTGTGCCAATGAAAATGGACGAAATATGGAGAGATGAATGGATGTAAATGATTCTATAGTAATATCTCTTCCTTAAGTATTTACCGTCATAACCATGATCGCGGGCGAGGAGTATGTATCTATGTCAGGGAAGACCGATTCGGCAAAGGCATAGATTAAGTCGCAGGTGTTGAGGATGTATAGAAACTACCGCTTATCATTGTTGGTTGTATTTATCAATATCCTCGTACCTCACGACTTTTATTCACATTTCAGATTCCTTTAAGAACATTTGTCTGCGCAAGATATTCGTCTTTATCTTGCGTGATTTCAGTGATAATTTGTTAGCATCGGAAAATAAAGTAAGCAAAGTAATCAGAATTAGAAGTTGACTAAATCTCATTGATAGACCAACTGGATAAAGGGCCCACACACGATAAATTTTTCGTCAATTAATTTATATCAATTTATTGACGTCAATGAATTGATGGAATCACTGTGCCCACACACGTCAATGATTTTACTTCATTTTCAGTTTGGTTCATAATTTCGAGATGAAAGCATCTGTGGCTCTAGGAATAGTGCTTGCTCTGGACACTCCAAAGCGAAAGAATAGGAGTAAGTGGGCGAAGGTATGGTATCTCTGTCGAAGGGAATTAGGACATACACGATTGCTGAGGAAATTTAAAGGGACGACGAGCCAGAGGATTACAGGAATTTTCCTCAGAATGGACGCTTCTAAATTTAGTGATGCCAGTGATATCAAAAAAAATACTACCATGCGAGAAGCCATTTCTCCAAATGCGCGTCTCAGTATCACATTCCGATTTTTAGCCACTGGAAATTCTTTTGAAGATATGAAATTCCTCACCAGAACTTCTCCACAAGCTATCAGTCTGATTGTTTTTGAAACTTGCCGAGCCTCACAAGATGTCTTCAGAACAGCAAATCATCAAGGTAGGAGTATACAATTCAACACTTATATTTAAAAACTGTGAATTCAAATAAGGGACAACTTTGCATACAAAAAGTAACGTACAAATTAACGAACTTTTTCAAAAGTTATTGAGTGATAACTTCAATGCATTTATATACATTTACCTTTCTCTCGAAACAAGGAGTTCCATTCATTGTTTAATTTTCCTAGGACACAGTATTAAAGTAAACTGAGAACTTTTTATGCACAAAGTAACAGAAATTTAACGAATTTTTTTTGCAAAAGTTATTAAATGCTAACTTAAATCCATTCCGATACATTTAACTTTCTCTCGAAACAAGGATTTCCATTCATTCTTTAAGTTTCCTAGGACACAAAATCTCGTATCGGGTTTACGCTTTAATTTGGAAAATTTGAAAAATAATGTGCAAGTGGGTTTGCCTCCACAAAATTAGTTTCATTTGCGTCTTGAACGTTGGACTGAAATCCACGAGAGGTGTCCATGGATGAGGGAAGGCTGTGAGTACTGTGCATGCTGTTGGGTGTACTAGTCCTAGATAAAGTATCTGCATATGAGGGAAGGCTGTGAGGCGTAGATGAAGTAGGTGCATATACCACATTAGTCTGATTAATTTTAACTGAATTTCGGCTGAGGTTGCCGCAACGACCTTCGAATAACACGTCATCGATTGCTTTTTTAGCAAAGAGCTGCTGCATAGGATCCATTTTGCGTAGTTGGTTGGCCCACGCTTTACCTTGGATGTCGTGTTCGTCTTCCAACGATTCTTTAAGAAGGCTATTTGTTGCGAGTGTTATAAACTCGTTCTTTTTGCTTCCTCCCGGCGTCTCTTCGCAGCTGCTTCCTTCCCGATCAGTGGTACTGACCTCTCTGCAGTTAACGAACTGGTTGACTTCTCTTCATTAGACCTTTCGCTGCACGGTTCTGTAGGAACCGCCTTAGTAGTAGTCACACCTTGGTCCAGCCCAACTGAACGCTCGCCCTGAAAAATACAGATAACCTTTATTAATTAAGGAAATTAATATAGGCTTAATATTTCAATATATATATATATTTTTTTTTTTGGAGTATTTTCCTGTAAATTTTGATTGCCAGTAGCTAATGGCACTAGTCGTAGGATAGATTCAAGTCTTCAGCTTAAGCTATTAACTTTAATATGTTTTCTTTTCGTTTCTTGCAGATTCTACGTACTTCTGAAGAATGGATAGAGGTCAAGCGAAGCTTTTGCAAGAACTTGGAATTTCCCC
>NC_051419.1:17721042-17723283 GCF_015228065.2 Penaeus monodon | reverse complement strand
TATGGGGGAAATTCCAAGTTCTTGCAAAAGCTTCGCTTGACCTCTATCCATTCTTCAGAAGTACGTAGAATCTGCAAGAAACGAAAAGAAACATATTAAAGTTAATAGCTTAGCTGAAGACTTGAATCTATCCTACGACTAGTGCCATTAGCTACTGCATCAAAATTTACAGGAAAATACTCCAAAAAAAAATATATATATATATTGAAATATTAAGCCTATATTAATTTCCTTAATTAATAAAGGTTATCTGTATTTTTTCAGGCGAGCGTTCAGTTGGGCTGGACCAAGGTGTGACTACTACTAAGGCGGTTCCTACAGACCGTGCGCGAAAGGTCTATGAAGAGAAGTCACCAGTTCGTTAACTGCAGAGAGGTCAGTACCACTGATCGGGAAGGGAGCAGCTGCGAAGAGACGCCGGAGGAAGCAAAAAGAACGAGCTTATAACACTCGCAACAATAGCCTTCTTAAGAATCGTTGGAAGACGACACGACATCCAAGGTAAAGCGTGGGCCAACCACTACGCAAAATGGATCCTATGCAGCCTCTTTGCTAAAAAAGCAATCGATGACGTGTTATTTTGAAAGTCGTTGCGGCAACCTCAGCCGAAATTCAGTTAAAATTATCAGACTAATGTGGTATATGCACCTACTTCATCTACGCCTCACAGCCTTCCCTCATATGCAGATACTTTATCTAGGACTAGTACACCCAACAGCATGCACAGTACTCACAGCCTTCTCTCATCCATGGACACCTCTCGTGGATTTCAGTCCAACGTTCAAGACGCAAATGAAACTATTTTGTGGAAGCAAACCACTTGCACATTACTTTTCAATTTTCCAAATAAGCGTAACCCGATACAGATTTTGTGTCCTAGGAAACTTAAAGAATGAATGGAAATCCTTGTTTCGAGAGAAAGTTAAATGTATCGGATGGATTTAAGTTAGCATTTAATAACTTTTGCAAAAAAATTCGTTAAATTTCTGTTACTTTGTGCATAAAAAGTTCTCAGTTTACTTTAATACTGTGTCCTAGGAAAATTAAACAATGAATGGAACTCCTTGTTTCGAGAGAAAGGTAAATGTATATAAATGCATTGAAGTTATCACTCAATAACTTTTGCAAAAATGTTCGTTTAATTTGTACGTTACTTTTAGTATGCAAAGTTGTCCCTTTATTTGAATTCACAGTTTTTAAATATAAGTGTTTGAATTGTATACTCCTACCTTGATGATTTGCTGTTCTTGAAGACATCTTGTGTGGCTCGGCAAGTTTCAAAACATCAACTGATAGCTTGTGGAGAAGTTCTGGTGAGGAATTTCATATCTTCAAAAGAATTTCCAGTGGCTAAAAATCGGAATGTGATACTGAGACGCGCATTTGGAGAAATGGCTTCTCGCATGGTAGTATTTTGTTTGACTATCACTGGCATCACTAAATTTAGAAGCGTCCATTCTGAGGAAATTCCTGTAATCCTCTGGCTCGTCGTCCCTTAATTCCCTCAGCAATCGTGTATGTCCTAATTCCCTTCGACAGAGATACCATACCTTCGCCCACTTACTCCTCTTCTTTCGCTTTGGAGTGTCCAGAGCAAGCACTATTCCTAGAGCCACAGATGCTTTCATCTCGAAATTATGAACCAAACTGAAAATTGAAGTAAAATCATTGACCGTGTGTGGGCACAGTGATTTCCATCAATTCATTGACGTCAATAAATTGATATAAATTAATTGACGAAAAAATTGATCGTGTGTGGGGCCCTTTATCCTAGTTGGTCTATCAATGAGATTTAGTCAACTTCTAATTCTTGATTACTTTGCTTACTTTATTTTCCGATGCTAACAAATTATCACTGAAATCACGCAAGATAAAGACAATTCTTGCGCAACAAATGTTTTTAAAGGAATCTGAAATGTGAATAAAAGTCGTGAGGTACGAGGATATTGATAAATACAACCAAAAATGATAAGCGGTATTTCTATACATCCTCAACACCTGCGACTTAATCTATGCCTTTCCCGAATCGGTCTTCCCCGACATAGATACATACTCCTCCCCGCGATCATGGTTATGACGGGAAATACTTAGGAAGAGATATTTACTATAGAAACATTTACATCCATTCATCTCCTCCATATTTTGTCCATTTTTCATTGGCACAAGTTCAAATTGCTGCGCATACGCAATACTTAAAACAAATTATACAGAAGGCTTTCTTACTTATGAATTCACAATTTG
>NC_051419.1:17719299-17719377 GCF_015228065.2 Penaeus monodon | reverse complement strand
GACGTTTCTCTGAGGAGTCAACTGATCGAGCAAATACTAGCTGAGTGGTTCCAACTACTTCCCACTTGTGCTGTATGA
>NC_051419.1:17718447-17718524 GCF_015228065.2 Penaeus monodon | reverse complement strand
CAATTTCATCAAAATTTGATAAGATATATGTATATACATGATAGTGTCCTATACGTCATATTTTATGTTCTGATTAT
>NC_051419.1:17717881-17718048 GCF_015228065.2 Penaeus monodon | reverse complement strand
AAATTTCTAATTATAAGTATGACTGCTCCTAGTTATTGGTCTTTCTTTTCTACAATTATTACCGTTTTTCTTTTTTACAAACAACCGATGGTAGAAATATTTTCAAATGAATAAGCATCCTACCGATTATTCGATTTAATGATTCCCCGGCAAAGAAAGAAAGAAGA
>NC_051419.1:17717285-17717564 GCF_015228065.2 Penaeus monodon | reverse complement strand
GGTCTAATGTGATATCATAGCACAATTTTAGTTTATTTGGTCTAATGAAAAGAAAACAAGCCAATTTTTTCATTCAAAACATAGGAAGATTATATACGAGAACTTTATCTTTGTACAAAACCCAAGTAGGACTATGTCATTTTTATCTACGCCTACGCATATCTGAAACGGATGCGCATTAACAAACAGAAGGAAATGAATATTGAAAAATGACAAATAAAAGTATAGCGCGAATTGAACTGCCCATTTCATCAAATGAACAAGTCTCCCCTCCCCCCA
>NC_051419.1:17717007-17717073 GCF_015228065.2 Penaeus monodon | reverse complement strand
GACGAATCATACATAATGTTTCGTTACTCAATCACGAATGAATTGACTCCGTATTTCCATAGACGC
>NC_051419.1:17710563-17710874 GCF_015228065.2 Penaeus monodon | reverse complement strand
TATGGAATTGTCCAATATAGAAAAAAGTAAAAGAAAATAATTCAAAGTCGAAAAAGATGAAAATTAAAATAATATTTTGGAATGTATAATACCAAAAATGGTTTTTAGGATTTCTCTTTTGATTTTAAAAAATTTTTATTATGGGTAAAAGAAAAAAATTTCCCCCCAAAAATTCGAAAAACGGCAAAATTTGGGGTAAAAATTTTTGGGGAATAAAGAGTTTTTTGACCCAAATTTTTTGGTAATTTTTTGGACTTATAAAAATTATAAAATTTTTAAATTTTATAAATTTTTAATTTTTAATTAAAAAA
>NC_051419.1:17709472-17709984 GCF_015228065.2 Penaeus monodon | reverse complement strand
GTATCCACAAAACAACTAGGGCAGAAACGAAAAACCCTAAAAACAAGATTTTAAATGAAAGGGTTTAACACCAAAGAAATTTCAAGAAACCAGGGGAAAAAAGGGACAGAAAAAAACCAAACACCAAAGCCGTTAAAAGGGGCGATCGTCCAACACATTTCAAACCCCCTACATAACCATTTGTACCCGGGACAAAAAACAAAAGGGGACTTTGAACAACTTTTTATTTGAAAAGTTTGAAAAAAAATTTCAAGGGGTAAAAGCCCAAAAAGACAGTGTTTACACTTTGACTACTAGCCACTTCCAGTGTCTGTAAGGGGAAAGGAAACAAAAAGGGCCCGATCGTTTTTTTGGGACTCTGTTTGTTTTCCCTGACTTTTAAAAAGTGTTTTTTTAAACCGGGGAAACAAGTACAAGGGGCCAAAACCCCCAAAATTTTGGTTTGGGGGGCCCAAAAACCCGGGCCCCCAGGGTTACCTGACCAGATCGCATAATTTTCCTAAAAAATGAGG
>NC_051419.1:17706268-17706472 GCF_015228065.2 Penaeus monodon | reverse complement strand
ATGGAACTCGCCTTGCCGCGTGGGGCCCCTTTAGGTCCCTGATCTGTGACCCCGCTCCCTCTGATCCCTATCTGCTTCCCTGTCCTCCTCTTGGGTGTCCCCACCCGGCACCCTTGGCCAGGGGATCCCATGATGTTGCCGGCCGGGCTCCATACTGGAGGGTCACAGTGAGGTGACAATGCTCCCTCCCGGTGCACCAACCTA
>NC_051419.1:17704443-17704512 GCF_015228065.2 Penaeus monodon | reverse complement strand
ACCAACATGCAGAACGAACGAAGTCTACACAAGTGTTTGATGAAGATGGTTACACCAAAGTAATATCAA
>NC_051419.1:17697578-17698783 GCF_015228065.2 Penaeus monodon | reverse complement strand
GTTTGGTTTCTTCACAGATATTAAGCTATTAAGATATTAAGCACAGTTGGTTTAATTCCGCTTAATAGCTTCTCTAACGCAATTGATCCATAATGTTGCAATTGACTATCACAGGAAAGAATTAATAAGGTTCGCTCCTCAGTCAATTTAGATCAGATTTGGAGAGACCTGTTTGAGAGAACAGCTGAATAGAACATCGAAGTAAATATGTCCTTCTATCAACGCAAGTCTGGCGTTCAGAAATGACGGGAAAAGGAGGAGAGGGATAAACAAACTAGGAGAGGCGCACTTACATTATTTGATGTTGGTGTTAAAAAGCGAAGTGAACCTGAAAAAGAAACTTATGGTCCTCAACCTACAGCTTCAGCCTCGCCAGAACTCTCAGATAAACCCGATGAATCAATGTCTGTAGCATCTTTACAAGCAACTCCAAGTCAAGGGGAATTCGCTCATAGTGAAACAACCAAGCCAGTTCATTTCGGTTTTGACATCGGAACGTCTCCAGCAGCTCCTACAACACAGGAACTAGAAGAAATGACCACATCCCAAGCAGTTTCCCAATGACATTACTGGCAGAAAATTTCCCACATATGCACTGAAATTCAAACAACCGAATGGTGAAATAAGTTTCAGAAGATGGCTTGTGTTCAGCCCTGCTAAGAGTGCTTTATTCTGTTTGCCATGTAGACTTTTCACCAGTGCAATGGGCCATATAACATCCCAATCAATCTCGGCGTCCGCCAATGGATGGAGCACAGCACAAAAATGGAGAAAGCTTTTCGACAGGCTTCCTGAGCATGAGCACAGTATGACACACAAAAAATGCTACCTTGCCTGGCGAGAATTGGAGAGGCGTTTGGAAGAATCTTCTGGAGTTGACATGCTCCATGATGACAGAATTCTCTCAGAGGCTCACAAATGGAAGCTGATTCTCGCAAGAATCATTCATGTCGTTGTCTTATTTGGTGAAAGAGGACTGCATTTCCGTGGATCTTCACAAAGAATTGGTGATATTCACAATGGGAATTTTTTTATGATCCAGTTCTATGCGAGCATGTAACAAAAATTCAAGTATCACAGGAAAAAGGTGAAAGACTGCAAGCTCATTATCTTTCAGCCATCCCAGCCCGGAAATGCAAGAGTATCCCCTGGAGTTCTGACCAAATGCCCACGCCGACCCACGTGCAGACAAATGTTACCTTTTG
>NC_051419.1:17697381-17697520 GCF_015228065.2 Penaeus monodon | reverse complement strand
GAACCTCTTAACATTTTAAAACGAAAAAATATTTGCTAAATTAACTTTTAAGCACTCTTTTTAGTCTTGGCCAAATTAACTTGCGTAAACTTTTAATTATTTTTATTCTGGATTTTTAACCTTTCCTTTTAAGGGGGTG
>NC_051419.1:17682708-17682887 GCF_015228065.2 Penaeus monodon | reverse complement strand
CTAGGGTAGAAGCAAAAACGCCTCCTTTTTACGAGTGTTATTCATAACCCTTGGTTGGTTGGCTTATTCATTGAACCCCCTTTTTCCTGGGTTTTGGAATTTAAACAAAAAATTCAGAATTTTAGGGGGTTTTCATTTTTTCCCCTTGGAGTCCTTATGCTAATGGGCCACCTTTCTTA
>NC_051419.1:17672787-17673413 GCF_015228065.2 Penaeus monodon | reverse complement strand
GTATATACACTATGAAAGTATAAGAAATAGATACTCAAAGGGCAAATAAGAAACTAGTAAAAACAGGGTCACCCTCGCATGCCATTTTAGGCTTAAGCCAAAGGCTGTTTTCTTAAATCTAATATCTAAATGAACTGATAAAAATGAAAAAGGGTGAATTTTCAAGCGTCAAATAACGATTAAAGTATGCCGTATATTTTGTTTGTTTGTTGTGTACAAGCAAGACAGCAACAGTGGAATTAATAAGTACTCAAGCCAGGACACGAATACCATTCTAGGGTTTGCTTTATCTTTAGCGAATGAAAGCGGCAGCGAAAGGGGACAGTTTCAATCCCATGGAATGATGCGCCAGGTTAGCGTAAGAATTTGAGTGAAGTATCGTTTTCGAAGGATGGACTCGTACGTGTTGTAATCTAGCCGAGTTTATGAGGCGTGGTCGTTGCATTGGACATGTGTGCTATGTAGCCACCTCGATAATGAGCATTACATTATTTTGTCATTAAATCAATTAAGGTACTTTGGATTGGCGTTTCCTCTGGACACTCTGGTTGGCGTTTCCCACATGGCCCCGCGCAGCGAAGGCGTGCCTAATTCTATTCGGAACGCTATGGGTGTTTGTCGTTCTT
>NC_051419.1:17672558-17672716 GCF_015228065.2 Penaeus monodon | reverse complement strand
TAGACCGCAAAATCTCGAATGAATGAATGAATGGCGGGCCATATACCGAAGCTAGCCTTTGCAAATCTCACTGAACAAAAACCGTCGCTCTTCCAACTGCGACTGTAGACGAAATTAAGTTTAAATTTTAGGCCCTCTCTCTCCCTTTCCCTTTCCCC
>NC_051419.1:17672280-17672503 GCF_015228065.2 Penaeus monodon | reverse complement strand
CCCTACCTTACCCTTCCTGCGACCTGAAATGAGCGCAAACATGTCTGTATTTAGGCCCGTTAAACATGTCGCTACCATGGCATGCTTTGTCCCCCATCCTTCCTCCCGGTGAACGGCTGGTCTGGATGTTGGTTAGTAGGCGTCATGCAGGAAGAGAGGAAACACTAAAAAGGGAAGGGAAGAATAATTTTGAAATGAACTGTGGATTTTCAGAAAATCTAGG
>NC_051419.1:17671282-17672036 GCF_015228065.2 Penaeus monodon | reverse complement strand
GGGATTCTAACCTGCTCCTGCCGCCCACAGAATACCCCGGAGCCGTATTCCTCGTCCGGCGATCGTTACTGCGCGGCCCGGTAGCCTTGGCCTGCGACGCAGGGCAGCCGCGGCAGGAAAGCAAGCGGGAGAGCCCTTTTTGCGGCGACAGGATTATATGATCGTGGCCGGAGACTGATGTAAAGGCTAATTTGTTAACAACAGATTTTCTCTTCATTTAACAATAGCCTACACTGTAGACTATTATTAGATTAAGATAAAAATCAATATTAGTTATAACGATCAAAACGGCAGCTGATGAAACATTCTCCGATGCCTGCGAAACCATTGCCAACCAGAGCAGAGTGTGTAAGTGATAAACGCAACTAAGGAGAATAATGAACGCGTTACAGAGGCCAGACAGACTTTCGACTGACAGATACATGGTTACCGACAAGATATACATCAGTCTCAATATAGAAGAGAAGATTATGAGATGAGTGACTCCACTACACTGATTCTTGTGCCACTCAAGCGTCTTGTCTGTGGATCAGCATTGCCTGAGCACAGTGAGGTAAGCTTGTTCCTAAAAGCTTCGTGTGATAAGATCACAGCTCGAGACAGCTACATTTTTTTACGCCGCGGTACAACCGTTTCCTTACGGCCGACGGCGCAGCAACATAAAAGGAGCTTTCAGTGAGTTGTAATGCCATTCTGATTTATGTTATCGTTATTTGCTTTCCTTTATCTTGCCTGAATGTTTTACTTGGCATGC
>NC_051419.1:17670510-17671244 GCF_015228065.2 Penaeus monodon | reverse complement strand
TTATCTGAGGAGTTTTACTGTTGAGAGTGACTGTAAATTGAAATGATCATGAGAAATTGCGTGGTCATCTTCAACGAGGCCTGCTTTCTGTGAATTGATAGATCTGATGAAAGAAAAGGATTGTGATGATGATTATGGTGAGAAAAATAGCATTTCCAATCGAATAACTATGATAGCAGGAAACATATGATAAAGGTAACCATGAAGAAATAATACCAATGATATGAGTAACAAAAAAAAACTAATTTAAATTAACCAGGTACTTTGAAATAAAGCTTTCGTTTCAACTTAACTGATAACGTAATGGTAATAGTTACATTTAATAACTCTTATCATGCTAATATTAATTTTAAAAATATATGCTAGACAACATGAATGTAGTAATCACTAGTAAGGCAATAACTGTAGTAACCAGTAGCTTCAGTAACAACAGTAACCTTTAGGGTACACTAATACACCTTTAGCAGAGCTGGAGAAGAGAAAACTCGGATATGGCAGCAATTACAAAGGAGTAAAAATCATTAGAGGAAAAAGAAGTAGCGGTTGAAAAAAAATATCGCAAAAAAGAAAACAGAGAAGAGGAGTGAGGATTCAAATTGCCGCACACAAACTCGGAAAGGAAATCACATCTGATGTATGATGCAGCTTTTGTCTTATGTAGCATTGCGTATATGACGGCAGAATGATGATAAAAGTCGGGTAGTTTTAATAATGATAATGATGTAACTAAAATA
>NC_051419.1:17665475-17665612 GCF_015228065.2 Penaeus monodon | reverse complement strand
TTGACACTGCTTGTGATGCTAGCAGTATCACATCCACAAACTAACCTTAACAGCATTGCAACAGCCAGCAGGAGGAGCAGCAGCTTCCTCCCCATCACAACTCGACGGAGGAACACTCGGCGTCCTTGCTGTTTCAC
>NC_051419.1:17661696-17663172 GCF_015228065.2 Penaeus monodon | reverse complement strand
CTGCCGTCATATACGCAATGCTACATAAGACAAAAAGCTGCATCATACATCAGATGTGATTTCCTTTCCGAGTTTGTGTGCGGCAATTTGAATCCTCACTCCTCTTCTCTGTTTTCTTTTTGCGATATTTTTTTTCAACCGCTACTTCTTTTTCCTCTAATGATTTTTACTCCTTTGTAATTGCTGCCATATCCGAGTTTTCTCTTCTCCAGCTCTGCTAAAGGTGTATTAGTGTACCCTAAAGGTTACTGTTGTTACTGAAGCTACTGGTTACTACAGTTATTACCTTACTAGTGATTACTACATTCATGTTGTCTAGCATATATTTTTAAAATTAATATTAGCATGATAAGAGTTATTAAATGTAACTATTACCATTACGTTATCAGTTAAGTTGAAACGAAAGCTTTATTTCAAAGTACCTGGTTAATTTAAATTAGTTTTTTTTTGTTACTCATATCATTGGTATTATTTCTTCATGGTTACCTTTATCATATGTTTCCTGCTATCATAGTTATTCGATTGGAAATGCTATTTTTCTCACCATAATCATCATCACAATCCTTTTCTTTCATCAGATCTATCAATTCACAGAAAGCAGGCCTCGTTGAAGATGACCACGCAATTTCTCATGATCATTTCAATTTACAGTCACTCTCAACAGTAAAACTCCTCAGAATAAAAATGAAGAAGCAGATAAAATTGAATGAAATTGAAAGAAGGCATGCCAAGTAAAACATTCAGGCAAGATAAAGGAAAGCAAATAACGATAACATAAATCAGAATGGCATTAAACATCACTGAAAGCTCCTTTTATGTGCTGCGCCGTCGGCCGTAAGGAAACGGTTGTACCGCGGCGTAAAAAAATGTAGCTGTCTCGAGCTGTGATCTTATCACACGAAGCTTTTAGGAACAAGCTTACCTCACTGTGCTCAGGCAATGCTGATCCACAGACAAGACGCTTGAGTGGCACAAGAATCAGTGTAGTGGAGTCACTCATCTCATAATCTTCTCTTCTATATTGAGACTGATGTATATCTTGTCGGTAACCATGTATCTGTCAGTCGAAAGTCTGTCTGGCCTCTGTAACGCGTTCATTATTCTCCTTAGTTGCGTTTATCACTTACACACTCTGCTCTGGTTGGCAATGGTTTCGCAGGCATCGGAGAATGTTTCATCAGCTGCCGTTTTGATCGTTATAACTAATATTGATTTTTATCTTAATCTAATAATAGTCTACAGTGTAGGCTATTGTTAAATGAAGAGAAAAATCTGTTGTTAACAAATTAGCCTTTACATCAGTCTCCGGCCACGATCATATAATCCTGTCGCCGCAAAAAGGGCTCTCCCGCTTGCTTTCCTGCCGCGGCTGCCCTGCGTCGCAGGCCAAGGCTACCGGGCCGCGCAGTAACGATCGCCGGACGAGGAATACGGCTCCGGGGTATTCTGTGGGCGGCAGGAGCAGGTTAGAATCCC
>NC_051419.1:17661228-17661453 GCF_015228065.2 Penaeus monodon | reverse complement strand
CCTAGATTTTCTGATTAATTCCACAGTTCATTTCAAAATTATTCTTCCCTTCCCTTTTTAGTGTTTCCTCTCTTCCTGCATGACGCCTACTAACCAACATCCAGACCAGCCGTTCACCGGGAGGAAGGGTGGGGGACAAAGCATGCCATGGTAGCGACATGTTTAACGGGCCTAAATACAGACATGTTTGCGCTCATTTCAGGTCGCAGGAAGGGTAAGGTAGGG
>NC_051419.1:17661099-17661173 GCF_015228065.2 Penaeus monodon | reverse complement strand
GGGGAAAGGGAAAGGGAGAGAGAGGGCCTAAAATTTAAACTTAATTTCGTCTACAGTCGCAGTTGGAAGAGCGA
>NC_051419.1:17660302-17660945 GCF_015228065.2 Penaeus monodon | reverse complement strand
AAGAACGACAAACACCCATAGCGTTCCGAATAGAATTAGGCACGCCTTCGCTGCGCGGGGCCATGTGGGAAACGCCAACCAGGAGTGTCCAGAGGAAACGCCAATCCAAAGTAACCTTAATTGATTTAATGACAAAATAATGTAATGCTCATTATCGAGGTGGCTACATAGCACACATGTCCAATGCAACGACCACGCCTCATAAACTCGGCTAGATTACAACACGTACGAGTCCATCCTTCGAAAACGATACTTCACTCAAATTCTTACGCTAACCTGGCGCATCATTCCATGGGATTGAAACCTGTCCCTTTCGCTGCCGCTTTCATTCGCTAAAGATAAAGCAAACCCTAGAATGGTATTCGTGTCCTGGCTTGAGTACTTATTAATTCCACTGTTGCTGTCTTGCTTGTACACAACAAACAAACAAAATATACGGCATACTTTAATCGTTATTTGACGCTTGAAAATTCACCCTTTTTCATTTTTATCAGTTCATTTAGATATTAGATTTAAGAAAACAGCCTTTGGCTTAAGCCTAAAATGGCATGCGAGGGTGACCCTGTTTTTACTAGTTTCTTATTTGCCCTTTGAGTATCTATTTCTTATACTTTCATAGTGTATATACAAAAAAAAAAAAAAA
>NC_051419.1:17626434-17626736 GCF_015228065.2 Penaeus monodon | reverse complement strand
TAAAAAAAATCCATAATTTCTTATTCGTGTCCATATTAAGAGTAAAGATATTTCTAGATATACACTCACAAAAAATCACCTGCTATCCCTTCCTGACCTGGAAAAACTGCGCTTGATTCATGCGTATTAATTTAGCACAAGAGGTCAATGCAGCATCAAGTGGTCGAGCCACACCGGAACACTTCCGGCCGCTCTCCACAGAGTCCCAAAGAACCTGCTGATAAACATATATTTTGAAAAAAAGTGCTTTTCACAGATTGCCGTGATTGTCTCATAAATGTTTATAGATATTCAATTGTCCG
>NC_051419.1:17614177-17615450 GCF_015228065.2 Penaeus monodon | reverse complement strand
CAGTTCAGCTTTAGCTGTATAGATTTGTCATTTTAACGGACACAAATGCTAATGTTGTGAACATGCTCAAATATCCACCGTTTGTCGTGATATCAAATTCATTTTAACGATTTCCGAAACCGGAAGTGGGATACTGTTTACGAAATACTTTAAACATTCTCAATCCCTATTTGCCAGTGATCATAAAGCATACTGAATACTTCTCGTAAAGGTCCTCAACAGTGGTAAAACACCTTTATACGTCGACAAAACCACTGTAGGGGAAATTCGAAAGTTACTAAGTAACCTGTACCCCCGCATTTGGTGTACGCTTTTGATTTTGATTTATAAAGTATCGCTCTTAAACCTCGCTGTTCCACCTTTTCCCGCATTTTTTGAGGTAAGTATATGTTTATTGATTACTCCTTGGTATACAGGAAGCAACTTATTTTATATAATTTGTTGACATGAGACTGAGTTCTTTGTTTTGAGTGGTATCGGGTGTATTCCAGCGAAAACGAAAATAATCTGCAAAGTTTTAAATATGTTCAGCTTAAAATTAACGTAATATTACTAAATTGCAACCAATGATATATTCCTATCCGCAAATAAGGTTATAAGTGATTTTAAACTGTTTACTAACAAACATTTTTGTGTATTAAAACGTATCTTTTGAGACATTTTAGTGTTCATTGTTTATTTATTTGTTATGCTTCAGAAGAGGGGAAAAGGGTAAAAAAACATGCATGGCAGAATGCAAGCCCAGAGCAGTGTTGTTTTTAAGTAAAGAGAAGAAAGTTCTAAGTTACTGACCGAGAGAAACATAGACTCCAGAGTTTTTACTGTAACCTGGATGCCAGATGATCATATCAGCGAGTTAACTTATTTTTAAAGTAAGTTAATGAAGGATCTTGTTGGAATTATTATTTTGTAGTAATGAATACTGTACATCAATTGCTATCCATGCTCTTACATGCTGTCTGGCACCACACATTAGTTACTGCTGCTGCTGTAGAGTCAGATTTCAAGCAAAGTAGGCCCTGTGCTACATAGATTCTAGCAATGTAGATCTTGTAGACTTTCATAGCATTTACATTAGTATGATAGTTACATAATGACTATATATGAAATTAATTGACATTGTCGAAGGGAGAGTTAAAACCTACACACACTGATATAAGAAGTAAAATCCTATGCCAGGCAAAGAGTAATGTCAAAATTAAGAAATTAGATTGTGCTGATACAACTGTATTTATGCATATGTAAAATATATGCAATGGTTGAACATAGTGCT
>NC_051419.1:17613777-17614086 GCF_015228065.2 Penaeus monodon | reverse complement strand
GGTAATGTTCATGTTTTCCAATTCTAGTGTTTGCCCCTTCATAGAGAGATATTTATGTTTTTTTAATTGGTAAACCAATTAGCTATAGAGTGTGCTCAACAAATACACATGACAAGAGAGAAATGAATGTAGTTTCTAATGGTAATAATAAGTTTCTTGGGGACAAATATAGAAACCTAACCAAAATTACCTTTTTTTTTAAAAAACAATATATTTAGAACATCTGTACAGAATAAGTCATGAGGCTTTACTTTATTTAAATTTGGGTTTGCACAACTAGGCAATCTCCGATTTTTTTTCTGAATAGCT
>NC_051419.1:17613188-17613720 GCF_015228065.2 Penaeus monodon | reverse complement strand
GCTCCGAATACTTATTGTAATTTTTGAGGTGACGATTTTCAAAATTAAATAAAGTAGTAAAAAAAATGCACGGGTCAATCTCTGAAAATATTGTTGATATTTGATCCTGTTTTTCTTCACCATCATGCAGATGGGCTTATTCATACACCAGAGACCTAAAATGACAAAGATTTTCCATCCCATTCATAACTGTTTGAAAGGCAGTCTGCAAGGAGCTTGGGTGTAAAGGCGCTGCTTATTGCTTATGCATGCAACCCCTGTAACCCTACAATGAATAAGGATTTTTCCATTGTAACATTTTTCAGTACTTTACACAGTCTGCATATCAATATATAGCTTTGGTAATTTTTCGGTTTCACACAATCATCCAATCTTGCAATTAATTATTCTTTCCCCTTATGCAGTGCTGTATTTTGCCTGATTATGTGTTTTGTTTCCATTGCAAATGATATAATAAGTATAGGGTAATGTTAGAAGTAGACCTTATCCCTCTGAGGTTAATCCTATGCTCTAGTTATTCCCTGGAACTCCC
>NC_051419.1:17613062-17613150 GCF_015228065.2 Penaeus monodon | reverse complement strand
CATGTGGCCTTGCCCCCAAACCCCCATCGATCACAATAGAAATTTCTCTCCACATTTGCAGTGACCTATTTTCCTTATTTCTGATGTT
>NC_051419.1:17612644-17612952 GCF_015228065.2 Penaeus monodon | reverse complement strand
GTCTACACAGATATTTTATGTTTAATGAGTGTAATTTTTTCTCCTTTATTATTGAAGTCCTTCATATTTTCATGCAACTGTATACCAAAGGATATTGCCGAGGGTAATTCTAGTCAGTCTGTCCATTACAGAATTTTACCTCCCTATTGTGGGCTCGCCCCTGGATCCTCCACTCGTTGCTGTGGAATTAGTTTCGCATTGGCATGCTTTGTCTCACCATTTCTTCATTTTTGTGGTATATTTTGGCTTACAAATAAAAAGATTATTGCTGTTTTAGTGTGAGTGAAATAATTAAATTTGTGTCACAT
>NC_051419.1:17612288-17612549 GCF_015228065.2 Penaeus monodon | reverse complement strand
CCAGTCATGCTGTCCCGTGTACAGACAATTTTACTTGTACTACATAGCTGTGGAAAATTAACCCTGTATACTTTTTGTTGGGCAGTTACCCATGCCTATTGGAACTAGGGAATTTGCACTTTTACGTAGTTTTGCTTTGTGATTTTGCTTACCATTGATAGGTTCTGCGAGTGCACAGTGACCAAGGACATTTTAATGTCCTTGCTGGTATTGACATTGTATTATTATTTTTATTGTTACGATACTAATGAAAAAAAAAAA
>NC_051419.1:17611570-17612165 GCF_015228065.2 Penaeus monodon | reverse complement strand
AGAGCCGATGCCATCCCGTCAGAAAGTGGCGTATATTATGCTTTTCCATCACTGAAACACATTCGTTACCATAGAAGTTCTTTCTGTTAGTGTATAACGAGAGACAATTCTCATTATTTGCCAATCTTTCTAATTATATATGAAATGTTCTGTCTGTCGAAGGGGGTAGTGTTTGGTGACATCTGCTTCATAACATACAAAACGTAGCTTCTCCTATCCCTCCTCTATCATTAACCTTTGTCTTCAGTGAACTTCTGTGTTTACTGCTGGATCACCTGATATCTGGCTAATTTCCATAGCCACACTCAGCCTCTTCCACAACTACTCATTGTATTGTAAAAATAATTTTCGTTCAGAAAAGTCTGCAAATCTGATTAAATTTCGTTAGTTCTGCATCAGTATAGCCCAATGCAGAACCTGATTTCCTCAAGCTTCCCTTAGTTTTTCCAGATTTCAAATTTGTTCATACTGGTCACTCACAGTGATTTCCATGCAATCTAATTTTTCAGGCTAATTTCATTGTTGATATGAATTTACAACAAGTGCCGATGGGCAAAACTACAGTAACCTATCTTCTGGTTTTTTTTTTTTTCTT
>NC_051419.1:17610358-17611249 GCF_015228065.2 Penaeus monodon | reverse complement strand
CTTACTGGCATCAACGGGTTAAATGACACAAAATAAGTTCCTTTGCAAAATCATAGTGCCTGGCCATCACCTTAATGTAATGTACTAGTGGGCAGTCCAGAATTCTTCATTATTTTTAACACAGGGATGAACTCAATGTCTTTTTCAATTTGTTCCTTTCCTTGAATGAGGTTCACTTCGTTTTCTCCATGATTATTGTTCTGTTATAACTGTATTAATAGCCTTATCTATTTGTCTTATTTCCCTTTCCTCGATGATATGAATTACAGATTTTTCGGGAATACAGCTTAGTTCATATAATTTTCAATGATTTTCTTTCCCTTTTTATTTCAATTATATCATCTGTAGCACAGGATTATTTGTTAATTTTTACCAGTTTACTTTTTTAGTATAGATAATGCATTTTCCGGAATATTCACAAGAAATAAAGTCCTTGTTTATCGTTAGTTGGTTATTTTATAGATCTAATGTGTTCAATTTGCTTATTGTCTTGTTTCATAGAAATTGTTACGCTGGCATACTTCATAATTCCACTCCTCTCCTAAATCATAGCATAAGCTTTGTTATTTCTCTGATTCATGAAAAATACCATGTAAATTTTCATCCTGTTCCTTTATTATTGACAAATTCACTAATTATGCTGTCTAACTATAATAATCTTATTATTTTTGCACAAAATTATATTTCTCTTTCATGGCACCTGGCGATAGGGTGTAGAGAGTTTTAGTGCCTTATGTTAGAGTTAGAACCACTGATTTCGAGCAATTTTGTCTGTTACAGCCAGACAGTCAACTCCTTCCTGAACTTGTACACTGTGCTGATATCCTAGTGAGTTTAAGAATGATTTGGTGCGAGTGTCATACATGTGCATGGATATAATTTTCTTATCCA
>NC_051419.1:17609846-17610307 GCF_015228065.2 Penaeus monodon | reverse complement strand
CTGGTATTATTCCTGCAAGAATATTGGTAAATAAGAGACAAAAAGTTTTTATTTTGTTTCAAGACTGCTTAGTACAAAACCATCAGTACATATACGTATTTAGGTATGTGTGTGTTGACGGAGTAGTGAGTGTTTTTTTTACAACATGATTTCATGCCATTTTCTGTATCATGTCGGTCCAGGAAAATCATATTTTTATGGTACAAATTATTATTTTTTTTTATATAGTTATTTAGTTTATAATATGCTTTGTCACATTGTTCATGAAATTCTAATCATTTCTATAAACATGTACTGAATACTTTGTTGAGGATATAGGTGAAAAGGATTTGCAGCTTTGGGCTAAATAGCAGAGTAAATGCATATGTGTAATCTGATAGATAAAGCATTACTTTAGTAGTGCTGCAAATACCAATTGGAAAGTCTTTCTAAATCCTTAGTCCTGCTCTATAAGACTGTCT
>NC_051419.1:17609158-17609500 GCF_015228065.2 Penaeus monodon | reverse complement strand
CCAGATTAACGGGTGATAAACCCTTTTACATTGTTTGGCAGGTATTTGATACCGATTTCTCCACTGTACAACTGTCTCAAAAGTGACAACCTTGGATGAAATTTCAGGATCATCCACATTTTTGGTCTGTCATGTTTGCTATCATTTGATGATGATGTCACAAAATTACAGTTTAGTTAAATGTTCGTTCTTAAGGAAGCCGTTGGTTTTGGTAACTACAGTCATTTTTGTCAGCAAATTGTCATAGTAAAAATATGGAAGTGTGCTGCTTATATTGCTACGTTGTAATGTGAATCAGTGCTTCTTGCTGCATTAAATCCACAGTGGATATAATTGATTGGG
>NC_051419.1:17608423-17608801 GCF_015228065.2 Penaeus monodon | reverse complement strand
ATTGATGATAATCCTATTTATTGGCGTGCTGGATCTAAAGATTTTTGCACAAGCGTGTCATCGAGATTTCTTGACATTCAAAATCTTGTGTTACGGGGGCATCACAAAAACACTTAGTCACAAACTTTCTGCTTATGTGCAGTATGAGTACTGTTTTGGAAGGTTTTGAACCCATATGGATAACCGTCATGTCCACTGTGATTTTAGATAATGATTATATTTACCAGTGCTCGATCACATCAATTTAGTAGTCCTACTTGATCTTATCTATTTACAATTGTTCTTTATTTTCCAGGAAAAATATTATTCTATAATCCATAATGTCAGTGAGCAGTAACCTCAGTATCATATTAACACATTAGTTGCTTATTTTCCAGG
>NC_051419.1:17608032-17608325 GCF_015228065.2 Penaeus monodon | reverse complement strand
CGTTTAATAAGCATATACCAGGAGCCACTAGGTTTAGAATCATTCGAGGGGCAGAATAAGTCACAAATTTCCAAAGTTCTTGTCTGACATAATTTGTAAGCCTAACTTAATATAGTGGTTATTTCTGCCAAAATATAAAGAGAAAATAGTAGTCATTCATTCATCCATAAACCAGGACCTTAGCCTTTCTATCTGTTAGCCACTTCTCTAGTAGATTCTACAGAGAATTAAAGTGTTGACTAAAAGATAAATAGTGAAGTTCCCAATAAAATCATTTGGTGAAAGGGTGGCTG
>NC_051419.1:17607173-17608010 GCF_015228065.2 Penaeus monodon | reverse complement strand
ACAGAGCTCTTTTAAGTCCCATACTTTGTTTCCATATCCTCACTGGTTGCAGTTGTACTGTAAGCCCTGAACAACTACTGGCAGATGTACACACTACTTGATCCAATTAAGATTCCTGTAATGAACATGACTCAACAGGTTAATCAAGCAAACAAAGGCACTGTTTATATAATGTGATGAGATTTATTTTGAGTTTCTTATTCCTAAATATTATAATTTGATTTCAGTATCATTTTATTATTGCTTTTTCAGTAAATGTATATCAATTTTTGATTTTGGTATCATAATTTTTAGTGGTAAACAACATTTTTCTACAGATCCGTTCCCACTGATGCAATTGTATCCGATTGCTGAACAAGAGAACCGCTTGATTGTAGCACACAACAAACTGAGTGGGGGAACAAGTCATGTAATTATTTTTTTTATAGATATCCTGTATTGTAACGTTTTGTTATATTTTATATCTGTCCACTTGCTGTATATATATAAATAGATCAATGGAATGTTACTATAGTACAGTTAGAATTGCTTATGGGACTTTTTTTTCTGTGCACATATCAATATCTGTCCTTCATCTTTGCAAATAAGCATGGTACCCTTTTACAGGTTTCTCATAATCATATCACACTTTTTTTTTAAGTAGGCTTACCACACAAAATTTAATCTTTGTGTGAAATACATTATTAGAACGACAGGTTTAAGACTTTCGTTTCTCCTGTAAATAGAAGCATAGATAAATCTTATATTGTGACAGTGATTTTGAAGATTGGTCTAAATTGAGAATGTAACATATTATTTCTTTAAACCGAATGCCGACGGAGAAATGACTAAAATTCA
>NC_051419.1:17605913-17606703 GCF_015228065.2 Penaeus monodon | reverse complement strand
GCGTATATCTTATATATATTATTGTCAGTGGGTTTTCCCTTGTAATGAATAATGTTGATATGGCAGAGAAAACCCTCTTCCCTGCTGTAATAAGCAAGTTTGACTGGTCATGCATATATACTTGTGGAGATAATTTAAAACACAGAGTTTGCTATGGCTTAACTCTATGTATGAGGAGGATCCACATGGCCTACAGAGGGTGTTTTCATTACAGATATAAAACTTCGCATTATATGGCATATAAAAGGAAACACTCTTACATGGAACTTAACACATAAATTTCAGCTTAATTAGGTATATGGTTTCGTAGGCACATGAAACCATCTTGAATTATTCAACATATAGAAAACATATTGAAATGAAAAGCATTCCATACCTCGACTCTATTGTGAAATCACATCTGTGACCATCTCTCTCGCCGTTTCTTTTTACTTGTCTTTCTACTTCCATGTACACCTATATAGCTGAGACCTTCAAACTGAAAGATTCATTGCGATCATGAAAAGTGATAGAGGGCAGGTTTTTTAGTGATGGTGAGATAGAAAAAAGGAATCTAGTGGCCTTTGGAAGCCTTAACATTTGATTTTTATACATTATGCAAAGTTTGTGTCGTTTTGAATGGGATCACTGTCCCTTTGTCTGTTCTCTCTGTTGGGTGTTGTGGAGGTACTTGGCGTTTTCATGTACTCAAAGGGTGCCAGTGGTTTATTTGACTGAGTGAACTCTCTTGCCCTGTAATGACTTCTTGGTCCTTTGCGAATGTGGAACCATTATTGGTGTAAAAAGAAAC
>NC_051419.1:17603489-17603907 GCF_015228065.2 Penaeus monodon | reverse complement strand
TTCTATGTCTCTTTTGTTTCTCTTTTTCCCTTCACTGTTTATTCTTTTTATATCTCTTTTTCTCTTCTTTTTTTGTATTTTATCATTTTCTCCATCTATTTCCTTTGTTATTTGTTTTTTGGGTATCTTTTATTAATTTTCCTACTTTTATTTCTGTTTCTTGTAGTTTTCTTGTCTTTCTCTTTTTCTTTTGTTCCATCTTTTATCTCTCTTTTTCTTGTATCTTCTATGTCTTCATATTCTGTCTTTTGTTTCTTGTTCTATGTTTTTATGTTATATGTTTTGGTTTTTTTTCTTTCTTTTTTTTGTTTTTTTTTTTCTCTGTCGTTCTCTTGTTTTTTATGTTTATTTTCGTCTTTTGTTATTTTTTGTACCCATTAATTCCTTTTTTATTTGTTTTCTCGTGTTCTTTTGGGTG
>NC_051419.1:17602354-17603443 GCF_015228065.2 Penaeus monodon | reverse complement strand
TCCTTTTCTTATTCTTTTTATTAATTATAAACCCCCTCTCCCCCAAACCGTGCTTGTTCCCTGGCCCCGTGTTAAATGCTTTTTGGTTTTTGTGCCGTTTTTTTCTTTTATTTTGGTCCTTCTTTGTGATTTTTTTTTTTTTCTTCTTTTCTTTTCTTTTTTTAATGTTTGCTTTTTTTTTTGCTTGTTGTTTAGGGTTTTTTTGTATCTTTGTTGTAGTTTTTTTTGTTTTATGTAAAAAAAGCGTAAAAAAAGGTTTTTTTTTTTTCCAGATTTTTCTCGACCATTGGCGAGCTTGGGATCTAGAAGAAGAAATATCTGTTCACTAGTTTCTCTGATTGCTGCTCGTTTCAAATTGTATGTAGTTTATTTGAGAAAACTGATATGTGAATGTGGATTGCTATGAAATGGATTCTTGTGGCAATGCTTTTGTTGATTTTTATTCTAACCTTTGATAAGACAGTTTGATGATCAATCTCTATTTATCGTTTCATTATAGATATCAAGATATAGAAAATGGCATCATACCAGCAGCAGTTGCTTCAGAGCTACGAAGTCTAGTGAAGAAGGCTCTCTTAGTAAGGCAAGAAATTGAAAGAGTTGAGGCTGTGGCAGAAGGTGAAGATCCAGACTCAGATGTTGACCAGAGAGATGTTGTTCAGCTGATCAAACTGCACCAACAGATGGAAAAACTTAGGTCACGCTATGATTCTTTGCAAGATCCAGTATTAAGGTTGGTTTCAGCTTATACAATTAATGAGGAAAATATTTTTAATTTGATTAATATTATCAGCCTTAATTCAGAAGATATTTGTTGATTGCCTTTAGACTTTGTTGTATGCATTCCTGATAACTTTATATGTATATCATATTGAGGTTCTGCTGTTATCTTACCAAATGCTAATAATTTTTTTTTTTTTTTTCTAACTTAGGATGTTATCAAGAGACCAACAGGACATTGAATGGTTTGAATGCCAAGAGAAAAAGAAAAAGGGATCCCCTATTAAGATAGTTGTGGATTCACTGACCTGCACTGAACTGGCGCTTGAAATGGCAAAATTACCCAACCTCATTAAATCTTTGAAAAAG
>NC_051419.1:17601635-17602324 GCF_015228065.2 Penaeus monodon | reverse complement strand
TTCCCACTTTTTCAATAGTCATTTATATTTTTGTAAGGACATATATTACTATACTGAAATTCTCTTTGATTGTATTATTATGTCATTTGCATAATAGTATTACATTTGGAACATCTTGTTTTCCTAATTATTTATTTATTTTTTTTCTTTTCTGACATGTTAGGTGCCTGAAGATATTTCATGTCAGTCTTTCCCAACACTACAGTTAGCACTGGATGAGTCCATGAAAGGAGATATTATAGTGCTCCTCAATGGAACTCATTTACTTCAGCATCTTGGGCTTATCAGCTATGGTGGTATGATAGTTGGTAGGTTTTGATATAAAATGAATTTTATTGCAGTAATGTTTTTTCCTTCCTGAATGAAAATACATGGATTGCCAATTTTAGCAAGACAAGTGTATTTGAAGCAATGAGTTTCTTATATAATGAATACAGTGCTTCCATGGTAAATTATGAATATTTGAAAAAAAATGTAGACAAAAATAATATTTTGTTACTAATTACCTATATCACATACATACAGGCCTAGGTGATAATGTTGTTATTGAAGGGAGTGAAGGCACAGGTGATGTATTGATTGACACAAATGGAGATTTTGTGCTGCAAAATCTTACCATAAGACCTTCTGAAGGTCAGGTGGGGATTACTCATCATAAAGGCAATATCAAACTCAGTTATTTTAAATTT
>NC_051419.1:17600646-17600970 GCF_015228065.2 Penaeus monodon | reverse complement strand
TTTAATATATTATTTCCCAGCCCCGGGAAAAGAAAAAAAAAGGGGGGTCTCTTCATTTTTCAATTTTTTGAAAAGTCTTGAAAAATGGGTACGTGGTAGGTCCCCGTTTCCCTTTCCCGATGGCGGGTAATTTTTTCGGTAATATTATTTATTTTATTGCTTGAATTAATTTAATGTTTAAAAAATTGGAAAGCAAAAAAAGTGAAAAAAAATTTTTTCCCGGGAAAGGGGGGGCGGGTCTCGAATGCTCAGATGCCCCTTTTTAAATGAGCCTCTATTGAAAACTTAAACAAGTCTCCCGTGGTTTTGGCTGTCCATGCCTCC
>NC_051419.1:17600551-17600629 GCF_015228065.2 Penaeus monodon | reverse complement strand
CCCAACAACAAAAACCCCCATCCCCAAAAAAAAAAAAATCTGAAATTGCCCATTTACTTAAAAAAGAACATAATTCCT
>NC_051419.1:17597261-17597883 GCF_015228065.2 Penaeus monodon | reverse complement strand
CTGAACAAAGGGACAAACAAAATATTTTAAATGATGGAAGATATATAAAACTTCCCTTTAAACCAAATATACTGATTTTTGATAGGGGTTTTTATGATGAGTAACCCCCAACCGCCCTTTCAAAGGTCTTATGGAAAATTTTTCCCCCCCCGCAAAAAATCTCCTTTTTTGTCAATCAATCCCAAAACCTGTGCCTTCACTCCCTTCATAACAACTTTATCACCTGGGCCGGTATGTATGTGATATAGGGAATTAGTAACAAAAAATTATTTTTGTCTACATTTTTTTTTTAAATATTCCCTAATTTTTCCATGGAAAACACTTTTTATTCATTTTAAAGCAACTTTATTTCTTCAAATCCCCCTTTTCTTGCTAAAAATTTGGGAATCCCTGTATTTTCATTTTAGGAAGGGGGAAAAACCCTTTCTGCAAAAAATTTATTTTATATTTAAAAAACCCACCAAAAATATCATACAAACCTAGTATAAGCCCAAGATCTGAAGTAAAAGAGTTCCATTGGGGGAGCACTATAATATCTCCTTTCATGGACCCCATCCCGTGCTAACTGTAGTGGGTTTGGGAAAAAATGACATGAATATCTTCAGGCCCTAAACCCTGTCAG
>NC_051419.1:17597135-17597220 GCF_015228065.2 Penaeus monodon | reverse complement strand
GATTTTTCCAAAAAGTAATACTATTATGCAAATGACATTTTAAAAAATCAAAGAGAATTTTAGTATAGTAAAAATATGTCCTTAC
>NC_051419.1:17596900-17597073 GCF_015228065.2 Penaeus monodon | reverse complement strand
CCCCTTTTTTAAAGATTTTAAGGGGGTTGGGTAATTTTTCCCATTTCAAGGCCGCCATTTTAGTGGGAGGTCATTTAATCCAAAAAACTTAATAGGGGGTCCCTTTTTTTTTTCTCTTGGGATTCAAAAACCCTTTTAAAGTCCTGTTGGTCTCGGGTAAAATCCCAAGTTAG
>NC_051419.1:17596087-17596882 GCF_015228065.2 Penaeus monodon | reverse complement strand
TTTTTTGCAAATTTTGGGAAAATAACAGCAGAACCCCAAAAATTTATATACATTAAAGTTTTCAGGAATCATACAAAAAGGCTAAAGGCAATCAACCCAAAAATCTTTTGAATTAAAAGGGATAATATTAAACAAATTAAAAAAAAATTTTTCCCCATTAATTGTATAAGCTGAAAACCCAAACCTTTTATGGATCTTGGGAAAAGGGAAACATAGCGGACCTAAAATTTTTTCCCCTCTGTTTGGGGCAGTTTGTAAACTGAACAAAATCTCTCCCGGTCCAAAATCCCGAGTCTGGATCTTCACCTTCCCGCCACAGCCTTTAAAATCTTTCCCAAATTTTTTGGGCCCTTTCAAGAGAGCCTTCTTCATTAAAAACGTAAACTCTGAAGCAAAAAACTGCTGGTTTTAAGGGCCAAATTTTTTATATCTTGGGTATCTATAATGAAACGATAAATAGAGATTGATCATCAAACTGTCTTATCAAAGGTTAGAATAAAAATCAACAAAAGCATTGCCACAAGAATCCATTTCATAGCAATCCACATTCACATATCAGTTTTCTCAAATAAACTACATACAATTTGAAACGAGCAGCAATCAGAGAACTAGTGTAACAGATATTTTCTTCTTCTAGATCCCAAGCTCGCCATATGTGTTCGTAGAAAAATCTGGAAAAAAAAAGCCTTTTATTACTGCTTTATGTAATTCATAAGCAAAATAATATACAACAAAGATACAAAATAATACCCTAACAACTTAATGTCAAAATTTTAAAAAGCTATAACATTAATT
>NC_051419.1:17595978-17596054 GCF_015228065.2 Penaeus monodon | reverse complement strand
TCACAATTAAGAATGACCATAAATTATAAATGAAAATAATATCTTCACAAAATTCCAAAAAGCATTAATCCACTGA
>NC_051419.1:17594197-17594940 GCF_015228065.2 Penaeus monodon | reverse complement strand
TTTTTTTTTACAAAATAATGGTTCCCATTCGAAAAGTCCCCAAGAAGTCATTACTAGGGCAAGATGTCCACAGTCCTAACCACGGGCCCACCCTTGATTACATAAAAACAGCCAAGTACTTCTCCACAAAAACCCAAACCAGAGAACAGAATGACAGTGACCCCTTTCAAAACTACACAAACTTTGGCATTTAAGTTAAAAAATCAACTTTTTAAGTTTTCCAAAGGCCCCCCTAAGTTCCCCTTTTTTTCTCTTCCCCATCACAAACCACCCCTCTACCATTTAGACTGCAAGAATCTTTCTTTTTAAAGGGTCTCAGTTATATAGGTGTACAGGGAAGTAAAAGACAAGTAAAAAGAAAGGCAGATGGTCACAGTGCTGTTTACAATAGAGTCGAGGATATAATGCTTCTCTTTCATAGTTTTCTTATTGTTGGGAATATCATAGAGGTTTTCATGGCCCTACGATATACCCAATTACCTAAACTAAGCCCAAATTCATTTTGTTAAGTTATCCATGTAAGAGTGTTTCATTTATATAGCCATCTAAAGGCGAAGTTTATATCTGTAAGTAAACAACCCTTGTAGTGCCATGTGGATCCCCCTCAAAACATAGAGAAGCAGCCTCTTGTTTTACTTTCCCCACAAGTCATATATGCATTGACAGTCAAAAATTGCTTTTAATGCAGGAAGATGAGTTCTTCTGCCATATCAACATAATATTCAAGGGAAAAACCCCCTGAC
>NC_051419.1:17592843-17593702 GCF_015228065.2 Penaeus monodon | reverse complement strand
TGATTTTTTATTCATTTTCCCCGTCGGCATTGGGTTTAAAAGAAATAATATGTTACATTCTTCAATTTAGCCCAATCTTCAAAAAATCACTGCACAAAATAAGATTATATATGTTCTTATTTAAGGAGAAACTGAAAATTTTAACCTCTCGTTTATTTAAAAATGTATTTCAACAAGATAAATTTGTTGTAATGCCTACTTAAAAAAAAAGTGTTGTTATGATTTTGAGAAACTTTAAAATGGCTACTTGCTTATTTTGCAAAGATGAAAGACAGAATATTGATATTTGCACAGAAAAAAAGTCCCATAAGCAATTTTTAACATGTTACTATATAACATCCCATCTGATCTATTATATATATACAGCAATGTGAACAGGCTATAAAATATAACAAACAGTACAATACAGGATATCTATAAAAAAATAATTTACCTGACTTGTTCCACCACTTCAGTTGTTGTGTTGATATCAATCAAACGGTTCTCTTGATCAGCAATCGGGATACAATTGCATCAGTGGTATACTTATCTGTAGAAATAATGTTGTTTACCAACTAAAAATTATGATACCAAAATCAAAAATTTATGATACATGTTACTGAAAAAAGTAATAATAAAATTGATACTGAAATCAAATTATCATATATTTTTGGAATAAGAAACTAATAAATAAATCTCATCACATCTACATACCACAGTGCCCTTTGTTTGCTTGATTAACTGTTGGTCATGTTCATTACCAGGAATCTTAATTGGATCAAGTAGTGTGACATCTGCAGTAGTTTTTTCATGGCTTACATTTACAACCTGCAACAGTGAGGATATGGAAACTAAATTTATGGGACCTAAAAGAATCTGT
>NC_051419.1:17592553-17592821 GCF_015228065.2 Penaeus monodon | reverse complement strand
CAGCCACCCTTTTCACCAAATGATTTCTATTGGTGAACTTCACTATTTTATCTTTTTAGTCAACACTTATAATTTCTCTGTATGAATGCCTACTAGAGAAGTGCTAACAGATAGAAAGGCTAAGGTCCTTGGTTATGATGAATGACATACTACTATTTCTCTCTTTTATATTTTGGCAGGAATACCCACTATACTTAAGTTAGGCTTACAAATTATGTCAGACAAGAACTTTGGAATTTGTGACTTATTCTGCCCCTCTGAATGATTC
>NC_051419.1:17592046-17592209 GCF_015228065.2 Penaeus monodon | reverse complement strand
TGGGTTCGAAACCTTCAAAACAGTACTCAGACTGCACATAAGCAGAAAGTTTGTGACTTAAGTGTTTTTTGTGATGCATAAACATATTTTGAATTTAAAGAACTCTGATGAATGAATTTTGCAAAATCCTTTAGATCTGTAATAAATTAGGATTCTCATCAAT
>NC_051419.1:17591404-17591693 GCF_015228065.2 Penaeus monodon | reverse complement strand
CAATCAATTATATACTCACTTGGATTTAATGCAGAAGCACTATTCACAATACAAATTTGCAATAAATAAGCAGCACACTTCCATATTTCTTACTATACAATTTGCTGACAAAATGTACTGTAGTTACCAAACCCACACGCTCCTTAAGAACTGAACATTTAACTTAAACTGTAATTTTTGTGTACATCATCATCAAATGATAGCAAATCATGACAGAACCAAAAATGTGGATGATCCTGAAATTTCATTACTGTTGTCACTTTTTGAGACAGTCTTGTACAGTGGAGCA
>NC_051419.1:17590552-17591018 GCF_015228065.2 Penaeus monodon | reverse complement strand
GACAGTCTTATATAGCATGACTTAAGGATTTAGAAGCTTTTCTAATTTGGTTTTTGCAGCACAAACTTTAATGTAATGCTTTTTATCTATCAGATTCTACACATATGCATTTTACTCTGCTATTTAGCCCAAACTCTGCAAATCCTTTTAAACCTATATCCTCACACAAAAGTATTCAGTACATTTGTATAAAAATGATTAGAATTTCCATGAAAAAATGTGACAAAGCATATATAAACTAAATAATCTATATAAAAAAATAATAATTTGTACCATACAAATATGATTTTCTGGACAGACATGCATACAAGAAAATGGCATGAAATCATGTGTAAAAAAACACTCACTCACTCCGTCACACACACATACCTAAATACATATATGTACTGATGTTTTTGTACTAATCAGTATTGAAAAAAAAGAAAAATCCTTATGTTTCTCTTATTTTACCAATATTCTTGCAGGT
>NC_051419.1:17589549-17590490 GCF_015228065.2 Penaeus monodon | reverse complement strand
TGGATAAAGAAAATTATATTCCATGCACAGGTATGACACCGCATCCAAATATTCTTACATCCACTAGGATATCAGCACAGTGATACAAGTTCAGGAAGGAGTTTGACTGTCTGGCTGTACAGACCAAATTGCTCGCCATCCAGCTGGTTCTATACTTCCTTCCACATAATGCACTAAAACTCTCTCCACTCTATCTGCAGGTGCCCCTGAAAGAGAAATATTAATTTTGTGAAAACTAATAAGATTTACATTATAGTTATACAGATAATTAGTGAATTTGATCAATAATCAAGTGAACAGTGATGAAATTTTACATGGTATTTTTCATGAATCAGAGAAATACAAAGCTATGCTCTGATTTAGGAGATGAGTTGGTAATTCTGAAGTATGCCAGAGTAACAAACTTTCTATGAAACAAGACAATAAGCATATGAACACATATGAATCTATAAAATAACCAAATACCGATAAACAAGGACTTTATTGCTTGTAATATTCCCGGTAAAATGCATTATCTATACAAAAAGTAACTAGTAAAAAATTAACAAATAATCCTGTGCTACAGATGATATAATTGAAATACAAAGAAAGAAAATCATTGGAAAATTATCTTGAATAAGCTGTATTCCCAGAAAAAAATCTGTAATTCATATTCATCGGAGGAAAGGGAAATAAGACAAATAGATAAGTCTAATAATACAGTTATAACAGAATAAATACAATCATGGAGAAAAAGAAGTTTGAACATCATTCAAGAAGAAAGACAAATTGAAAAGACATTGAGTTCATCCCTGTGTTAAAAATAATGAAAGAAGTTCTGGCACTGCCACTATACATTACATTTAAAGGTGATGGCCAGTCCCACTATGATTTTGCAAAGACTTATCTTTGTATCATTTAACCCGTTGCTGCCAGTTAAGTATCTACTGTTGATTGTTTTC
>NC_051419.1:17588683-17589193 GCF_015228065.2 Penaeus monodon | reverse complement strand
TATTCATATCAACAAATGAAATTAGCCTGAAAATTAGATTTGATGGAAATCACTGTGAGGTGACCTAGCTATAGAACAAATTTGAAATCTGGAAAACTAAGAAGCTTGAGGAAATCAGGTTCTGCATTGGGCTATTACTGATGCAGAACTAACTGAAATTAATCAGATTTGCATGACTTTTTCTGAACGAAATTATTTTTACAGATACAACTGAGTAGTTGTGGAAGAGCTGAGGTGTGGCTATGGAAATTAGCCAGAGTATCAGGTGATCCAGCGATAAACACAGAAGTCACTGAAGACAATGGTTAATGATAGAGAGGGATAGGAGAAGCTATACTTTTTGTATGTTATGAAGCAGATGTCACCAAACTACTTCTCAGATTAAAATTTCCATATCATACTTAAGAATAGATTTGGCAAAATTAATGAGAATTGTCTCTCAGCTTATCATAACAGTAAAGAACTCTATTGATAACAAATGTGTTTCAGTGATGGGGAAAAGCATAAATA
>NC_051419.1:17588295-17588450 GCF_015228065.2 Penaeus monodon | reverse complement strand
ACATGTCCTTGGTAACTGTGCACTCGCAGAAACCATATATGTGTGCAAATTCAAAATCAAAACTAACTAAAAAAGTGCAAAACCTATTTCCAATGGCACTGGGTAACTGCCCAACAAAAAGTATACATTTTAATTTTCACAGCTATGTAGTACAA
>NC_051419.1:17587177-17587563 GCF_015228065.2 Penaeus monodon | reverse complement strand
TTGCAAGATTGGATTGATTGTGTGAAACCAAAAAATTACCAAAGCTAATATTATTGATATGCAGAATGTGTAAAGTACTGAAAAATGTTACAATGGAAATCCTTATTCATTGTAGTGTTACAGTGAGGTTGCATGTCATCAAGCAATAGCAGCTGCCTTTACACCCCCAGCTCCCTTGCAATGACTGCCTTTCAACAGTTATGAATGGGATGGAAATCTTTGTAATTTTATGTCTCTTGTGTAATGAATAAGCCCATCTGCATGATGTGTGAAGAAAACAGGCATAAATATCAACAATATTTTCAGATATTGACCTTGCATTTTTTTTATCTACTTTAATTTAATTTTGAAATCTTCACCTTCAAAAATACTAATAAGTATTCGGA
>NC_051419.1:17586805-17587114 GCF_015228065.2 Penaeus monodon | reverse complement strand
AGTATTCAGAAAAAAATCTGAGCTTTCCAGTTGTGCAACCCAAATTTAAATAAAGTAAAGCCTCATTGACTTATTCTGTACAGATGTTCTAAATATATGGTTTAAAAAAAAAAGGTAACTTTTGGTTAGTTTTCTATTATTTTTCCCCAAGGAAACTTATCTAATTACCATAGAAACTACATTCAATTCTTCCTTCTTGCATGTGTATTTGTTGCACACTATATGCAAATTTGGGTTTTTACCATTTATAAAAAAAATAAATATCTTTCTATGAAGGGCAAACACTAAACTTGGAAACATGACCATTAC
>NC_051419.1:17586645-17586709 GCF_015228065.2 Penaeus monodon | reverse complement strand
GCTACTAATTGTCTCAAACCATTTGCATTTTATTTACATATGCATACATACATTTGTCTCAGCA
>NC_051419.1:17585411-17586561 GCF_015228065.2 Penaeus monodon | reverse complement strand
CCCTTTGACAATGTAATTTAATTTTCCATATATTAGTCATTATGTAACTATATACTAATTGTAATTTCTATGAAAGTCTACAAGATCTACATTGCTAGAAAATATGTAGCACAGGCCTTTGCTTGAAATCTGACATCTACAGCAGCAGCAGTAACTAATGTGTGGTTGCCAGACAGCATGTAAGAGGCATGGATAGCAATATGATTTTACCAGCTATTCATTACTATCAAAATAATAATTCCCCATACAAAAATCCTTCATTAACTCACCTTGTAAAATAAAGTTAACTCGCGGGAATGATCATCTGGCACCCGGGGTACAGAAAAAACCTCGGGGCTCTGTTTTCCTCTCGGCAGTAACTTTAGAACTTTCTTTTTTTTATTTAAACCCCAACCCTGCTCTGGTTGCACTGCCTGCTGTCTCCTTTAAAGCATACAAATAATAACACCAACACAAAAAGGTCTCAAAGAATCTGTTTTTTCCAAAAGTTTTTTTTATTAAACATTTTAAATCACTTATAACTTTTTGGGAATTAGAATATAACTTGGGCAATTTAGATATTCGTTTTTTTAAAGCGAACACATTTAAAACTTTGCAGAGTTTTTCGTTTTTGCGGAAAACCATCCCCCTCAAAAAAAAAACTATCTCATTGTTCAAAAATTATATAAAATAATTGCTTCCCTGTTTCCCAAGGAGTTAAATCAAAAAACATATATTTCCCCCCAAAAATGGGAAAAGGGTAAACAGCGGTTTTTAAGAGCGAACTTATAAACAAATCAAAAGCGTACACCAACTGTTCGGGGGGGTACGGGGTTATCTCTGTAATTTTCAAATTTCCTAAGGGGTTCGACCGAAAAAGTTTTTTAACCCACGTTTAAAGACATTTACGAAATATCAGTATGCTTTTTCACGAAAAATAGGAGTTTTGGATATGTTTAAAGATTTTCGTAATCCCTACCCCTTTGGGTTTGGGAAAAATCTTAAAAAAAATTTGAATATCACAGACAACAGGTAATTTTGAGCTGTCACAACATTAGCATTTTGTGTCCTAAAATACAAATCTTTTACAGCAAAGCGAACTTTTTTTATATTTCATGGCTATAATATAACCGCGTGCATACCCCAAAACCCTGCATACATGTGCACATTA
>NC_051419.1:17576328-17576691 GCF_015228065.2 Penaeus monodon | reverse complement strand
TACGCTTATCCCTATGGGTTGAACACCTACAGACAACCTGATATTGGGAACAGCGAGCTGTCTATGGGCAATGGCCTATCCACACATGCAGCTGACCGGAAGCAAAAAAAGGAAAGTGAAGTTAGGTCAAGGTGAGGAGGCCACTGAGCTATTAATAAAATGATATGTCTGTGATAAAGATAAATGAAATCAGAAAAGAATCAAATGAATTAAAGATTAAGAACAGATGAATTTCTAAGAGTCAGTCAACAAATTTCGTACAAGAGAATGAAGAATTTCATGAAATAACTGAAATAACAATGAGCTAATTCCCAGATTGAGAGAAAAGTTGTATTTGAAACAATAGAAATCTAAATTGGTTCC
>NC_051419.1:17575050-17575408 GCF_015228065.2 Penaeus monodon | reverse complement strand
GGAACCAATTTAGATTTCTATTGTTTCAAATACAACTTTTCTCTCAATCTGGGAATTAGCTCATTGTTATTTCAGTTATTTCATGAAATTCTTCATTCTCTTGTACGAACTGACTGACTCTTAGAAATTCATCTGTTCTTAATCTTTAATTCATTTGATTCTTTTCTGATTTCATTTATCTTTATCACAGACATATCATTTTATTAATAGCTCAGTGGCCTCCTCACCTTGACCTAACTTCACTTTCCTTTTTTTGCTTCCGGTCAGCTGCAGGTGTGGATAGGCCATGGCCCATAGACAGCTCGCTGTTCCCAATATCAGGTTGTTTGTAGGTGTTCAACCCATAGGGATAAGCGTA
>NC_051419.1:17572743-17573153 GCF_015228065.2 Penaeus monodon | reverse complement strand
AACCAGTCATAGCCATTGTTTAGAGTCAATTACATGCACAAATTACCAGGATCAGAGATGTTTTGCTCATCAAGGCAGTCAACTGAAGTTCACAGGGTTGCACTTTCCAACTTTCTTTTCTTTTTTAAAGATCAGATCCTTGTAAGCATTCTTATCCTTTTATTAGATGAACCCCTGGCAAATAATGCTCAATCCAATTTTCGAACATTCATGAAAGACGTGTTAACCAATCCGGAATGATAAAAGAACTGGTTCATGGAACTAGTTTATGGATTAGTTAAGGGATGCAGTCAACTGAATGATGTGAAATAGTAATTAAGCCAGCATTTGGCATACCAACTACAGCACGTGAGATGGATCAGGCGTACCAACCTGTCCTCACAATAAGACTCAACATCAGTAGCATTCCT
>NC_051419.1:17572552-17572693 GCF_015228065.2 Penaeus monodon | reverse complement strand
AGACCTGACCTGATCTCCATGAATTTCGGATGACTTACTCGTGGTCAATCACTCCTACATACATAAGTAGTAAAGGGTGACAGGAGTCCATGGATATGTCCTATGTATGTCTTTAGAACAAATACCTTACGATCTATTTCT
>NC_051419.1:17571403-17571790 GCF_015228065.2 Penaeus monodon | reverse complement strand
AAAAGGGTGCATTAGCTGTATGGACTCCTTACAAAGTGAATGGTCACTGGGTACTATCATCTTCAACATATAATAATTAACATTTCACTTATTTTTCCAAAGTTCAAATTTCTAACCATGGGTTGACCTTCATACTAAAATACTCATTACAATGGAAGTGACAAATTTCAAATCAAAACAAATTTGCAGATGGTAGACAGTACCAACTGCTAGAGTTATTCCAAACTGAAATATTATCATTAGTTATAATATTATTTTTTAACATTAGTGCTTTGTATTCGGTACACATACAGACCCCTACATAAACTACAGCATATTACCAGGAAGTCTCAGTGGAAAGCATATTTCATGTATAAATGTACACAAAACTCACATTATTGAAGAAAA
>NC_051419.1:17568249-17570680 GCF_015228065.2 Penaeus monodon | reverse complement strand
GGGGGGTTCTGCAGCATAATTTCAATATGTTTGGATAATAGAGAGTGAAAAGAATCCATTGATACCAAAATCATTGTGATCAGTTATGCAGAGATGTTGTATATAATTACCTAAATCATTATACAACAATCCTATTAGCCAATGTTACAGTTCATTATTTTATGGTACCAACTGAGTTTAGCACTGTAGCTTAGGGCTACATCAATGCTGGTATGGGTCCAGTTTCATAGAGCCATCTTTTACATAGAAAAAATATATGCAAACGATAGAGCAAATAAATCTTAGAAACTTATCTTCTATGTACTTCTGTCACATCTCAATATTTTAAGTATCACCATCCGATATCCTTTCCTACTTTTTTGTAAACAAAACGATGATGCCGTTTTATTTTGTTAATTTTCTTGTAATATCTTAATTTCATGCATAGATAAATCCTGCATGAACTTACATGAAGGAGAATTTGTTTCTGCACAGAAGGCTATGACAATACAAGTGTAATACCATGATAATAATGAGTATTTACAGTAACTAATACATTTCTTACTCTGCGCAAATCAATGTGTCTGGCCCACATTATCGATAATGAGCATGAAGAAATGAGCAGGAATTTTAAATGTCTGCTACTTTTAGAGAATTTTACTGTTTATATTATATGTAACCATCAGTGCTGATTATAGCCTTTCTTATTCGGAAGTAACACATTCAGATTTCATTAAATACACCACCAATATAACAGCGATAGAGAGTGCAGGTGAGTTAATTGTCTTTGAGGATATTGAAGATGACAGGAATCATGATGGTGGTGCTCGACACTTACTGCGTGGCAGACATGGTCATCACCTAATAAATTAAATTATCCAAAATTTATCACAGCAAAAGCTGATATGCAAACCATGCATTAAAGGATCATGGGTATGCTCAACATTTGATAAACCTGTATATTCATACTCAAAACATGGAAACCTCTGGCTTTACCGTAAGGAGAGGATGAAGAGGATGTAAGGAGACGATAAACATGAGCTATATTTATATCATCTCAGGTATTGTTTGTGTATTAAGCAAAAATAAGAATAACTCCTCCACAATATTTTATTCTAAGGGTGTTGCCCATACCCTCTTCAGATGGGAAAGAGAAAGCCCTACCCCTGCCTGCCCCAATTCCTTTTGATAAGATCGTTCTTCAGAGAGTGATGTGGGGTAAGAGTTTACAAGAAATTAATTTCTATAGGGTATTCATTAAAACATTATTTCAAAAGCTCTACTGAAAGCATACTAAACAATATTGATATCTTAACATGCACCTAGCACCTAAAATGACACTAATAAATGTTTCACAAGTGAACATTTAAGAAATAGACACCATGTATAATGACTAGTTACTGGTAAATTATATTGTTTAGCAAACAGCAACAACCAATCACAACTCCTTTTTTAAGGAAAGTCCTGCCCTCACCCACAGAAAATGTTCAGTGTGTGTCTGGTCTCTGTCAAAGCAAGTGTACATGTGAAAAAGTATTACATTGAAGGCTGGCTCAGTTTTACAAATCGTGAAATACACCAGCCCCTGGAAATACTACCATGTTGAAGACGTTTTATGGTGAAACATAATAACGGAGTCGCGACGAAATAAGGTATGTACAATTTAAGGAACATGTAACGAGAACCAGCCAAGTCTCCATATTTATTGCACAAAATAAATTTCAAGTAATAAGCAAATTTATGCAATAAAATACCCTTACTTCTAATTGGACAATAATACATAGAGTACTTAAAAGAATTATTTCAAATTTGGCTATTGCAAACGACCACAATTGAATGATTGGGTGTGCCATCGCAGCACGCGACAAAATCGGGCTAAAGATTTCGTAGTTATGTGGGATGGGCAATAATTTTAAGCTGCGTGGTATGAAGTACCGCCACAGCTCTTTAAGTATTTTGCGCTCAAGCAAAATTCCATCTTGCATTTTAAGACATATATAAGAATTGAACTGTTACCATATTTAATGATAATCATTACTAAGGTTTGCAAGCTCTGTTACTAAAATGTGTTCAAAGTTTGTTGTTTGAGAATGACATCAGTCTTTTCTGACCAATCACAACTTTTTTTGCCTTCATCCACAGAAAATGTTCTTTGTGTGTCTGGTGTCTATCAAAGCAAGTGTACTTATGAAAAAATATTATAGTGAAGGCTGGCTCAGTTTTATAAATCGTGAAATACACAGCCCCTGGAAATACCAACACGTTGAGGGCAACGTTTTATGGTAAAACATAATAACAGAGTCACAACATAATAAAGTTTGTACAATTTAAGGAACATACAACGAGAACAGGCAAAATCTCCATATTTATAGCACAAAGTAAATTTCAATTAATAAGCAAATTTATGCAATAAAAAAAACTTAATTCTAATAGGACAATTATACATTCAGTA
>NC_051419.1:17566685-17567723 GCF_015228065.2 Penaeus monodon | reverse complement strand
TAAAAAATATTTCCAATTTGGCTATTGCAAATGACTGCAATGATTGGGTGTGCTGTCACGGCACATGACAAAATTGGACTAAAGATTTTGTAGTTATGTGGGATGGGCAACAATTTTAAGCTGCGCGGCATGAAGTACCCCCACGGCCTCTGAAGTATTTTGTGCTCAAGCAAAGGTCAATAAGTTCCATCTTACATTTTAAGACAAATATAAGTATTGAACTGTTACCATTTCTGATGATAATCATCACTTTGCAAGCTCTGTTATTAAATTTGTTCAAAGTTTGTTGTTTGAGAATAGCATTCGCGTAAACTGCGTGTGCCACAACGATGGGGCGAGATGTAACTGTCAATAGCGCATTTTCTTTCTTTGCTTTGCTTTGTACTACTGCTTGTTAATGCAATCAATCAATAAAATACTGTTGTTATTTGAAGAACAATTAATGAAGCCTTACGCATAACAGCGTTAAACTACGAAGGAAAATTCCATTCCAAAAAGAAATGTTTCAAAGGTCGGAGTCTGGATGAAGCTGGAAATTTACCTCAATGCTTACTCTGATTAATTAACAAATCTCACTAGCGTCTAGGATACGCGAACAAGACAAATAAACAATAATTAAGGAAGTTAATAAAAAATAACTTACCCTGTTATCGTTCCGATCCACCATTACTGACTGCGGAACTATTCGATTTTTCTTTTAAAGGTTTTCTTCTTTCCTTCTTCTTGTGAAGGTTTTCTTGCAGGGTTTCCCAGTAACAACTAGACAAACTAACGGCAACACGCAATTCAAGATCGTAAACAAATACTCGGTCGGTTTCTTTCCGATACAGTTGTGATAGAAAACGGTCCCAGAGCTCTTTATTTCCACGTATGCCTTTATTCGTTGATTTTTTAACAACAGGGTATATAGCTGTTCTGTAAGAACTGCATAGGCATGCTGCTTATTGTGCATATCATCAAAACTACCTCAAGGTATTTGAAAAAGGAGATCCCTGCACGGCATCAATCTTCCACAGCTCGGCCGCACCAATATATGTT
>NC_051419.1:17566097-17566347 GCF_015228065.2 Penaeus monodon | reverse complement strand
ATTTGATAATTTCTTATTCGTGTCATATTAAGAGTAAGATATTTCTAGATATACACTCATAAAAAAATCCCCTACTATCCTCTTACTGACTGTAAAAACTGAGCTTGATTCATGCGTAATTATTAGCACAAGAGGTAAATGAGCATCAAGTTGGTCGAGCCACACCGGACAATTCGAGGGCCGCTCTCCACAGAGTCAAAAGAACCTGCTAAACATATATTTTGAAAAAAGGTGTTTTTCACGATGGCCG
>NC_051419.1:17554160-17555290 GCF_015228065.2 Penaeus monodon | reverse complement strand
GCTTTAGCTGTAATAGATTTGTCATTTTACGAACACAAAGTGCTAATGTTGTGACATGCTCAAATATCCACCTGTTGTCTGTGATATTCAAATTCATTTTACAGATTTCCGAAACCGAAAGTGGGATACGGGATTACGAAAATACTTTAAACATATCTCAAATCTCCTATTTGCAGTGATAATAAAGCATACTGAATACTTCTCGTAAATGTCTTCAAACAGTGGTTAAAACAACTTTATACGGTCGAACCACTGTAGGGAAATTCGAAAGTTACTAGAGATAACCCTGTACCCCCCGAACAGTTGGTGTACGCTTTTGATTTTGATTTATAAGTATCGCTCTTAGAAACCGTCTGTTTCACCTTTTCCCGCATTTTTGGGGGTAAGTATATGTTTATTGATTAACTCCTTGGTATACAGGGAAGCAACTTATTTTATATAATTTGTGAACAATGAGACTAGTTCTTTGTTTTGAAGTGGTATTCGGATGTATTCCAGCAAAAACGAAAATACTCTGCAAGTTTTTAAATAGTGTTCAGATTAAAATTAACGTAATATACTAAATTGCAACCAAGTATATATTCTAATTCCCAAATAAGTTATAAGTGATTTTAAATGTTTAATAAACAAACATTTTTGTTGTATTAAAACAGTATTCTTTTGAGACATTTTAGGTGTTCAGGTGTTATTATTTGTATGCTTCAGAAAGGAGACAGCATGGCAGATGCAAGCCCAGAGCAGGTGTGTGTTTTAAGTAAAAGAGAAGAAAGTTCTAAAGTTACTGACCGAGAGGAAACAGAGACTCCAGAGGTTTTTACTGTGACCTGGATGCCAGATGATCATATCAGCGAGTTAACTTATATTTTACAAGGTGAGTTTAATGAAGGATCTTGTATGGGGAATTATTATTTTGATAGTAATGAATAGCCGGTAAATCATATTGCTATCCATGCCTCTTACATGCTGTCTGGCAACCACACATTAGTTACTGCTGCTGCTGTAGATGTCAGATTTCAAGCAAAGGCCTGTGCTACATATATTCTAGCAATGTAGATCTTGTAGACTTTCATAGCAATTTACAATTAGTATATAGTTACATAATGACTAATATATGGAAAATTAAATTACAT
>NC_051419.1:17554002-17554066 GCF_015228065.2 Penaeus monodon | reverse complement strand
TGCTGAGACAAATGTATGTATGCATATGTAAATATAATGCAAATGGTCTGAGACAATTAGTAGC
>NC_051419.1:17553603-17553915 GCF_015228065.2 Penaeus monodon | reverse complement strand
GTAATGGTCATGTTTCCAAGTTTAGTGTTTGCCCCTTCATAGAAGAGATATTTATTTTTTTTATAAATGGTAAACCAATTAGCATATAGTGTGCAACAAAATACACATGCAAGAAGGAAGAATTGAATGTAGTTTCTATGGTAATTAGATAAGTTTCCTTGGGGAAAAATAATAGAAAACTAACCAAAAGTTTACTTTTTTTTTTTTTTAAACCATATATTTAGAACAACTGTACAGAATAAGTCAATGAGGCTTTACTTTAATTAAATTTGGGTTGCACAACTGGAAAGCTCAGATTTTTTTCTGAATACT
>NC_051419.1:17553155-17553540 GCF_015228065.2 Penaeus monodon | reverse complement strand
TCCGAATACTTATTAGTATTTTTGAAGGTGAAGATTTCAAAATTAAATTAAAGTAGATAAAAAAAATGCAAGGTCAATATCTGAAAATATTGTTGATATTTATGCCTGTTTTCTTCACACATCATGCAGATGGGCTTATTCATTACACAAGAGACATAAAATTACAAAGATTTCCATCCCTTTCATAACTGTTGAAAGGCAGTCATTGCAAGGGAGCTGGGGGTATAAAGGCAGCTGCTATTGCTTGATGACATGCAACCTCACTGTAACACTACAATGAATAAGGATTTCCATTGTAACATTTTTCAGTACTTTACACATTCTGCATATCAATAATATTAGCTTTGGTAATTTTTTGGTTTCACACAATCATCCAATCTTGCAA
>NC_051419.1:17552332-17552421 GCF_015228065.2 Penaeus monodon | reverse complement strand
TTGTACTACATAGCTGTGGAAAATTAAAACTGTATACTTTTTGTTGGGCAGTTACCCAGTGCCATTGGAACTAGGTATTTGCACTTTTT
>NC_051419.1:17551513-17552026 GCF_015228065.2 Penaeus monodon | reverse complement strand
TATTTATGCTTTTCCCCATCACTGAAACACATTTGTTATCAATAGAGTTCTTTACTGTTATGATAAGCTGAGAGACAATTCTCATTAATTTGCCAAATCTATTCTTAAGTATGATATGAAGATTTTAATCTGAGAAGTAGTTTGGTGACATCTGCTTCATAACATACAAAAAGTATAGCTTCTCCTATCCCTCTCTATCATTAACCATTGCCTTCAGTGACTTCTGTGTTTACTGCTGGATCACCTGAATACTCTGGCTAATTTCCATTGCCACACCTCAGCCTCTTCCACAACTACTCAGTTGTATCTGTAAAAATAATTTTGTTCAGAAAAGTCATGCAAATCTGATTAAATTTCAGTTAGTTCTGCATCAGTAATAGCCCAATGCAGAACCTGATTTCCTCAAGCTTCCTTAGTTTTCCAGATTTCAAATTTGTTCTATAGCTAGGGTCACCTCACAGTGATTTCCATCAAATCTAATTTTCAGGCTAATTTCATTTGTTGATATGAATA
>NC_051419.1:17550207-17551144 GCF_015228065.2 Penaeus monodon | reverse complement strand
TCAACAATAGATACTTAACTGGCAGCAACGGGTTAAATGATACCAAAGATAAGTCTTTGCAAAATCATAGTGGGACTGGCCATCACCTTTAAATGTAATGTATAGTGGCAGTGCCAGAACTTCTTTCATTATTTTTAACACAGGGATGAACACAATGTCTTTTCAATTTGTCTTTCTTCTTGAATGATGTTCAAACTTCTTTTTCTCCATGATTGTATTTATTCTGTTATAACTGTATTATTAGACTTATCTATTTGTCTTATTTCCCTTTCCTCCGATGAATATGAATTACAGATTTTTTTCTGGGAATACAGCTTATTCAAGATAATTTTCCAATGATTTTCTTTCTTTGTATTTCAATTATATCATCTGTAGCACAGGATTATTTGTTAATTTTTTTACTAGTTACTTTTTGTATAGATAATGCATTTTACCGGGAATATTCACAAGCAATAAAGTCCTTGTTTATCGGTATTTGGTTATTTTATAGATTCATATGTGTTCATATGCTTATTGTCTTGTTTCATAGAAAGTTTGTTACTCTGGCATTCTTCAGAATTACCAACTCATCTCCTAAATCAGAGCATAGCTTTGTATTTCTCTGATTCATGAAAAATACCATGTAAAATTTCATCACTGTTCACTTGATTATTGATCAAATTCGCTAATTATCTGTATAACTATAATGTAAATCTTATTAGTTTTCACAAAATTAATATTTCTCTTTCAGGGGCACCTGCAGATAGAGTGGAGAGAGTTTTAGTGCATTATGTGGAAGGAAGTATAGAACCAGCTGGATGGCGAGCAATTTGGTCTGTTACAGCCAGACAGTCAAACTCCTTCCTGAACTTGTATCACTGTGCTGATATCCTAGTGGATGTAAGAATATTTGGATGCGGTGTCATACCTGTGCATGGAATATAATTTTCTTTATCCA
>NC_051419.1:17549680-17550145 GCF_015228065.2 Penaeus monodon | reverse complement strand
ACCTGCAAGAATATTGGTAAAATAAGAGAAACAGAAGGATTTTTCCTTTTTTTTCAAGACTGATTAGTACAAAAACATCAGTACATATATGTATTTAGGTATGTGTGTGTGACGGAGTGAGTGAGTGTTTTTTTACACATGATTTCATGCCATTTTCTTGTATGCATGTCTGTCCAGAAAATCATATTTGTATGGTACAAATTATTATTTTTTTATATAGATTATTTAGTTTATATATGCTTTGTCACATTTTTTCATGGAAATTCTAATCATTTCTATACAAATGTACTGAATACTTTTGTGTGAGGATATAGGTGAAAAGGATTTGCAGAGTTTGGGCTAAATAGCAGAGTAAAATGCATATGTGTAGAATCTGATAGATAAAAAGCATTACATTAAAGTAGTGCTGCAAATACCAAATTAGAAAAGCTTCTAAATCCTTAAGTCATGCTATATAAGACTGTC
>NC_051419.1:17549014-17549292 GCF_015228065.2 Penaeus monodon | reverse complement strand
TGCTCCACTGTACAGACTGTCTCAAAAAAGTGACAACAGTAATGAAATTTCAGGATCATCCACATTTTTGGTTCTGTCATGATTTGCTATCATTTGATGATGATGTACACAAAAATTACAGTTTAAGTTAAATGTTCAGTTCTTAAGGAAGCGTGTGGGTTTGGTAACTACAGTACATTTTGTCAGCAAATTGTATAGTAAGAAATATGGAAGTGTGCTGCTTATTTATTGCTAATTTGTAATTGTGAATAGTGCTTCTGCATTAAATCCAAGTGAGT
>NC_051419.1:17548485-17548646 GCF_015228065.2 Penaeus monodon | reverse complement strand
ATTGATGAGAATCCTAATTTATTACAGATCTAAAGGATTTTGCACAATTCATTCATCAGTTCTTTAAATTCAAAATATGTTTATGCATCACAAAAAACACTTAAGTCACAAACTTTCTGCTTATGTGCAGTCTGAGTACTGTTTTGAAGGTTTTGAACCCA
>NC_051419.1:17547872-17548140 GCF_015228065.2 Penaeus monodon | reverse complement strand
GAATCATTCAGAGGGGCAGAATAAGTCACAAATTCCAAAGTTCTTGTCTGACATAATTTGTAAGCCTAACTTAAGTATAGTGGGTATTCCTGCCAAAATATGAAAGAGAGAATAGTAGTATGTCATTCATCATAAACCAAGGACCTTAGCCTTTCTATCTGTTAGCACTTCTCTAGTAGGCATTCATACAGAGAAATTATAAGTGTTGACTAAAAAGATAAAATAGTGAAGTTCACCAATAGAAATCATTTGGTGAAAAGGGTGGCTG
>NC_051419.1:17546991-17547850 GCF_015228065.2 Penaeus monodon | reverse complement strand
ACAGATTCTTTTAGGTCCCATAAATTTAGTTTCCATATCCTCACTGTTTGCAGGTTGTAAATGTAAGCCATGAAAAACTACTGGCAGATGTCACACTACTTGATCCAATTAAGATTCCTGGTAATGAACATGACCAACAGTTAATCAAGCAAACAAAGGGCACTGTGGTATGTAGATGTGATGAGATTTATTTATTAGTTTCTTATTCCAAAAATATATGATAATTTGATTTCAGTATCAATTTTATTATTACTTTTTCAGTAACATGTATCATAAATTTTTGATTTTGGTATCATAATTTTTAGTTGGTAAACAACATTATTTCTACAGATAAGTATACCACTGATGCAATTGTATCCGATTGCTGATCAAGAGAACCGTTTGATTGATATCAACACAACAACTGAAGTGGTGGAACAAGTCAGGTAAATTATTTTTTTTATAGATATCCTGTATTGTACTGTTTGTTATATTTTATAGCCTGTTCACATTGCTGTATATATATAAATAGATCAGATGGATGTTATATAGTAACATGTTAGAAATTGCTTATGGGACTTTTTTTTCTGTGCAAATATCAATATTCTGTCTTTCATCTTTGCAAAATAAGCAAGGTAGCCATTTTAAAGTTTCTCATAATCATAACAACACTTTTTTTTTAAGTAGGCATTACAACAAAATTTATCTTGTTGAAATACATTATTATAAACGACAGGTTAGAATTTCAGTTTCTCCTGTAAATAAGAAGCATATATAATCTTATATTGTGCAGTGATTTTGAAGATTGGGCTAAATTGAAGAATGTAAACATAATTATTTCTTTAACCGAATGCCGACGGGGAAAATGAATAAAAATTCA
>NC_051419.1:17545779-17546490 GCF_015228065.2 Penaeus monodon | reverse complement strand
GTCAGTGGGTTTTCCCTTGTAATATATATGTTGATATGGCAGAAGAACTCATCTTCCCTGCATGTATTAAGCAAGTTTGACTGGTCAATGCATATATGACTTGTGGGGATAAGTAAAACACAGAGTTGCTATGCTTAACTCTATGTATTGAGGAGGATCCACATGGCACTACAGAGGGTTGTTTACATTACAGATATAAAACTTCGCCATTAGATGGCATATATAAATGAAAACACTCTTACATGGATAACTTAACAAAATAGAATTTCAGCTTAGTTTAGGTAATATGAGGTATATCGTAGGCACATGAAACCATCTATGATTATTCCAACAATATAAGAAAACATATGAAATGAGAAGCATTCATATCCTCGACTCTATTGTGAAATCAGCATCTGTGACCATCTCGCCTTTTCTTTTTTACTTGTCTTTCTACTTCCATGTACACCTATATAAGCTGAGACCTTCAAACTGAAAGATTCATTGCAGATCATGAAAAGTGGATAGAGGGCATGGTTTTAGTGATGGTGAGAGAGAAAAAAGGGAATCTTAGGTGGCCTTTGGAATACTTAAACAGTTGATTTTTATACATTAAATGCCAAAGTTTGTGTAGTTTTGAATGGGATCACTGTCATTCTGTTCTCTCTTGGTTGGTTGTTGTGGAGAAGTACTTGGCTGTTTTCATGTAATCAAGGGTGCCAGTGGTTAGTG
>NC_051419.1:17544255-17545125 GCF_015228065.2 Penaeus monodon | reverse complement strand
CAATGTAGTTTTAATATATAAAACTATATATGCGTTATTATATTGTTGAGTTATAATATATTTTGATTTATATTATATAAAATATTTTCTTTTTAACAAAAATGGTTCCACATTCGCAAAGTCAAAAGAAGTCAGTTACTAGGGCAAGATGATCTCACCAGTCACTAACCACTGGCACCCTGATTACATGAAAACAGCCAAGTACTTCTCCACAACAACCAACCAAGAGAGAACAGAATGACAGTGATCCCATTCAAAACTACACAAACTTTGGCATTAATGTATAAAAATCAACTGTTTAAGTATTCCAAAGGCCACCTAAGATTCCTTTTTTTCTCTCACCATCACTAAAAACCATGCCCTCTATCCACTTTTCATGATCTGCAATGAATCTTTCAGTTTGAAGGTCTCAGCTTATATAGGTGTACATGGAAGTAGAAAGACAAGTAAAAAAGAAAAGGCGAGATGGTCACAGATGCTGATTTCACAATAGAGTCGAGGATATGAATGCTTCTCATTTCATATGTTTTCTTATATTGTTGGAATAATCATAGATGGTTTCATGTGCCTACGATATACCTCATATTACCTAAACTAAGCTGAAATTCTATTTTGTTAAGTTATCCATGTAAGAGTGTTTTCATTTATATATGCCATCTAATGGCGAAGTTTTATATCTGTAATGTAAACAACCCTCTGTAGTGCCATGTGGATCCTCCTCAATACATAGAGTTAAGCATAGCAACTCTGTGTTTACTTATCCCCACAAGTCATATATGCATTGACCAGTCAAAACTTGCTTACTACATGCAGGGAAGATGAGTTCTTCTGCCATATCAACATATATATTACAAGGGAAAACCCACTGAC
>NC_051419.1:17543375-17543753 GCF_015228065.2 Penaeus monodon | reverse complement strand
TGAATTTTATTCATTTTCCCCGTCGGCATTCGGTTAAAGAAATAATTATGTTTACATTCTTCAATTAGCCCAATCTTCAAAATCACTGCACAATATAAGATTATATATGCTTCTTATTACAGGAGAAACTGAAATTCTCCCGGGTTTTTTTATAATGTATTTCCCAACCCCGTAAATTTGTTGAAATGCCTATTTAAAAAAAAAAGTGTTTTATGATTATGGAAACTTTAAAGGTTTACCTTGCTTTTTTTGGGAAAAGGGGAAAGCCCAAAAATTTTGATATTTGCAAAAAAAAAAAAAGCCCCATAAGCAATTTCTAAATGTTACTATAAAACATCCACGATCATTTATTTTATTCCCGCCCCAAAGTGAACAGGC
>NC_051419.1:17542865-17543324 GCF_015228065.2 Penaeus monodon | reverse complement strand
TTTTCCTGACTTTTTCCCCCACTTCAGTTTTTGTGTTGTTTTCAAACAAACGGTTCTCTTGATCACAATCGGATACCAAATTTCAAACAGTGGTATACTTTTTCGGGAAAATAATTTTTTTTTCCAACTAAAAAATTTTGATACCAAAAACCCAAAAAAATTTTTTATAAAAATGTTAAATGAAAAAGTAATAATAAAAAGGGCTGAAATCAAAAAATCATATATTTTTTGGGAAAAAGGGAAAATAATAAATTTTTTAAAACTCCCTCACATCTCATACCACATTTCCCTTTTTTTTGCTTGATTAACTGTTGGTCATGTTTTATTACCCGGAATCTTTAAATTTGGGTCCCAATAGTGTGACATTGCCCGTAGTTTTTCCCTGGCTTAATTACAAACCCGCAAACCCGGGAGGATATGGGGAAAATAAAATTTTTGGGAAACCCAAAAAAAATCTGT
>NC_051419.1:17542046-17542843 GCF_015228065.2 Penaeus monodon | reverse complement strand
CAGCCCAAACCCCTTTTTACCAAAAAGATTTTTTAAATTTGGGGAAATTTCCCCTTTTTTTCTTTTTTTGTCAAACTTATAATTTTTTCTGTAGGAATGCCTACCCAGAGGGAAAAACTAACGATAGAAAGGGGTAAGTCCCCTTTGGGTTTTTGATGAATGAAAACTACTTTCTCTCTTTTTATATTTTTGGGAGGAATACCCACCCAACTTAAGGTTTGGCTTACAAAATTTTTTGTCAGACAAAACTTGGAATTTGTGATTATTTTGGGCCCCCCGAATGATTTTAAACCCATTGGCTCCTGGTAATCTTTTATTAACTGTAGTTTCTTATTTACTTTTGTTGCATACAAAATTTGGGTTCAAAAAACCCCAAAGAAATAAATTTTTAGGCCCAAAGTGACCTCAAAAACATTTTTCCCCACCCCCTTGCCTTGGAAAAAAGAAACTATGTTGGGGAAAACTGATAAGGCTGTTACCGTCATGACATTTTATTTTAGGAAAATTTTTTTTTCCTAAAATAAGAAAATTGGGGAAATGAAAATCAAATAGGACACTAATTATTGTGATAGAGCACTTGTGTAAATATAAAACATTATTTTAAAATCACAGTGGACAAAGACCCGGTTTTTCATTTTTGGGTTTAAAAAAATTCAAAACTTACTTTGACTGGAAATAAGCAGAAAATTTGTGACTTAAGGTTTTTTTTTGGATGCAAAAACATTTTTGAATTTAAGAACTTGATGATAAATTGGGGAAAAAATCCTTAGTTTGTAAAAAATTTAGGATTTCACAAT
>NC_051419.1:17541372-17541689 GCF_015228065.2 Penaeus monodon | reverse complement strand
TTGGATTTAATGCAGAAGCACTATTAAAATTTAAAAATTTAGAATAAATAAGCAGCACACTTCCATATTCTTACTATAAAATTTGTGAAAAATTTTACGTAGTTCCCCACCCACGCTTCCTTAAGAACTGAACATTTAATTAAACTGAAATTTTTGGGGCTCACATAAAATGATAAAAATATGACAAAACCAAAAATGTGGATGACCTGAAATTTCTTACTTTTGTCATTTTTTTGAACAGTCTTACAGTGGAGCAATCAGTATCAATCCCCTGAAAAACCAAATGTAAAAGGGTTTATACCCGATATTGGGTGAAA
>NC_051419.1:17538713-17541072 GCF_015228065.2 Penaeus monodon | reverse complement strand
GCAGTTTATATAGCATGATTAAGGATTTAAAGCTTTTCTAATTTTTTATTTGCGCACTACTTTAATGTAATGCTTTTTACATCAGATTTTACACTATGCATTTTACTCTGCTATTTTGCCCAAAATCTGCAAAAACCTTTCACCCATATCCCACACAAAAGTATTCGTACATTTGTATAGAAAAGATTAGAATTTTATGAAAAAATGTGACAAAGCTATATAAACTAAAAAATCTATATAAAAAAATAAAATTTTTCCATACAAAATTGTTTTCTGACAGACATGATACAAGAAAAGGCTGAAAAAGTTAAAAAAACCTCACCCCCGCCAACACATACCCAAATACAAAATATGAGTTTTTGTACTAATCAGTCTTGAAAAAAAAAAAAAAATCCTTCTGTTCTCTTTTTTACCCTATTTTTTGCAGGTAATAATAAAAAAGAATAAACTAAAATATTATAAAAAAAAAAAAAGAGTGGAAAAAGAGGATAAAGAAAAAATTATATTCCATGCACAGGTAGGAACCGATCCAAATTTTTACTCCCCAGGATATCACCATGTACAAGTTCAGGAAGGATTTTTTCTGGGCTAACAGACCAAATTTCCGCCCTCCAGGGTTTTATTTCCTTCCATAATGCACTAAAAATCCTCCACTCTTACTGGGGCCCAAAGGTTTTTTAAAAAAAAAAGAAAAATTTTTTAATTTTTTGAAAAAATAATAAAAGGGATTTAAACCTATTGGGCTCCTGGGTATAGGCTCTTATTAAACTGTAGGTGTTTTAAGGGGGAATGTTGTGCCAATACAAGAGGGTTTCCCCAAAAACCCACCAAAGGGAGTCCAATTTTGTAGGGGGCCCAAAATGTTGACCTTCAAACCCCCAAACTTTTCCCCCCCACTTTCCTTTGGGGGACTTGAAAAAAAAAGAAAACACAACAATAATTGTTGTGTAATTACGATACTGCTGTACTGTGCATGACCACTTTATGGGGATTTTAGGGAATAAAAATTATTTTTTTCCTGGGAAAAATAAAAAAGGAAAAAAAAATTGGTAAGAAAATAAGGATAGATTCAAGTTAGGGGGGGGGGACTTACTAAATTGAGTGGTGGATAGAAGGCAATGTGTAAAAATTATAAAACCTCTATGATTGCTAAAACTCACAGTGGGGGACATGGGGACAGGTTTTTATCATAACTGGGGTTCGAAAAACCTTCAAAAAAAAAAAAACAGTACTCCAGATTTTGGACAATAAGGCAAGGGAAAAGTTTTGTGGGATTAAGGGGGTTTGTTTTTGTGGATGCATTAAAACACAAAAACCATATTTTTGGAATTTTTAAAGGGAACAAAAAAACTGATGAAATTGAAAATTGTTGGCAAAACAATCCTTTTAGAATTCGTATTTAAAAATTAGGGGATTTCTCATAAAAATTTATTATTTTTACTTCACTGGGATTTACAAAATGCCAGAAAGGGGGCACTATTTTCACAAATTAACCAAAATTAGGCAATAAATAAAAGCCAGCCAACCCACTTCACATATTTTTTTCTTTTTTTTACTATACAATTTGCTGGAACAAAAAAAAAATGTACGTTTAGGTTTACCAAACCCCACACGGGCGTCCTTTTAAGAAAAACCAATGAAAATGTAACAAAACTTTAAAAAAATGTAATTTGTGACAAGCATCAATTCAACAATGGTAGGCAAAAAAAATCCATGGACAAGAAACAAAAAAAAAATGTGGGATGATTCCTGGAAATTTCATTTACGTGTCCCACTTTTTTGTGAGGAAGGTTCTGTTTTTTTTTCACAGGGTGGGGCAGCATCCAGTATTTCAATTAACCCATGCAAAAAAACCAAATGTTTAATTCGGGTCTAATAACCAGTTTATATCGGGGGTTGACAAAACAGACGGAAAAAGCAAGTGAACCTCAATTCTCGCTTTCCGGCCCCATGCCTTCATGGCAATGGGCGGGAGGGGACTGTCGTTAAACAGGTATAAAAAAAAAAAAACATAACCATCTGTTCACCCATTGTACCTTAAGGATTTGGAATAGACATTTTTAGGGGGGTGGGGGGGACCCAGTCTTACTTATTAAGCAGATTAAAGGGGGATTTAGAAGCTTTTCTAAATTTTGGTATTTGGCAGCCCCACGACTTTAAGTAATGCTTATTTAATCATTTTTCAGATTTCTACCACATATTGCCAATTTATACTTTGTAATTTAGACCAAACTCTTTTGCAAAATCCTTGTCACGATATTAATCACAACAAAACAAATATTTCAGTGGTACAATTTGTATACAAAATGGATTAGGAAATCCATGAAACACAAAAATGTTGACAAAGGATACTATACAC
>NC_051419.1:17538565-17538668 GCF_015228065.2 Penaeus monodon | reverse complement strand
TTTATAAAATTTTGTTTACCATTAACAAAAATATGGATTTTTTGGGGAAACGGGGGGGACATGGCATTTACAAGAAAAAAATGGGCTTGAAAAAATCAGGTGT
>NC_051419.1:17538448-17538533 GCF_015228065.2 Penaeus monodon | reverse complement strand
CCTCACTCACTCCCTTCACACACACATACCTAAAACACTGAAACATATATGTTACTGATGTTTGTTTTGTTATTTAATATTCTTG
>NC_051419.1:17537551-17538274 GCF_015228065.2 Penaeus monodon | reverse complement strand
GGGGATGGGGGATTAAAAAAAAAATTATAATTTTGTCCAATGCAACCAGGTTATGGGGGGGACCACCCGGCAATTCAAAAAGATTCTTAAAAAAGCCCCTTTGGGGGGCTTCAGGCCAAAGCGATTTTTTACAAAGTTTCAGAAAGGAGTTTTGGACCTGTCGGCTGTAAAAAAAAAACAGGACAAAAAAACTTGCATCGCCATCCCGCTGGTCTATACTTCCTTCCCCCACAACTTAAAAATGAACTAAAAAAAACCTCTCTCCACTCTATTATGCAGGTTGCCCTGAAAAAAGAGAAAAAATCTTAATTTTTGTTGGAAAAACCCAACTTAATTTAAGATTTCCATAATAGTTATACAAGATAAATTAGCGAAAAATTTGATCCAATAAATCCCAAGTGAACAAGTGATGGGGGGAAAACAAAAATTTTACACTGGTATTTTCAGAAATCAGAGAAATACAAAAGGCTATGCTCTTGAATTTAGGGGAGATGGGAGTTTGGTAAAAAGTTTGCAAGGAATTTTTTGCCAGGCGTTAACAAAAAAACTTTTGTTCTATTGGAAAAAAACAAACAAAAGGGGACCACATAAAGCCTTGACCACATTATGGGGAAATCTATAAAAATAAAAACAAAAAAAAACACCAAAATACCATAAAAACAAAGGGACCTTTAGGCTTGTGAACTAATTTTCCGGTAAAAAAAAATGCATGTATCCTAGTAC
>NC_051419.1:17536594-17537491 GCF_015228065.2 Penaeus monodon | reverse complement strand
TCCTGTGCTACAGAATGATATAAAATTTTTGGAAATTTTTTCAAAAAGAAATAACAAAGGAAAAAATCATTGGAAAAATTCTCTTGAATAAGCTTATTCCAGAAAAAAAACAATCTGTAAATTTCATAATTTCATCGGAGGAAAGGGGAAAAATCAGGGGGGGAACACAAATTAAGATACATTTTCTAAATTTAAAATAACAGTTTATAAACAGGAAAATAAAAAAATTTAAAAATCTGGAGAAAAAAGGGGGGGGAAAGTTTGGGAAAAAATTCATTTCAAAGGCAGGGGAAAAAAGGGGAACCCAAAATTGAAAAAAGGGGGGACATTGTTGGTTTCTTCCCTGTGTAAAAAAAACATAATGAAAAGAAAGGTTCTGGCCACAAAAGGCCACTATTAAAATTAAATTTTAAAGGTGGGGGTGGCCAGTCCACTATGAATTTTGCAAAGGGGGGAATTAAATCTTTGGTTCAGTAAACAAGTTGCTGTGCCAGTTTAAAGGATATATTGTTTGTTGTAGGTTTTCTTTTGGTGTAATTAACTTACAACCCACTGCTGGTTTTCCCACAAAGGCTTAGCCCAAACCAAAGGGCTGGAATTTTTTAATCGGGCCTACATGTGGGACCTGAAATTTTTTCCCCTTTCCTGATTTTTTATTGTAAAAAAAACCATTCATTTGTTGTTTATTTTTGTATTCTAACTAGAGTTTATATGTTAAACAATTGATAAAAAAAGGAAAAAAAAAAAGATTGAAAAAACAATAAATTCTTTCCCAAAAACAAAAATCAAGGGATAAAACAAAAACAAGGCGAGGAAAAGGGTAGGGCACGGTAACTGTAACTCCTTGGTGGGATAAAGCCCTGTTGGGAGCATTCTATGTGGTATGACAAGGAAATT
>NC_051419.1:17536411-17536563 GCF_015228065.2 Penaeus monodon | reverse complement strand
GGATTATGGTATTTGTAATTTTTTTGCCCTCTTGGCACTTGTTTGGGGTATATTCATTTCAAAAAACAAATGGGAAAAAATTTTTAGGCATGAAAATTTAGGGGGATGTTGATGGAAAAATCCCCCCACTGTGGAGGTGCCCTTAGCTATAG
>NC_051419.1:17534578-17536391 GCF_015228065.2 Penaeus monodon | reverse complement strand
TTTGACATTCTGAAAAAAAAACTTACGGAAAAAAAGCTTGGAGGAAAATCAGGGTTCTGATTGGGATTAACTGGATGCAGAAAAAATACAACTTGAACATTACATACGATTTGGCCATTGAACTTTTATGAACAAAAAAATTTTTTTTACAAGATACAAACGAGTTACGGTGTGGGAAGGAGGGGGGCTGGAGGTGTGGGCCATGGGAAAATTAAGCCAGGGGGGGAGTAATTCAGGTGATTCCAGCAGTAAAAAACAACAGACAGGGGTCCAACTGAAGGGAATGGTTAAATTGGATAGAGTGGGAAGGGGGGATTAGGAAAGGACAGGCTATACTTTTTGTTTGTTATAAAGCAGATGTCCACAAAAAACTTTATTCCTCGATAAAAAAAACTCTTCATTATCAATACCGAAGAATAGATTTGGGGCCAAAAATTAATGAGGAAATTGTTCTCTTTCCGATTAATTTCATAAAAAAACAGTAAACAAGACTTGATGATAAAACAAATGTGTTTCAGTGATGGGGGGAAAAAAGCAAAAAATTTATTAAAAAAAAACCCCCATTCTGCTGGTATGGGCATGGGGCTACTCTTTGTGCCTATTGTTTCCCACTGGTGATAGTTTAATAAAAGTTAGCTTTACACACCGAATGGGCTCCCCAAAAGATTCTTAGTTTGGGTCAATGGGGTCAATTGATTGGGTTTCTGTAAAAACTGAATCCATACTTATCCACCCTTTACCTTGATTTTTTCTTTTTTTTTTAAATTTCCAATTAGTATTCTGTAACAACACCAAATTAAAAAGAAATTTAAAATTTTTCCCAATGGTCCAAATAAAACCGACAGGCCCAATGGGGGGGGGGGGGACATTTAAAAAAAAACATGTCCTGGTAAATAAACACAAAAAAATGTGCACTAGCAGAAACATTATATGTGTAAAAAAAAGCAAAAAATTCAACCCAAAGGAAAAACTAACAGTAAAAAGTGGCAAAAATACCTAGTTCCAATGGGCTGGGGGTAAACGGGCCCAAACAAAAAAACAAAAAGTTATTTTCAACAGTTTTTTAAAAATTTTTTTCCAAAAAAAGTTATGTAGTTACAAGGTAAAAATTTGGTCGTGAATGGGTGGAAAGGCCATGAAAATGGGAAATATACAAACTTTTTTCTTTCTCTGGTTTTAGGTATTTATATTCACCAAAGGTGGTACATAAGGTGGAAAAAAGGTTGTTTGCAAACACTAATTGGTTGTATAACAGTTAAAAAGGAAAAAACAAATTGTTTACAAGCAATTTAAATTATCAACCACCCAAATTTAACGTAACATTTGGCAAATTTAACTCTTTGTAAGCAAAAACAATATGACCAACAAAATGGAAGGAAAAAATAAGGGTTTGGAGCAAAAATGCCATGCAAGCGCAACCAATTCCAACGGGCAAGTCGAGTTTGAGAAAAATTCCAGGGCCAGAGCCCCCCAATAGGGGGGGAAGGTAAAAAATTTTCTAAAAAACAACCGGGGGGGGGGACGAATGGGGACCTCTTGGGATATACCCTCGCTCTAAAAATCTTTGGTATAACAGTTGCCATGAAAAAACATATAAATGGCAACTTAAATAAATCCAAAGAGGGAAACAAAACTACCCCATTCAACTAATACCCATAAAAGTTTAATTCGGTGTAGGGGGACAAACTCTAAAAAACATCAGAAATAAGGGGGAAAAAACAAAAAAGAGGGTCCACTGCCAAAATGTGGGGAAAGCAATTTCTTAATTTGTTGAATTTGAGGGGTTTTGGGGGCAAGGGGCCCCCATGGTTGA
>NC_051419.1:17533870-17534553 GCF_015228065.2 Penaeus monodon | reverse complement strand
CTATGGTTGTTGTTGGTGGGGGGGGGATTTTTTCCCAGGGAATAAAACAACTAGGCGTCAATTAGGGGGGGGGGACTTAAACCTTCCAGAGGGATAAGGGTCCACCTCATTTTAAAAACAGGACCTTATTTACTTTCATTTATATTTTGTCATTTTGTGCAAAGGGGAAAAATTAAAAAAAAAACAATTATTAAACTCAGGGCAAAAACTACAGCCCCCCACTGATTATTGACAGATTAAAATAATGGCAAGATTGCTTGAAATTGTGTGGAAACCCAAAAAATTTAACCAAAAACGGCTAATATTATTGGATTCGGCAGCTGTGTATAAGTTTTTACTGAAAAAAATGTTACAATGGAAATTCTATTTTTCCTGGTAGTGTTACCAGTTGAGGGGCATGTCACTTCAAGCAATGCAAAAGCGGCCTTATAAACCCCCAAGATCCCTTGGCAAAAAGGACTGGGCCCCTTTTCCACAGTTATGAAGGGATGGGGGGCTTTTGAAACATCTTTTGTAAATTTTATGTTCTTTCTTGGTAACTGAAAAGCCCATCTGCATGATGTTGTGAAGAAAAACAGGCATAAATATCAACAATATTTTCAGATATTGACCTTGCATTTTTTTTATCTACTTTAATTTAATTTTGAAATTTCACCTTCAAAAAATACTAATAAGTATTCGGA
>NC_051419.1:17533504-17533808 GCF_015228065.2 Penaeus monodon | reverse complement strand
AGTATTCAGAAAAAAATCTGAGCTTTTCCAGTTGTGCAACCCAAATTTAAATAAAGTAAAGCCTCATTGACTTATTCTGTACAGATGTTCTAAAATATGGTTTAAAAAAAAAGGTAACTTTTGGTTAGTTTTCTATTATTTTTTCCCCAAGGAAACTTATCTAATTACCATAGAACTACATTCAATTCTTCCTTCTTGCATGTGTATTTTGTTGCACACTATATGCTATTGGTTACCATTTATAAAAAAAATAAATATCTCTTCTATGAAGGGGCAACACTAAACTTGGAAACATGACCATTAC
>NC_051419.1:17533361-17533425 GCF_015228065.2 Penaeus monodon | reverse complement strand
GCTACTAATTGTCTCAAACCATTTGCATTATATTTACATATGCATACATACATTTGTCTCAGCA
>NC_051419.1:17532139-17533267 GCF_015228065.2 Penaeus monodon | reverse complement strand
ATGTAATTTAATTTTCCATATATTAGTCATTATGTAACTATATACTAATTGTAAATTGCTATGAAAGTCTACAAGATCTACATTGCTAGAATATATGTAGCACAGGCCTTTGCTTGAAATCTGACATCTACAGCAGCAGCAGTAACTAATGTGTGGTTGCCAGACAGCATGTAAGAGGCATGGATAGCAATATGATTTACCAGCTATTCATTACTATCAAAATAATAATTCCCCATACAAGATCCTTCATTAAACTCACCTTGTAAAATATAAGTTAACTCGCTGATATGATCATCTGGCATCCAGGTCACAGTAAAAACCTCTGGAGTCTCTGTTTCCTCTCGGTCAGTAACTTTAGAACTTTCTTCTCTTTTACTTAAAACACACACCTGCTCTGGGCTTGCATCTGCCATGCTGTCTCCTTTCTGAAGCATACAAATAATAACACCTGAACACCTAAAATGTCTCAAAAGAATACTGTTTTATACAACAAAAATGTTTGTTTATTAACATTTAAAATCACTTATAACTTATTTGGGAATTAGAATATATACTTGGTTGCAATTTAGTATATTACGTTAATTTTAAGCTGAACACTATTTAAAAACTTGCAGAGTATTTTCGTTTTTGCTGGAATACACCCGAATACCACTTCAAAACAAAGAACTAGTCTCATTGTTCACAAATTATATAAAATAAGTTGCTTCCCTGTATACCAAGGAGTTAATCAATAAACATATACTTACCCCCAAAAATGCGGGAAAAGGTGAAACAGACGGTTTCTAAGAGCGATACTTATAAATCAAAATCAAAAGCGTACACCAACTGTTCGGGGGGTACAGGGTTATCTCTAGTAACTTTCGAATTTCCCTACAGTGGTTCGACGTATAAAGTTGTTTTAACCACTGTTTTGAAGACATTTACGAGAAGTATTCAGTATGCTTTATTATCACTGCAAATAGGAGATTTGAGATATGTTTAAAGTATTTTCGTAATCCCGTATCCCACTTTCGGTTTCGGAAATCTGTAAAATGAATTTGAATATCACAGACAACAGGTGGATATTTGAGCATGTCACAACATTAGCACTTTGTGTCCGTAAAATGACAAATCTATTACAGCTAAAGC
>NC_051419.1:17530454-17530521 GCF_015228065.2 Penaeus monodon | reverse complement strand
ATTTCTGGTAATGCGATCTTCAGTTACTTATTCTTTGGTTAATTGATGATCTATTTATTTAGTTTTC
>NC_051419.1:17529735-17530234 GCF_015228065.2 Penaeus monodon | reverse complement strand
TAAAAAGGTCACTCTTAATATCGAGGATTTGAAGGGAAAAAGAGTATCACCTAATCTTGACATCAAGATGGGATGGTACATCAATTTAGCTCATATGAAAACCGCAATCATTCAAACTAGACTATCATCCCGTCATATCACTGCAAATCTGCTATTTCTAGGGCCTTGTAGAAGCGAGCAGACGGGCCACACATTCCCAGTCGATAAATAGAATCCTTCTCTCGCCCTCCTCCATCAACCGCCTTTTCCCGGCGTTGTAAATGCCATTTTTTCCCTGTCTATCACGTGTCCGTTTCCCGCGCCAGGAATTATTCTCAATAAACTCGTTGGCTCCTTTGCTGGGTCTTCTTCGTCCTCGGCCCTCAGGGGAGAGCGAAGCCTTTGAAAAAGCGGTTTTGATTTATCTCTGCCTCGGTCTCGGACTCGGGATAAAGTGGTTTGACGTTTTTGATATTATCATCACTCAATTTCGTAAATGAAATGTAACATAGAAAGCCCC
>NC_051419.1:17526997-17527323 GCF_015228065.2 Penaeus monodon | reverse complement strand
GTTATGGAGGTTGATTTTTTTATCTCAATAGGTGGTAAAGATGGAGTGTTGGGAATTGGATCAACAGAGTCTGATATAGAAAGAACAGTTGTACACGATTGCAGTGGAACTGGGATGATCTTCAGAGAAGGTACACATGTTTCTCTGTCAGGTTGTACTATCACTAAATGTGATGTTGGCCTTCAATTTGAAGAACAAGCCAAGGTTAGTCTTGTGATGAGTGGGTTTGTTTGTGTGCTTTATTTATTACCATAGATGAAATTACCAGTCTTTAAATAGCTTTTGTGATTGTGATTATGTACACTTTTTACCTACTAAATAGCTCC
>NC_051419.1:17525616-17526103 GCF_015228065.2 Penaeus monodon | reverse complement strand
AGAGAATATTATATTTCAATTGTCATATTTGTGGATTTTTTATTATTATTCCACAATTATTCACATTTTGTGCTTTAACCAGCCATAGTCGGTTATATTCATAATACATAATTTTAGGTTAATGAATATATGCACAATAAGTACCATATACATATGTATGTAAACTGATACAGGCGTGGTTGTTCAAATTGTTGGACAGTTTTTAAAAAGTTAATGGAGAAGGGTGATGCTTATGTACTTTGGAACACTTTAATTAAAGAGAGGTAAAAAGATTGTTAATTTTTCCAGGTGAGCCTTAACAGAACCAACAGTAAAGATAATTCCAGTTTGTTGGGGTTCATGTAGTCTGGCCAGAAGGTTCAAATGTTTCAAGATTTGACACAATCCCCCAAACAGAACTTTTGGAATGGTAAGTTTCAGCATTTACTTTTTCACAGGAAAGATATCCAGTAACAGTTATTCAAATTAAAAGTAATTTGGAATGCAC
>NC_051419.1:17523694-17524207 GCF_015228065.2 Penaeus monodon | reverse complement strand
GAAAAGATGCCCTCACATACACACACAGTGCATTCCAAATTACTTTTAATTTGAATAACTGTTACTGGATATCTTTCCTGTGAAAAAGTAAATGCTGAAACTTACCATTCCAAAAGTTCTGTTTGGGGGATTGTGTCAAATCTTGAAACATTTGAACCTTCTGGCCAGACAACATGAACACCAAAACTGGAATTATCTTTAATGTTGGTTCTGGTAAGGCTCACCTGGAAAAAATTAACAATCTTTTTACCTCTCTTTAATTAAAGTGTTCCAAAGTACATAAGCATCACCCTTCTCCATTAACTTTTTAAAAACTGTCCAACAATTTGAACAACCACGCCTGTATCAGTTTACATACATATGTATATGGTACTTATTGTGCATATATTCATTAACCTAAAATTATGTATTATGAATATAACCGACTATGGCTGGTTAAAGCACAAAATGTGAATAATTGTGGAATAATAATAAAAAATCCACAAATATGACAATTGAAATATAATATTCTCT
>NC_051419.1:17522465-17522798 GCF_015228065.2 Penaeus monodon | reverse complement strand
GAGCTATTTAGTAGGTAAAAAGTGTACATAATCACAATCACAAAAGCTATTTAAAGACTGGTAATTTCATCTATGGTAATAAATAAAGCACACAAACAAACCCACTCATCACAAGACTAACCTTGGCTTGTTCTTCAAATTGAAGGCCAACATCACATTTAGTGATAGTACAACCTGACAGAGAAACATGTGTACCTTCTCTGAAGATCATCCCAGTTCCACTGCAATCGTGTACAACTGTTCTTTCTATATCAGACTCTGTTGATCCAATTCCCAACACTCCATCTTTACCACCTATTGAGATAAAAAAATCAACCTCCATAACTACAAGAA
>NC_051419.1:17519633-17520045 GCF_015228065.2 Penaeus monodon | reverse complement strand
GGGGCTTTCTATGTTACATTTCATTTACGAAATTGAGTGATGATAATATCAAAAACGTCAAACCACTTTATCCCGAGTCCGAGACCGAGGCAGAGATAAATCAAAACCGCTTTTTCAAAGGCTTCGCTCTCCCCTGAGGGCCGAGGACGAAGAAGACCCAGCAAAGGAGCCAACGAGTTTATTGAGAATAATTCCTGGCGCGGGAAACGGACACGTGATAGACAGGGAAAAAATGGCATTTACAACGCCGGGAAAAGGCGGTTGATGGAGGAGGGCGAGAGAAGGATTCTATTTATCGACTGGGAATGTGTGGCCCGTCTGCTCGCTTCTACAAGGCCCTAGAAATAGCAGATTTGCAGTGATATGACGGGATGATAGTCTAGTTTGAATGATTGCGGTTTTCATATGAGCT
>NC_051419.1:17514050-17514782 GCF_015228065.2 Penaeus monodon | reverse complement strand
GAAACACACAAAAAAAAACTTTAGATCCCGTTTGGGCACCCTCTTCTTTGGGGAGAAGCAGATGGTACACGGTGATTTCGTTTCCTTTTGCAAACCGGGGGTTTATCCAGGGAGCGGGAGGAGAGACCTATCTGGGGAAGATTAGCCTTTAGCTGATGTTTCCCAAGAGGGGCGGGTCAGGTGTGGGGGCCATTCCTTTTGTGAATGGGAAGAGTCGGAAGACAAGCTTGTAGAGCAGGTTGATGTCATTTCCTAGGTTTCTGGGGAACATGATGCTTTCAGGTGTTTTTTGTTTGGGAAATTTTTGGGGGTTTTTTTTTTTAAAGGGGGAATTGTTCCCCTTTTTTTCCGGGGAAAAAAAAGGGAAAAAAACCCCTTTTTAAAACCCACCCTATTTTTTTTAAAAATAAATTTTTTACCTTTTAATGAAAAAAAAGGGGAAAAATTCCCGAAGGGATCCCCCCTTGCTTACAAGAAAGCAAAAAAAAAATTTTTATGCTATTTAAAAAAGGAAAACCAGGGAAAAAGGAAAAGGGGAAATTTTTCGGAAAAAAGAAGAAATGTTGCTTTTTTTCGAAATTAAATATTCATACCTAATTTTTCCCCCCGCCCGAAAAGGCGGAGGAAATCCCCAGTCCCTCATTTCGGGACGGGGTTTTTTTGGGAAGGCCAAACGGGAATTCTTAAGGGATTTTTTCAAATTTTACCAGGGTTTTAGATTTCCGGGGGGGG
>NC_051419.1:17513108-17514026 GCF_015228065.2 Penaeus monodon | reverse complement strand
TTTGATGACCCCTCACTGTTGTTTTTGAGAAGTTTTAAAGGGGGCCCTGAGTTTTGAACTTTGTTTTCAATTTCCTTTAAGAGAAAGTTTGTGTTAGGACCATGCTAAAATTTAAAAGGGGTGCCACAGCGGGAAAAAACGTGGGGGATTGCCCTTTTCACTTTCACGTCGCTGAAGGGAAGCCAATAAATCAAACCTTGGGGCTTTGTGTTTACAAAGGTAAATAAAAACTCTTTACAATATGGGTGAGATTCATAGTGATTACAAGCCCCATTGGATTTGTTAGGGATGCGATTTTCTGGCCAGGGAGGAAATGATTTGGGGGGCCTTTTTAAAACTTGTTACATTCTCCCCAAAAAGGGAGAATTTAAAAAATTGGGCATTAAAAAAGCCGTAAATCCGGTAAAAACATTATTCCCCATCGCCTTTATTGCCGCTGGGGGAACCCCTCGCTGATTACATATTCCCCAAAAAGAAAATGTTCTGGGGAAAGCATTACCCCCAGATTCAATTCGACCACCCTTAGATGTTTATTGGTGGGGGCTGTTATCGGGGAGTCGTAAAATCGGGGGGAGTTTTTTCGTCCGGTTTGTTGACGTTCGTCCCAGGGAGTCGACCCATCGGAAGTTTGACGTGAATCCATACACTATGAAAATGCGGGTTTGTAGTTCCTACGTGTCGGAAAAAGCAGCGGGATCACACAGTCACCGTCTCTGGGCAACATTTTTTCGGGTTAAGAAATTTTCTTTTTTTCCAGGGATAGGAAAAAGGTAGTCCTTTTTTCTGCCCCGGAGGGAGGTAACCTCCGCTCTTACTTTTTCCTGATGTAACTCACCTTTCCCGAGAGTAACATGGATCTAGTGGGGCCCCTAAAGTCAAAGGGGCGCAGAGGTGGGGAGGGTATTCGTTACACCCTGT
>NC_051419.1:17511308-17512615 GCF_015228065.2 Penaeus monodon | reverse complement strand
GCTGTAGACTGGGCCCCACGACTTGTCAAAAAACCCTAAAAGGGGGAGGTTTAAAGTGTCAAAATTAACATGACAGGGTAAAAATGGAAGTATGCTTCGGCCTGGGGCAGGCTTTCAACATAGACAGGGGAACCCTTAAGAGGGTATGATAGAAGAGAATGAAAAAACGGATGACACAACTGGTCCAATCGGTGGGAAAGCAGGGGGACTTGCTACAGAAGGTACTTTGGGGAAATACCTGCACTTATGGTTTATGTTTAAAGACGGGTATAAAAAAAAAAACGTTTAAGGGTAGGTGGGTAGTTTTTGGGACATAAGTCAGCGAAAACCAGAGGGGCCCCGAATACTTGAAACAAGCAGAGGCGGAAGTCTGTGAAGTTAAATGTTCCCGGGCCCAAATTTCCATATTGGAGTTACTTTTTTCAATGTCACAAGGAAAGGGTCCAGGTTTTTTTGACTGCAAAATTGGTTTAGAACCCGGGGGAACCTTGCGCTGGGGTTTAGCAGGGGTAAGGGCTGCAATTCTTTGGGGGGGAGGAGTGAGGGCGTGACCTCCCAAAAAAAGGTTCTGTGGAATCGCATGGAAAACTTTTATGGGAAAAGAATTTAAATGTAGAAATTTTTAAAAAATTTTGCTTTTTTGTGAAATTTTATTATATTATTTTTTTTTTTGATGTTATGGATGTGGGGGCCATGATGTAGTCCGGAAGAACACTGTGCTTTATTAAATCTATTAGTTAACCCCTGAGAGTGAAAATGCCATTTGGAGCACTAATGAAGTAAAGAGTGATTAAATCAATAAACTTCAGAGAAGGACAATTGTTTTTTTTACAGAGGATGCTAGATCAGAGTCGAAACCATAAAACTAACTAGGGATTCTGAAAGACTGCTTTTTTAGGAGACAATAGATAAAATGAAAAGACCATTTAAGCAGACTAAATTTTGGGAAGAGATTTTTTCATGACTATCGGGAAAAGACGATCCTGTCCCTTTTTATGGGGGGAAATCATCTTGGGGGGGTGTGGAAAGTTAGTAAAGGAGTTTGTGACAAAAAAATCAAATTGACCACTACATGCAGACTAGTGTCCACAGAACAACTGGCAAGCCCGGCCCATAAAATATGAGGTTTCCTTATGTTGCTTGATGGTGTTTTGGGGAGGTAGAGAAAAATTTAGTCGCCCAAAAGAAAAGGGGATTCTTAAAAGGTTAAACATAACCCTTGGGGGCACGGGTAAGCTGTGGGAGACAGAACAATATTTTTACTAGTCCACCTTGGGTAAATTATAATAATGTTACATGGATTAAAC
>NC_051419.1:17509693-17510824 GCF_015228065.2 Penaeus monodon | reverse complement strand
AAAATTTGGGTTAAAGAAAATTGGTTTTTATTCAGGACTAACCAATAAAAAGGAAAAATGTCAAAAAACCCCATGCCCAAAAAATATCCTACTAATTTCTTCAAACCCCATTTTTTTCCCCTAAACAGGAGAAAAAAACCCTTTTTTCTATGAAGTCTTTCGGGTTGGAGGCCGGGCCGGGAATAATCACATGGACCCACGAGGACTATCTGGCCCTTCCTTTTGGGGGGGGTACAGCTGGATATTTTTTTCCGGAAGCCCCTTAGTTTTCCCGTGACGGGTTCCCTTTAACTCACATCTTTTTTGTAAAAACCAAAAATTTTTTGCCTCTTTTTATCCCTTTTTTTAAAGAGCCCCAGTGATCTGTTTCCGGATGGAGGAGCGGGGACTTGAAAAATTACCTACATAAGACTACCCCCCATATAAATACCTTATAATTTCAAAACAAATAAATTTACATAGTTACTGGGGAATTCAAAAAAACCCATTTTTTAAAGGGTTTTAGGGAAATCCCCAAAACTATGGGATTGAAGTGGCAGAGCTTTAAAGGGAAACAAAAAATTAATTTTAAAGGGGAAAAAAAAAAAAACTCACCAGTGGAAGGACAGGGGATGCGGGGGCCATGCCAGTCAGGATGGAATTTAAAAAAATTTAAAGAGGCATTTTTAAAATTTAAAAATCTGTCCTTATGAAGTGTCATGAATAACCGAAAAATTGGGAGGGGTCAAAGTTCTTTGCACATTTTTGGGGTTTGAGTGAGCCCGTGGCTGTGATTTTTAGTCAAAAGGCAAAAATTTATGCGGGAAATTTAACACTGCAGGCCATAGCCATAAGCATAATCCCAGTGTTCGTGTTAACAAAAAATTTAAAGTGATATTAAGGGGGAAAAGTGAACTCCAAAAACTATTCCTCCTCAAATGCGGAAGGGTTTTTATTATGGCAGCTTCCCTTGCCATGAATTTTTAATGTTCTATTTGTGTTATCTCTTTTTTTTGTAGTCTCCTACGCCCCCCAGGGTAACAAAAAGTAATAAAGAAAAATTTTTATCCGTGATTTTTGGCATTTCCCCCTCCTGATAAAGTGGCAGATATTTCACTATAATAATTTACATATGACCTTATATGACAGCAA
>NC_051419.1:17508874-17509123 GCF_015228065.2 Penaeus monodon | reverse complement strand
TTTTAAACATAAAGCCAAAGGGGAAATGGAAATATAAAGTTGCAGTGTCCATCCCCCCAAATGAAAAGATTCTGGAAGAAAAACCTTTTATTTTATTACATTTTTTTTAAAACAGCTAACACATTTAGGTAAGCTTTAAAAAAAATTTTTTTCCCCCAAAACTTACAATTTAAAAATTCCAAACTGTTTTCTTCTCTTAAAGGATTATGACAGTAAAAGGTATGAAGAAAAAGGAAATAAAAAGGACAG
>NC_051419.1:17508641-17508834 GCF_015228065.2 Penaeus monodon | reverse complement strand
GTGATAAAATTTTGTGCTAAAACTATTCAGTAAATAGTTTTGGAAATGTTGAATAAGTAAGAAAAGGGAAATAAAAAAAAGGGGCCAACTCCCCATAAAAAATTGGCCCATAAAAATAAAAAACAAACATTAAAATGAAAGGGTTAAATCAAAAGTCTGATTATCAAAAAAACACATCAGAGAGAGGAAATTT
>NC_051419.1:17508448-17508544 GCF_015228065.2 Penaeus monodon | reverse complement strand
GTGGGGTGTGCGCCCCCGCACCAAAATCCCTTTTTTTCATGTGTGTATACACTGCATGCCTTTTCATGTGTGTAAAAACACTTCCCATGCCTTTTT
>NC_051419.1:17507301-17508408 GCF_015228065.2 Penaeus monodon | reverse complement strand
CCCACACGCATCCCTTTTTTCGTCTGTGTGTGAAAAGATTTTGTGCCTGTTAGTCTGGGTTTCAGGGCGTGTCCCCTGTTTGAGTGTGTGTGCAAGCTGTGTGCCTGATTTTAAAATGTGCATGGATTAGGGAGTAAGTATGCTTAACTTTTTCCTGTAATTAAGAAAATTACTTCTCTCCATGAGTGCTGTAACTTGATTATCGTAAAAGGGTTTTAAAGGGAGAAACCCCGGTCAAAGGGGCGGATGAAAAGGGTTTCCTTGGGGAAGGTATTGTGAGGCATGCAGCCCGTGATACGAGAACTGAAAGTGAGCCAGGAGAGAAACGGGGGGGATGGGTTTTACTGCGGGAAGAGAATTCCTTTCTTTTTTAAAGGGCTCCCCCCCCCTTTTTTTTCCCCACGCTTCGAATTTTTCGGGGAAATATTTCTGGCCTATCTGTCGTGATTTGAAAACCTTCAAATATCGGGGAAAGGGAATTTTACATTTTTGACTTTTTCCTTGGCTTTGGCTTTTGTAGAGGGGGCGGGTTTTATATTTCGGGCTTTTTTGTGGCAGGGGGGTTTTAAGGGATGAAATCCCCTGGGGCTAGTTTGGGTCAGGTCCCAAAAGATAAATTTTAAGAAAGTTTTGGAATTTTGACGTGGCCCAGAAGAAAAGGTAAAAAACCAGGTACTTGACACAAGGCACTTCCAAAAGACTTTTTCCCCCAAACTTGTATATCTCCTGCCTTGCTCAAATTTTACATCCTACACCTATGCGGGCCCTGGATTTTAAAAACTCATAAACTGCGTGTTTCACAGAAGTTTTAAGATTTTTCTTCGGGGGTGGAGTTTACACAAAACGTCAGGAAACATTTCAAAAAAGCGGACATAACCTTCACTAACCCGGCCTGAAATTTGGGAAATAATTAAAAAATTAATACGGTTATTGAATCTGAAGAGAATTTGGGAATAAAAAACCCAAAATACTACTTCTGCTGAAGAAAAAATTTGGGCTTTGAAAAACGGGGAATAAAAATGAACAAAAACCCAAAAAAGTGCACATTTTTTTTTTCCCCTTAGTTTTAAAAAATTTGGGATATTAAACTTTTCCCTAGTTTTAGTT
>NC_051419.1:17505920-17507269 GCF_015228065.2 Penaeus monodon | reverse complement strand
GATTCTGGGGTCATTGTTTCCTCAAAATAAAAAATATTTAAAATACTTTAATTTATGAGTAACATTTGACCTAGAACACCCCTTTTTACACTGCTAACCCCAAAAGGGAAAAGCACACATGCCCAAAATACTTACTGAAGTAGGCAATTTGTTGTATAAAGCATCATAAATTTTGTCCCAGATTTTTGTTAGGGAGGATTGTGAATAGCATGAGTGAGGCGGACAGGGTATGGTCGGCAATTGGGTGTTAGCTGTGCAATTAGCTGGAGCCCTGGGAAATGGGGAAACCGGTAAAAAGGCTCCTATATTTGCCCCCAAGGGAAACAGCTGCTACTTGCTACTCTCTCCTTTCCAAAGGGTTTTTCCACCACTGTTTCCCATTTTTTCCAACGACCCCCCTGGCTGCCCTTGATCAACCGGGAAAAAAACTGATATTTTTACCTAGATCTCTATCATATATTGGGGAAAACCCCATATTTTTTTAAGACCCCCAAATTTTATGTATGAATATTTTTTCATTTTAACCGGGTTTGTAACTGAGGTTGGGGTTTTGCAAAATGTTTGGGAAAAGCTCCCCAATGTTTTTAAAATTTTCCCTTAATCCTTTTCCTTTTTGACAAAAGGGACAATTGTGTTTATAAAGTTTTTGGGGGATTTTTTCCCCTCTAAAAATTTGGGTTCCTTGTGTCCCTAAAGGCAAATTCATTTCAACATTATTGTTTTAAAAAAAATTTTTAATCAATTAAAATAGGTATAAACTATATCTGTTTTTCTAATTGGGGCCTTTATGATTAATTATAGATTTTCGGGTTTAAAAGGGAAAAAAGTATAATGGAAATTACAAAATTTTTGGATGGAAAAAATTAAACACGGTAACTAACGGGGTGCGGTGATGGACCCATACTTGTTTTTGGGCCATAAGAAAAATTTTTGGGGGTTTTTTTGTGTTTAACCCTGATTCCCTTTCATGACAAAAATAAAAAATGAAAATTGGGCAAACCCCCTTTTATCAAAAAATTTTGGGATGGACCCTCATTCTTTTCATCCAATCTTTATGGTTTGGCCTGTGACAGGGTGACCCAGGAAACCCAGTAAGAAAACATAAAGGGGGGGGGGGGGAAAAAAATGAAAAGAAAAGTTTCCAATCTTTCACAAAAATTTAAAAGGGTATCACTCTTGGAAAAAAAATTTAAAACTCAGGTGGTGGGTAAAAAAAAATTTTAAAAATGATAGTATTAAAAATCTATTGATGCGAAATATTTTTTCCAAATATAAGAATATAATGGATGGGTCCAATCCCAAAGAAAAGGACACTAAGTGGGGGAGTTTTGTAAATTTTTGGTTTAAAC
>NC_051419.1:17505211-17505860 GCF_015228065.2 Penaeus monodon | reverse complement strand
CCTAATTTTTGCAGAAATAGGGGACAAGATGCTTTCTACTTACCATTGGGAAAGAAAAAAAGGTTTTTTATGAATAAAATTTTGAAACAACTTGATTTTAAAAATTTCATTAGTGTTGTGGGAAATTGTGTTAGATCATTTTTTAATTAAGGGGTTTATGGAAATAATAGGTTAGTATGTGGGTTAACTAAATGCCCAAGGGTTAAATGGTTAAAACCAAAAAAATGTGCTAGGCCCCCTTCAAAGTGAAAGGGAAAAATTTAAAATCTACAATTGGAATAAATGTGTTAGATGTAAAAGATTGAAAGAGCCCAAAGGATAGTTTTGGAAAGTAAGGAGGGAGAGAAAAAAAAAAAGAAGGGGGGAAATCAAAAAAAGGAAAGGGGCTAAGGTTTTTTAAAAAAAAAAATGGAATTATATTTATCTGAAAAACTGATATAAAGACCAATGCAAAAGAGCCATTATATAGCAATAAATGGGAAAATAAAGGGTTAGAAAGGGGTGTGGGAAAGAAGTATTCGGGGGAATGAGATGGGGGAAACAGAAGGAAGTAAAGTGCCCAAGAAGAACTCAGAGGTAAAGGTTTTCTGGAAAAAGGACACTTGTGACAGCCCATGTGAGCACCCAGGTGAAAGTTTTTAAGGTTTAT
>NC_051419.1:17504576-17504996 GCF_015228065.2 Penaeus monodon | reverse complement strand
CTGGATTTTCCCAATTTATACAAAGACTTATCTAAATCTTGAATACACAAATTTAAATTAGATCAATGTCACTTGGGAAATCTATTACAAACTTTTTTTAAAACACTGGAACATGTAGTGGGCCCCTACCCCCCAAATATGCAAATTATGGAGTTTTTTATCCCCAAAATAAATAAAAGTTTAAGTTTTTAAAAAATGTTTTTTTGTTTTTGCCAGCTTTTTGAAAAATGGATACCGAGTATTTTTGAAAAAAAAACTTTCCCTGAGCCTTTTTGATATTTAATTTTAAATACTTCTCACAAAATTGAAAAAAAATTTAAAGGGCTTTTTTTAATTAAGTCTTATTCCAAAGGAAGCAACTACCCCCCAACAATTCTCAAACCAAGGACTTTTTAATTTCCCATTTTTTTTGCTGAAAAA
>NC_051419.1:17504308-17504542 GCF_015228065.2 Penaeus monodon | reverse complement strand
CCAGTACCTAAACAAAAATTTAAATGACTAGTAATTTTTTCCCTTGGCCCTCCCTTATCTGACCTCTTTTTTTAAAAATTCAGGGGCCGTACCCCAACCCAAAAAAATTAAAATTAAATTTTTCCCTTACAAGTTTGGGCCTAGTTTACTTCTAGTTTGGTCATCTTTTTTCTAAAAGCTTGAAAGAAAATTTTTGAAACCCAAATTTTGGGGAATCTCTAAAAAAGGGTATCA
>NC_051419.1:17503692-17503897 GCF_015228065.2 Penaeus monodon | reverse complement strand
ATACTACAGTTAAGACTTTTTAGCGGGGGCCCTTTGGGGTTTTAATATCTTTAAATTTTTTCAAAAAACCCAACTTAGCTTGATGCACAAAATTAAAATTTCCCTTTTCCCTGAAAATACTGAAAGTTTTGGTTTCTATGGGACTTTTAAAAGCATTGAAAGTCACTGTGGGGACTTTGTATCACACTTTTTTTGTTTCTAAAGG
>NC_051419.1:17503163-17503244 GCF_015228065.2 Penaeus monodon | reverse complement strand
CCCATTTTTTTTTTAAATTTTTCCCCCCTTTGGGCTTTTGGGTTAATAATGGAAAATTTTTTCTAAAAACACTTTATTACA
>NC_051419.1:17502212-17503123 GCF_015228065.2 Penaeus monodon | reverse complement strand
TTCTAAATTTCTGGCACTGACCTGGAGTAACACATTTGAACCCCAAAACTTCTGATCACTGAGTTCTTGTGCTTTTTTTTTTTCGTTAAAATAATTATACAGTACACCAAGAAAATTTTTAGATATCCGCTCTGGAAAAGCCCTAAATAAATAATTTTCTTCTATTTTGTTACCCATAAGGGAGCAAAAACATTTTTTTTTTTTTCATTCTCTAGGCCCACATAAATATAACCCCTTACAAAATTTTGGGTGGTCCTAGATGAAAGATGGGGTTTTGACAAAGAGTCTCTTTTTAAACCAGCAGTAAAACCGTCGAAAAAACCTGGGGTTTTTCTCCCGGGGCACGCTGGGGCACCACGCCCCAACCCCCCCACGTTTGGGGCCCAAACCCAAATGTTTGTTATGCCTGGTGAGTTCCCTACATCTTCAAACATAAACCTGGGGCAAAGGTATCAAAATTTTCTCAGTTCGGGAAAAATCCCTGAAAAATAAAAAGGACAACTTTTTAAAACTGAATTCACATTTCTTAAAATTGAAAAATAAAACCCTCCCCGAAAAATGTAAAAGGAAAAATTTTCAACAACCTTAAAAAATTTTTGGGATGATCCACCTATGATAGTAAAAGAGCATTTTATAGCCCTGGCGTATGTTCTGCTGAGAGCTGCTGGGGGACCCGGAACAAATATCCCCTTTTTGCCTCACCTTTCACCATGGTATGGGGCCCCTCACATAAGCCCCCCTCACCTTGGGTTTTTTTTTTATTTTCCATTAGCAATTGAAAATAAATTTTCAGAATTTCATTTTGCTGCACTATATATGATTTATGCAAAAAATAATATAAAAAGAAAATTTATTAGCATGTCTATCTAAAAACATGCAGACATTTTTTTACATACAAAAATATATAAAAA
>NC_051419.1:17492552-17493115 GCF_015228065.2 Penaeus monodon | reverse complement strand
ATTTTATCCCTTTATATAATATATTTTTTTTTTTTTATATATTTTTTAAAATTTATAGATATGTTTATATTATGATTTTAATTTTATTGATTTGCTTTTTTTTTTTAGGTTATGTTTTGTAGTTGGTTATTTTGCTATGTGTTTGGTTTTTGCATTGTGTTTTGTTGATTAATTTGCTTCTGAATTTATGTTGTATATGCATTTTTGTATTATTGTTTTTGCATTTTAATTTTAAAATTATATATTTTTTTATTTTTATTTTTTGTTTTGTTTGTTTGATTTTGATTTTTAGTTTGTTTTGTTTTAGTTTTGTTTTGATTTTGTTTTTTAGTTTTTAGTTTTATTTTTTTTTTTTGTTTTTTATTTTATTTTTTTTTATTATTTTTTTTTTTTTAGGGTTTTGCTTGTGTTTGGTTTTATGCATTGTGTTTTTGTTTGTTGTTTGCTTCGTTTTTGTTTTTTCCCTTTTTGTTTTTTGTTATTTTTTTTTTTTATTTTTTTATTTTTTTTTGTTTTTTTTTTTTTTTTTTTTTTTTTTTTTTTTATTTTTTTCTTTTTGTTTT
>NC_051419.1:17488055-17488820 GCF_015228065.2 Penaeus monodon | reverse complement strand
GCAGCAAAATGCATCTGAGATTTATTTTCAATTGCTAATGGAAATATCAAACAGGTGAGTGGGCTTATGTGAGTGGCCATACCATGGTGAAAGGTGAGGCAGAAAGTGATACTGTTCCAGCTCCACAGCAGCTCTCAGCAGAACATACGCAGTACTATAAGATGCTCTTCACTATCATAGGTGGATCATCAAATGATCTTTTTAAGGTTAGTTGATATTTGTCCTTTGACATTTTACGGAGGGTTTTATATTTGCAATTTAATGAAATGCTGAATTCAGTTTCTAAAATTAGTTGTCATGTTAGTTGTCAGTGATTTCCAGAACTGAGAAAATTTTGATACCTTTGCGCAGTTGATGTGTGAAGATGTAGCAACGTCACCAGGCATAACATCATTGGTTGGTCCAATCGTCGGAGGAGTTGTGCGTGGTGCGCAGCGTGCCCGGCAGAAACCTCATGTTCTTCGACGTATACTGCTGGTAATAAGAGCACTCTTAGTCAATCCACATCTACATCTAGGACCACAAAATTATGTAAGTGTTATATTTATGTGACCATAGAGAATGAAAAAAAAAAAAATGTTTTTGCTACATTATGCTAACAAAATAGTAAGAACTTATTTAGTGATGTCTTTTCCAGATGCGAGATATCATAAATGTCTTGGTGTACTGTATAATTATTGAACGAAAAAATGCACAAGATACTCAGATGATCAGAAGTTTGGCTTCAAATGTGTTACTCCAGGTCAGTGCCAGAAATTATAGCAC
>NC_051419.1:17487331-17487486 GCF_015228065.2 Penaeus monodon | reverse complement strand
CACAGTGACTTTCAATGCTTGTAAAAGTCCCATATGAACCAATCTACAGTATTTACAGAAAGGAAATGTAATTAGTGCATCAAGCTAAGTTGTGTTTAGTAAAGTACATGATATTTACCCAATGGCCCCAGCTAAATGTCTTCACTGTAGTATTA
>NC_051419.1:17486719-17486941 GCF_015228065.2 Penaeus monodon | reverse complement strand
TGATACCTTTCTAGAGATTACCAAATTAGACTTACAAAATTTTGCTTTCAAGCTTGTAGAAAAATGATGACCAAACTAGAAGTAAACTAGGCAAGCTTGTAGAATAATGAATTTTACTTCTTTTGATTGGGGTCACTGCCTCTGAATTTTGAAAAATGAGGTCAGTATATAGGGAGGCCAAGGAAATGATTACTAGTCATAATTTTATGTTTAGGTATGTGG
>NC_051419.1:17486294-17486691 GCF_015228065.2 Penaeus monodon | reverse complement strand
TTACTTTTGCAGCAAAACAATGGACATTAAAACTGTCCATTGGTAGAGAATTGTTGGAGGTAGTTGCTTCCTTAGGAATAAGACTTGAATTAAAATAGCATTAATTATTTTTCAATTTTGTGAGAAGTATTAATATTAAATATAAAAAAGGCTCAGAATGTTATTTTTCAAGAATACTCGGTATCCATATTTTCAAAATGCTGGCATATAAACAAAAACACATTTTTAAAATCTATATCTTCATTTATTTTGGGCATAAACACTCCATATTTGCATATTTGTGGGATAGGGGCCACTACATGTTCTCAGTGTTTTAAATAGTTAGTCAATAGATTTCAATGTGACATTGATACTATTAATTAGTGTATTCATAGATTGAGATAAGTCTTTGTATAAA
>NC_051419.1:17484143-17485148 GCF_015228065.2 Penaeus monodon | reverse complement strand
TCACCCTGTCACAGGCAGCCATACATGTATATGGATGAAATGAATGAGATCCATCCAAAATTTCTGATACATGGTGTTGCAATTACATCCTTTATTATATGTCATGAAGTAATCAGGGTTAAACTACAAAACCCACAAATTATTCTTATCAGGCAAATACAAGTATGATACCATCACCAGCACAGTATAGTTACACGTGTTAATTTTTCCATCAAATTCTGTAATTTCCATTATACTTTTTTCCATTTTAACCTTTAAATCTATAATTAATCATAAATGGTACAATTAGAGACAGATCATAGTTTATACCTATTTCAATTGATATTCATCAATAATGTTGAAATGAATTGCCTCAGGGACATTCAGGAGGACCTAAACTTGTAGAGGTGAAAAAGTCAAAATCTTTATAAACACAATTGTCCTTGTGTCAAAAAGGAAATGGATTTAAGGAATTATAAATCATATGGTAGCTTTTCCAAGCATATGCAAAATCCCTAACCTCAGTTACAACCAGGTTAACTGAAATATATTCATACATAAGATGGTGATCTTAAACAATATGGTTTACACAATATATGATAGAGATCTAGGTAAATATATCAGTTGTTTTCCAGGTTGTATCAAGACAGCCAGGGTGTCGTGGAACATGGGAAACAGTGGTGACAAGCCTTGGAGGAGTAGTAGCAAGTAGCAGCTGTCCTTGGGGTCAACATATAGGAGCTCTTACAGGTCTCCTCATCCTAGGTGCTCCAGCTATATTGCACAGCCTAACACCAATTGCTCGACCATACCATGTCCGCCTCACTCATGCTATCTCACAATCCTCCATAACAACATCTCGGGACATTCATGATGCTCATACAACAAATTGCCTACTTCTAGTAAGTATTTTGACATGTGTGCTTGCTTGTGTGGGTTAGCAGTGTAAAGGGATGTTCTAGGTCAGTGTTACTCATAATTCATGTATTCAAATATATGTATTGTGAGGAGCACTGACCTAGAATC
>NC_051419.1:17483187-17484110 GCF_015228065.2 Penaeus monodon | reverse complement strand
AACTAAAACTAGGAATACTTTAATATCAAATTTTAATACTAGGTGAAAAAATATGTGCACTTTTTTGGTTTATGTTCATTTTGATTCCAGTTCATTCAAAGCAATTTATCTTCAGCAGAAGTAGTATTAGCTTTTCATTCCAAGTTCTCTTCAGATTCAATAACCGTATTAATTTTCTAATCTTATTTCCCTAAATTTCAGGCAGGATTAGTGAAGGTTATGTCCGCTTTTGTGAAATGTCTTCCTGACAGTTTTGTAGTATCTCCACCCACGAAGAACATACTTCACACTTCTGTGAAACACAGCAGTGATGAGTTTATAACTCCAGCCAGCATAGGTGATAGTGATGTAACTTTTGAGCAAGTACAGGAGATATACAAGTTGGGAGAAGAGTCTTTTGGAAGTGCCTTTGTTGTTCAAGTACCTGGTGTTTACCTTTGCTTCTGCCACGATCATATTCCAAGCTTTCTTAATTCATCTGTGTACCGTGACCAAGCTAGCACAGGAGATGCACTCCTTAACCCACCTGCCACAAAGAAAGCCAGAAATATAACCTGCCACTCTACTAATAAGCCAAAGCCAAGAAGAAGTCAACATGTAATTCCTTCCCAGATATTTGAAGGTTACAAGTCACTGACAGATAGGCCAGTAAATATTCCCATGAGCATTCGAAGCTGTGGGGAAAAAAGTGTGGAGAGCCTTAAGAAGAAGAGGAATTCTCTTCCAGCAGTAATTCCTCATCCACACCGTGCTCTCCTGGCTCACTACAGTTCTCGTATCACAGGCTGCATGCCTCACAATACCTTCACAAGACCTTTACATCCGCCCCTTCGACCTGGATATTCTCTTCAATATCTTATACTATAATCAAGTTACAGCACTCATGGAGAGAAGTAATTATCTTAATTACAGAATAGTCTAAG
>NC_051419.1:17482374-17482821 GCF_015228065.2 Penaeus monodon | reverse complement strand
TTTCCTCTCTCTGATGTGTCTTTTGATAATCAGACTTTTGATTAACTTACATTGTAATGTTTGTTTATATTTTTATGGCTAATTTTTATGAGAGTGCCCTTTTATTTATTTCCATTTTTCTCTACTTATTCAACATTGCCAAGCTATTGACTGAATAGTTTTAGCACATATTTATATCACAATATCATAAAAATTAAAAGGTAAGATAAATAAACTGTCCTTATATATTCCTTTTACTTCATACCTTTTACTGTCATATATCACTTTAAGAGAAGAATCAGTTTGAATTTTGAAATTGTAAGTTTTTGGAAAACATTTTTCTAAAGCTTACCTAAATGTGTGTAGCTGTTTTAAAAATATGTAATCAAAATAAAAGGTTTACTTCCAGAATCTTTCATAGGAGATGGACACTGCAACTTCTATATTTCCATTTCTTTGGCTCTGATG
>NC_051419.1:17481113-17481840 GCF_015228065.2 Penaeus monodon | reverse complement strand
TTGCTGTCATATAATGTCATATGTAAATTATTATAGTGAAATATCTGCCACTTTATCAGGAGGGCAAATGCCAACTCACGGATGAAAAATTCTTCTTTATTACTTATGTTACCCTGGGGAGGCAGTAGGAGACTACACATAAAAAGAGATAACACAAATAGAACATAAACTTCATGGCAAGGGAAGCTGCCATAATAAACCATTGCTGCATTTGAGGAGGACACTAGTATGGAGTTCACTTCACACTTAATATCACTAAATCTCTTGTTAACACGAATCACTGGCATTACTGCTTATGGCTACTGGCCTGCAGTGTTATTTCAGTCATAAATTTTTGCCTTTAGACAGAATATCACAGCACTTGACTCACTCAACACAAAAATGTGCATGAACTTTGACCCCTCAATTATTCTGGTTATTCATGACACTTCATAAGACTAGATTTTGATTTGAAAAATGCCTCTCAAATTTTTAATCATTCCATCCTGACTGGCATGTCCCTGCATCACTGTCCTTCCACTGGTGAGATTTTTTTTTTTTCCCATTTAATATTAATTTATTGTTCTTAATGCTCTGCCACTTCAATCCTATAGTTAGGGTATTTCTCCTAAACCTGAAATATGGTTTTATGAATTCCTAGTAACTATGTGATTATATTTGTTTAGAAATTATAAGGTATTTATATGGGTGTAGTCTTACTGTAGGTAATTTTGCAAGTCCAGCTCCT
>NC_051419.1:17480769-17480868 GCF_015228065.2 Penaeus monodon | reverse complement strand
AATGGTTTGAAGAATATTCAGTAGGATATTTGTTGGCATGAGGTTGTTTGACAGTTTCCTTGATTATTGGTTAGTCCTGCAATAACAACCAGACTTTCT
>NC_051419.1:17478918-17479856 GCF_015228065.2 Penaeus monodon | reverse complement strand
TAGTCTGTCTTGAATGGTCTCTTTCATTTTATCTATTGTCTCCTGAAAAGCAGTCTTTACAGATATCCCTAGATTAGTTTTATGGTTTCGACTCTGATCTAGCATCCTCTGTAAAAACAACAATTTGTCCTTCGTCTGAAGTTCTATTTGATTTAATCACTCTTCTAGCTTCATTAGTGCTCCATGAATGCTTGCATCTTCACTCTCACTGGGGTTAACTGAATAGATGTATAAAGCACAGTGTGTCTTCCGACTACATCATGGCCCCCACATCCATAATCATCTAAAAAAAATGAATATAATGAATATCTACACAATAAAAGCAAAATCCTTTAAACTTCTACATTTAAATTCTTTCCCATATAATGTGTTCCATGCGATTCCACAGAAGCCTTTTGTCTGGAGGTCACTGCCCTCACCTCCTCAACCCCTAAAGAATTGCAGTCCTTATCCCTGCTAAATCCTCCAGCAGCAAGGCTTCCCCCTGGTTCTGAACCAACTTTGTCAGTCAAACAACCTGGATCCTTTCCTTGTGACATTGCAAAAGTAACTCCAATATAAGGTAATTGGCCAGGAACATTTGAACTTCACAGACTTCCAGCCTCCTGCTTGCTTTCTAAGTATTCAGGTCCCTCTGGTTTTCAGCTGACTGTATGTCCGCTAAAACTACCCACCTATCCTTACAACCGTTATATTTTTTATACCCGTCCTTTAGAACATAAACCATAAGTGCAGGTATCTTCCCCAAGTACTCTTCTGTAGTCAAGTCTCCCTGCTTTCCCACCGACTTGGAGCCAGTTGTGTCATCCGCTTTTTCATTCTCTTCTATCATATCCTCATCTACAGGGTATGCCCTGTCTATGTTGTAAGCCTGCCCCAGGCCGAAGGCATACTTCCATCTTTATCCTGTCATTGTTAATCTTTGACACTTTGAACCT
>NC_051419.1:17477544-17478202 GCF_015228065.2 Penaeus monodon | reverse complement strand
AAGGACTACCTTTTTCCTCATCCCTGGAAAGAAAGCAAATTTCTTAAGCCGAACTAATGTTGCCCAGAGACAGGCTGACTGTGTGATCACCGCAGTGCTGTCCTGACACTGTAGGATACTACAATCCAGCATATCTTCATAGTGTATGGATTCACTGTCAAACTTCCGATGGGTCGACTCCCTGGGACGATACGTCATACGAACCGGACTGAACACATCCCCCCTGAGTTTTACGACTGCCCCGAGTAACAGCCCCCACCAATAAATCATCTAATGGGTGGTCCGACTCTCGAATCTGGGATAATGCTTCCGCCAGAACATTTCTTTCAGAAAGAGGTTCAATATGTCATATCAGCTGAGGGTATTAACCACAGCCGGCGAAGGTAAAGGCGATGAGGGAATACCCATGTCCTCTTATACTTCGGGATTTACAGGCTTTTTTTGGAAGTCGCCAATTATTACAGTATCTCCCCTTACCGGGGAGATACTGTAACCGAATGTCAAAGTCGGCCACAGTCATCCTCCACATGGCCAGAAGATCTGATCCATCCCTATTATCAAATAGCCTAATGGCTTGTAATCACTATGAATCTCTACCGGATATTGTAAGAGAGTTCGATTTACCTTCAAGCTAAACACAATAGCCAAGGTTTGATTT
>NC_051419.1:17476210-17476489 GCF_015228065.2 Penaeus monodon | reverse complement strand
TGTCTTCTCGACTCTTCCCATTCACAGAGCGAATGGCCCCTACGACCTGACCAGCCCTCTCTTGGGAAACATCAGCTAACAGGCTAATCTTCCCCAGATAGGTACTCTCCTCCCGCTCCACTGGATAATCTTCCCGGTTTGCAAACGGAATACGAAATCACCGTGTACCATCTGCATTCTCCCGTAAAGAAGAGGGTGCACCAATACGGGATCTAAAGTTTTTTTGTGTGTGTTTCTTTATATTAATCCATATATCTTCAGATTAAATAATGGATAAAT
>NC_051419.1:17472781-17472858 GCF_015228065.2 Penaeus monodon | reverse complement strand
CCGAGTAAATCGCACCAGTCTTCAGGGTTATCCAGTGGAGGTCCATTCGGACCATTGGCCTTTGCGGCATTTATTCG
>NC_051419.1:17472258-17472323 GCF_015228065.2 Penaeus monodon | reverse complement strand
CCTGGAAGAGTTCCAAAAGGTTGCTTTGCAGCTGGCACACAGTTTTCCTATCTCGGGTCATGAGA
>NC_051419.1:17469949-17470038 GCF_015228065.2 Penaeus monodon | reverse complement strand
GGGCTGGTCTGTATTTGTGCTCGGCGTCTGCTGGATTTCATCGCAGACAGCATGTGCGGTCATGCTTGTCGGCAGCCTTCTTCAAGGAA
>NC_051419.1:17466991-17467650 GCF_015228065.2 Penaeus monodon | reverse complement strand
TCATCCTCTTTGTAAAAGCTTTGAATACCTAAATACATTATGGGATTAATAGCAAATTTAATTAAATCCTGGAGGGATTAAGATTAAGGACAGTGAATATTTGGATTTTTTTTTCATGGAGACACTTTATTCCCAGTTTTATTCGTTTTACTTTTAAAAGCACTGTCAGCTTTACTGGATGGGAAGGCAAAAGGGCAAAGACAATTTAGTTTTAATAAGCGAATATAAAAGCTTTACCGTAGAAAAGTAGCTTGCCACTCTTACTAAAAAAAGACAGTAAGAAATACGAATAAAGATTGAAACTCTAATCCTTGGATGATATATAATGAAATAAGAACAATTATGAAGATAGAATTTTAAGGATAACGAAAGAGCAGGAAAACTTCGAAAAGTGAGAGTCGGAAGCAAACTGAGATAAACCATTGCAAATGAGTAAGAAAATGGGTGGAAAAAAACTATGTAGAGGAACTGAAGTGCGTGTTTCAGAATGAGAAAAGCATGTCCCATAGACAAAAAGTAAAGAAGCAAGAGTGTAATATCAAGACTCTTAAAATGGTTAGAAATTGCCTCTTGGCTGGATGAAAGAAATGTTCATAATACTGGCAGTTAAATCAGCGATCTAGGTCTTTGTGTTACATCGTAAGTAACAGTAGTAAGTG
>NC_051419.1:17466721-17466861 GCF_015228065.2 Penaeus monodon | reverse complement strand
GAGTTGAAGATGCATTTGATTGGTTAACAGGTAACAGACGACAGGTAATTGAAGATAATCATTTGAAATACAAGGTTATTCTTCAGACTTGTTATATTCAGTCAATGCATTAATCCTACATGCACATTCTTCGCCTCACC
>NC_051419.1:17465728-17466647 GCF_015228065.2 Penaeus monodon | reverse complement strand
TTTAGCAACTTCTTCATGACTCGGGGGGGGGGGGCTAATTTCCCCCTGTGAGAGCTGCTGATGTAAGACAAACTTATATTTTAAAGTAAAGAGGCCAAACGACCCTTCAGCGAATATCAACTTATTTATGGTCTCAGCACTGTGAATTCCACTGATAGACTTATCTCTGAAAGGGCTTGTAACATGAAGTCAGATACTAAGTCTGATACTAATCTTTTAGATTGGTTGTGCTCTATTAACAACTTAACCAGTTCACCTACAGTCTGGACTACATTTGTCTTGTAATAACTTTTATGCATTTTTACTCTAGGAAGATCAAAACATTCTCCTTTTACTAGCAGCCTGCATTATAACTTCATTTACAGCTGCAGAATAAGCACCAATATTGTTTGCACAAATATTGGTATAGTCTTTCAGTATAATTAATTAAATCCTCTGCAGAAGGATAAAAAACTTCAGTGTGTCCATGGAAACCATGCTATTTTGGAATACCAAATGACCATATATATATTTTTTTTTACCGTGTCTGCCTTTAATTCTAGATGCCTCTGCTAAAACAGTAAGTCGTACTGCATAATTCCATATTCGTCACCATTTGTCATCTATGTCTTGGAATGTTGATTTGCTGACTGAGTGAAACATATATTTCTTGAATATTATTTCCTCCTTCCCGCTTCCTCATGGGAGCTTATAAAAGCTTATAAAAGAAAACTTATATAAAGTTTTTATATAAACGGAAAAATAAAGTATATGAATATGATCTTGCCCTAATACAATATTCTTTGTGGATATATGACAATACTCGTGAAGATTTTATCTACCATATCTTCATCTATGTACAGTCGCTAAAAATATATCTTTACTCGGGAGTAGATGAAACCGATACGATCACTAGGAGTTGATCCGGAAGGGTTGGTAC
>NC_051419.1:17464860-17465153 GCF_015228065.2 Penaeus monodon | reverse complement strand
AATACCGTGTGTTTCTTATGTAGTCCGACTCATTGTTTTCTTAATATGCTTGACATCTTGACTGTCACCAGGTTCCCACAGGGATGAATGTTAGCAAATGTCCACGTTTTTGTTAGCGTTTTTGATGTTCTCGCTACAATAAATAACTGGAACGAAATTTCTTTCTTTAGTAAATCGAAGATCTTTGATTTTTCATATATGGTCTTATACACTTCGAGGTGACATGTGAGCAAAAGCTGTCATTCATTATAATCCATTTGTTTCTATTCTAATAAATTTCAAGTTCAGTATGT
>NC_051419.1:17464446-17464692 GCF_015228065.2 Penaeus monodon | reverse complement strand
CCAAGTGTTCTTTCAATAGTATATTTATGTGCGCTGCTAGTGCTATTTATGTCCAGTAAGCCAAATGCGTTATCTTTTAGCATGCATCTAAGTTGTCTTGCGCATTCATCATCAGATTTATCATTATTTGGTAAAATTTATCATAAAAGGGGTGAGTTCTAGAAAACCATTCTCATCAATGCCATAATTGCTTTTAGTATTACTATATAGTAAAAGAGCATTGTGGCACTGATTTTGCCACTGGAA
>NC_051419.1:17463395-17464273 GCF_015228065.2 Penaeus monodon | reverse complement strand
AACTAAGAAGACCTGAATTCACCCACGTACAACTGAGCCAGCACTGACTGTGGCTGTAGCGAGCGAGGAAACCATGACGGGCGACCCACACCAGCGTATTCTGCTCCTCAAAGGGCAGCAGAAGGAGCTCGTCCTCTGCGCTCGCTGTACCTCTGTGCGTATTGCTGTTGTTGTAGGAAATAGTAATAGTAGTAAGAACTGTTACTTCCATTATATCATTCCTGTTACTACCAATATTATTTCGTGATACAAGATTCTCAAGGTTTTTGTTACTGGAATCATATAGACAATGTTATCATTATCTTTAGTCATCATTTTTCTAATAGCATTTTATTCTTGCCATCCACTTTAAATTATATGAAGTAATGAAGCAATTAAACTTAATCTGAATCGTAATATAAAATTACAAATATACAACTAAACCATTGTATTGCTATTATTGTTATAATAGTTTTATTGATATTTAAAATTTAGGTAAGCAGCACCGTTGGAAACAAATTATCTTTTTGGTAAAAAAAAGAAAGAAATATTTATTAATTCATAATTTCCTTGATATAACACATATATAAGTATATTGAAACAACGCCGTACGTTGATGTATGGTTATTCTGAATTTTATTAAATTAGATTTTAAAGATCTACTTACGAATCACGTAAACTCACAGTTCTGAGGTATGGAAAATTCAAAAGAAAATTATAATCGCTGCTGCTCTGCTTTGTAGTGTGCTTTGCGTGTGTAATATTGAAGTAGGTCACCTTACATATGAACCCCCAGGCGCGAGGCCCTACTTGTTCTTAAAAAATATGATGTTTTCATCATAATTTTTCTCATCATTCCTATTCTTATCTCTCTAGATATGGCTGTCGCTATTTTTTGA
>NC_051419.1:17459736-17460145 GCF_015228065.2 Penaeus monodon | reverse complement strand
ATAAAAATTTAGGCATTCGATGACAAAAGATTAGATAGTCATACCATGTGTTCTTGTAGAGATCGTTATGTAGATTTTCTGGCATTTGAAGAAATTATTCATTTTAAAGACCTAAAGATTTCCATAACCCAGAATTATTTGTTACATACAACAATATTGTATACGTGAAGATTGTATAGTGGGGTTTGACACGCATACAGGCAAGCAACTGCGCGCGCTCAAAGGAATCGTATCAACAGCTTTAAAAACAAAAAGGCATTTTGCATCATGTGGTCTGCAGAGAGCCTTTGCAGTACGTCCGGTGTTTTTATAACGTTCACCCTTCACATCAGCTCATCTGTTTCCAGATGATTTTGAGTTAATCACGTATGGGTAGGGAGAAAGAGCGGATTAGACTCAGATGCGAGTT
>NC_051419.1:17459208-17459696 GCF_015228065.2 Penaeus monodon | reverse complement strand
TTAGTTGCCACACCTATATAAGTTGGCGCGAGGATTGTGTTGTGCCAGTCTCTACCGCTCCTTGTATCACTACGCTGCGAACACTTTTTTCGAGTGCCCGTAGTTCACTTATTCTTCCTCACCCTCTTAGCTCTTACTATTTTTTCTTTTTCCAAATACTTTCGTGGAAGTTATCTTTTGGAAATAAATTCTCGTTCGTCGAGAAATAACACCAGTTTAATGAGAGAAAAAATCACTGAACCAATTGTCGTAACAGCTGCTCGTAGTACCAGCTCTTCTCCACCTCCGAGTTTGTCCTGTTGTAGGGTAAGTCGGAAAAATATTCCTTTTCTTGTACTCCCATTCTGTTTCTGTCTGACTATTTCTGTTGGGATTTGATCGATGTATACTGTGTGTTCATTTTTTTTCCTTTGTAAATATGATAGAATACTCGAAATAAACACTAAGCCGTACGATTAAACAGCGATTATTTACATCAGCAATCAATA
>NC_051419.1:17459006-17459179 GCF_015228065.2 Penaeus monodon | reverse complement strand
GAAGATCTCATTTATAGGAACGGGAAATCTTTTGTGGATATATCTGCAGTATATATACTTTGACTACCTTTACAAACGGTTCTCTTACCTATTAGTGAGCTACCAAGCTATTTGATATAACTCCTTAGGCAATTTGATGGTTCACCATATACCCTTAATTATTACGGAAATGC
>NC_051419.1:17450755-17450824 GCF_015228065.2 Penaeus monodon | reverse complement strand
GATGATTCCAACCCCTTCTCTCTTTTCTTGGTTTGCCTGCAGGTATGATTTTTGAGGGAACTGTCTGCT
>NC_051419.1:17447258-17450010 GCF_015228065.2 Penaeus monodon | reverse complement strand
GCTTGTATATGTTTGTGTTTATATATGTATATATAAATCGGAAAAAAAGGTACCGAGTTACCCTAATTTTACTGGAATTCGCAATTGCTATCACGTGAATTCGTTTCTCATTTGTAAATTCGTAACGTAAAAGTAATCGTTTCTCATTTGCAAATTCGAAACGTAAAAGTAATCGTTTCTCATTTACAAATTCGTGACGTAAAAGTATTAAATGTCAATTCATATTTTGTGCTTACTCTTCGTTGAATAACACGCTCAGCAGACTTGTAAGTCAGTTTTGGATCGCACATCCAGGTAGCATACCCACAGTACTTCAGTCTTAACGAAATCCTTGCCATTTTCGTTCAGCTGACGGCGCGCGATTAAGAGACTTCCTTCTTGAGCAGACTTGTTGACAGGGCTTGCTTAGGGTACCATTCAAAGTCGCCTCATTTGACCGGATATATTTAGAACTAACTTTTAAAAGACTACGGTATTGTTGGTAGTTAGTATTGTCAAATATTATATTCCTCAAAGAGGGGAAGTCATCACAAATTACATGGTATCAGTTTCCATCTGAGCGTGTAAAAAGCATTTGTCACCCGGCTTATATTTGCGACAAGGAACATATAAAAACACAATGGTGTAACTGTACAAGGGTTTTTTTTTTTAATAACGAAGCACAGTGCATGAAGACGCAAGTACAGATCTGCTATTACCAAAAAGATATAACAGTGTGCTGTCCCCAAGAATGAATGTGCTCTGTACATCCCTTTCCTCTCAACAAAGGTCTTTAATCACAAAAGTCGTCATAATTCAAAATAGAGTCCTCGTAACAACTCCCACGAAAATTCTATGACAACAAAGTTTACCTATAATTGTTCGGACAGAATATTGTATATTATGTACCATGAAAACCTACGGCGTTTCTCGTCGCGGGATGATGGTGTGAGATGAGAGTCTCTCTCAGGATAGCCAGTAACAAAGGCATTTTTTAATGGCCCCAGGAACCCAATATCCAATTACCTTCTCTCACAGCACCAGAATTTCCCCTTACCCATAAAACGTCCCTGAGGTTACGGCAAATTAGGTTTTGTGAGACGTCGCTGTTTACCTAAGCTCTCCTTCTTACCTCATCTTTTTCTGTTCTTGTTTCATAATTATCTCATCTTACAGGGATTGATTCACTCTCTATTTATCTTAATTGGTGACGGACATAGCTAATGCTGAATTAGTATCAAAAATATTACTGGAAAACCTTCGTAAATGCAATAATTATAAAGCAAATATAGAGCAGATCTCACGGTGGGGCCCTTTCATTTTAGACAAACACAGTGCATTTTCAAAGTATTTCGATAATATTTCACACACCATGTTGCATACTTTTCACAGTTACAGTATATTTTCATCCTTGACTTTTCCATTCAGTTAAACCCACACCTTGTGCAATAGGTTAAATATGCGTTGTTACAACTTGGATTTAAGGCCAACCTAAATTTATACATTTTCTGCCTTTTAATGAACATTACTTACCCACCCTGATATCGAAAAAACGATAGTTGTTCAAATCCACTTTCTGTTAACCTTCCCAAAATATACCCGTACATTACCTTAGTTTCTTATTTCACTAATAAAAGGCCCATTGTATTTTTTCATTTTATTCTCAGCATAAACACAAATTGCCCATATCCAAGTTAACATTTTTACCTGTTTCTTCGTTTATATACTTTTCCCTTTAACCATGAATGAAACAAAATCGTTTCAGTTTTTTCAGCCCATGCAATCTCTTTCCTCGTTCTGGTTTATTTGGAAAGCCTTGATTTTGATCTTTCCACATTTGTTTTCGATATTAATTCTCAGTTTCGGCCCAAGGCTGTTGCCGCTTGGGTCTGGCGGATTTTTTGTCAATGAGGTGTTAGAAAAAAAAAAATTTTAAATTTAAAGTGTACTAGCACAAATTTTAATTTTAAAAGGGCATGAAAGACGACAGTGACTTATATAAAAACTTACTAGTTTTTAAAATCTTTTAATTTCGTTCTCGCAGCAGGTCCCTACAAAAGGGTTTCATCGCAGAGCCGTTTTTTTGTTTTAAAAAAAAGGATGAGATCTAGACAAATCAGTTTAAAAAGGGGTTTTCTTTCCCCCTCAGTTTTGGTATCAATCACCCTTTTGGTATTTTCCTGGGTACGATTTTGATTCCTTTCCGTTAAACCCGACTGCGTAAAACCATACTTCCCCTTCACGTGGGCCCGAACCGATGCACGGAAACAAACGCAAAATGATAATAAAAATTTAATTTACACAATATAATAAATTTACAACAAATAAATAAGCTAAAATAAAACGTAGTATTGGTTAATAGTTTTTTCGCACATTTTATTGCATTTTCGCTTTCGTTCACTCAAATTTTATTCGCCTCTCATTTTTTCCCATTCTTCTAAAAAATTTTCCGTACTGGGCTTCCCCCTGTTTAATTTCGTTTGGAACTAAACGGTGAGAGAAAATATCCCCCGAGGCACTTCAAAATAAATAGGCAGCCCAGCTCGCGGTCGACACTACCCAACGAACCGGTTACAAACGCTTTTTAACCCCAAAGGCTGTTCGGGCAGATCTTGAGGGCTTGACGAAAGATGCAGAAACAGATAGAAATTTAGAATAGAGGGAAGACACTGAATAGAAAAAGGGGAGGGGGAGTGAATGAAGTGAGGGAGGATGGGGAAAGATTGTGAGAGCCCCGAGGGGAGAATGTGTCGTTAGGAGGAAGGGAAATTTG
>NC_051419.1:17446939-17447005 GCF_015228065.2 Penaeus monodon | reverse complement strand
TCCAAATGAATGTTTATTAATTAAATAAAATGAGCAGTAATAAGACTCTAAATAGAGTCCGGATTA
>NC_051419.1:17445846-17445920 GCF_015228065.2 Penaeus monodon | reverse complement strand
TATTGGGGTGTGTGTGGGGGGTGGTGTGGTTTTTGATAAATTTAAATAAAAAGAGACAGGGGGAGGGGAAAGGG
>NC_051419.1:17442495-17445272 GCF_015228065.2 Penaeus monodon | reverse complement strand
AACCTTCCCATTCAGTCTCTCACAATCTTTCTCCCATCCTCCCTCATTCATTCATTCACTACCCCTCCTCTCTTTGTCTATTCATGTGTCTCGACATCCATATATCTATACATATTCTCATCTGTTTCCTGCTATCTTGCGTCCATGCTCACTCAAGGATCTGCCTGAACAGCCTTTGTGTAAACGCAGTTTGTAACCGGTTCGGTTGGTGTAGTGTCGACCGCGGAGCTGGGCTGCACTATTGATTTTGAAGTGCCATCGGCGGATATTGCTCTGCACGCGTTATGAGTTACCAGCGAATTAAACATGGCAGAGCCCAGTACGTGGAAAATTTATAGAAGAATGCGGAAAGAATGAGAGGCGAATAAAATATTTGGAGTGAACGAAAGCGAAAATGACAATAAAAATGTGCGAAAATAACTATTAATCCAATACGTAGCGTTATTAGTTATGACGATATAGGTTTAATTTGTATGGTAAATTTAATTATATTGTGTACAGTTAGAATATTATTATCACTATTGCGATTGTTATCCGTGCGAGTCGGTTCGAGGACCACGCTGAAGGGAAGTAATGGGGTTTACGCAGTCGGTTTAGCGGCAAGGAATCGAAATCGGTATCAGGACAATACACAACGGTGATTGATACCAGGAACTGATGGGGCAAGATAACCTTTTATACTGACTTGTCTAGATGCTCATACCATTTTTTTCAAACAAAATAATCGGCTCTGCGATGAAATCCTTTGATAATGGACCATGCATGGCGAGAAACGAAGTATGAAGATATTATAGAAACTAGTAACGCTTTTATATGAAGTCACTGTCGTCGTTCATGTCGCTTTAAATTAAATTTGTGCTAGTACACATTAATTAAATATTTTTTTTCTAACACCTCACTGATGTCTAAAATCCGCCAGACCCTACGCGGCAGACAGACCTTGGGACCTTGAATCTGAGGAATTAATATGCGAAAACAAAATGTGGAAAGATCAAAGATCAAGGCTTTCCAAATGAAAGCCAGAACGAGAGCATAAGAGAATTGGCACTGACTGAAATAAACTGAACGATTGTTTCATTCATGGTTAAAGGGAAAAGTATATAAAACGAAGAAACAGGTCAAAATGTTAACTTGGATATGGGCAATTGTGTTTATGCTGAGAATAAAAATGAAAAAATACAATGGGCCTTTTATTAGTGAAATAAGTACTAAGGTAATGTACAGGTATATTTTGGGGAAAGGTTAACAGAAAGTGGATTTGAAGCAACTTATCGTTTATCGATATCAGGGTGGGTAAGTAATGTTCATTATAGGCAGAAAATGTATAAATTTAGGTTGGCTCTTAAATCCAAGTTGTAACAACGCATATATTAAGCCTATTGCACAAGGGTGTGGGTTTAACTGAATGGCAAAGTCAAGGATGAAAATATACTGTAACTGTGAAAGTATGCAACATGGTGTGTGAAAATATTATCGAAATATCATGAAAATGCACTGTGTTTGTCTAAAATGTAAGGCCCACCGTGAGATCTGCTCTATATTTGCGTATAATTATTGCATTTACGAAGGTTTTCCAGTAATATTCATGATACTAATTCAGCATTAGCTATAGTCCGTCACCAATTAAGAGATAACATAGAGAGTGAATCAAGTACCTGTAAAGATGAGATAATTATGAAACAAAGAACAGAAAAAGATGAGGTAAGAAGGAGAGCTTAGGTAAACAGCGAACGTCTCACATACCTAATTTGCCGTAACCTCAGGGACGCTTTATGGGTAAGGGGAAATTCTGGTGCTGTGAGAGAAGGTAATTGGATATTGGGTTCCTGGGGCCATTAAAAAATGCCTTTGTTACTGGCTATCCTGAGAGAGACTCTCATCTCACACCATCATCCCGCGACGAGAAACGCCGTAGGTTTTCATGGTACATAATATACAATATTCTGTCCGAACATTATAGGTAAACTTTTGTTGTCATAGAAGTTACCGTGGGAGTTGTTACGAGGACTCTATTTTGAATTATGACGACTTTTGTGATTAAAGACCTTTGTTGAGAGGAAAGGGATGTACAGAGCACATTCATTCTTGGGGACAGCACACTGTTATATCTTTTTGGTAATAGCAGATCTGTACTTGCGTCTTCATGCACTGTGCTTCGTTATTAAAAAAAAAAACCCTTGTACAGTTACACCATTGCGTTTTTATATGTTCCTTGTCGCAAATATAAGCCGGGTGACAAATGCTTTTTACACGCTCAGGGGAAACTGATACCAAATTTTGTGATGATTTCCCCCTCTTTGGGGAATATAATATTTGACAATCCAAACTCCCATCCGTATCTTTTAAAATTATTCAAAATATTCCTCAAATGAGGCGACTTAATGGTCCCTAAGCAACCCCGTCAAAAGTCTGCTCAAAAAGGGGGGGTCTTTTAATCGCGCGCCGCAGCTGAACGAAAATGGCAGGATTTCTTTAAAAATTTAATACGGGGGGTTGCTACCTGGATTCGACCCAAAAACTGATTTAAAAGTCTGCTAGCGTGTTATTCACAGAGTAGCACAAAAAAATGAATTGACTTTTAAAAAATTTTTTTACTCCGATTTGTAATAAACGATTCTTTTACTTTCGATTTGCAAATAAAAACGATTACTTTTCTTTTAAAAAATTTAACAAATAAAAACGAATTCCGTGTAGCAATTCAATTCCGTAAAAATTGGGGTAACTCGGTACCTTTTTTCCGGGGGGTTTAATATACATTTTAAAAACCAAACATAACA
>NC_051419.1:17439981-17441509 GCF_015228065.2 Penaeus monodon | reverse complement strand
TATTTTCTTGTATATGTTTGTGTTTATATTTTATAAACGGAAAAAAAGGACCGAGTTCCCCAAATTTTTACTGGAATTCGCAATTGCTACACTGAATTCGTTTCTCTTTTTGTAAATTCGTAACGTAAAAAAATCTTTTCCTCATTTGAAAAATTCGAAATAAAAAGTAATTTTTTCTCTTTTACAAATTCGGGACGAAAAAAGTATTAAATGTAAATTTCATTTTTTTGTGCTTACTTTTCGTTGATACACGCTCAGAAATTTGAAAGTCGTTTTGGTCCCTCCAGGTAGAAACCCCCAAGTAACTTCATTTTAAACGAAACCCTTCCCATTTTTCGTTCAGCTGACCCCCGGGGGATTAAGATTCTTTTTGGCAGACTTGTTGACGGGGCTTGCTTGGGGTACCTTTCAAAGCCCCGCCCTTTTGCCCGGGATATATTTAAACAATTTTTAAAAGACTAGGGTTTTTGTAGTTAGTATTGCAAATATTATTTCCTAAAAGGGGGAAAACCCAAAAAATTTACAGGGTATCATTTCCCTGAGCGGTAAAACATTTTCCCCGCTTTATTTGCGAAAAGGAACAATAAAAACAGGGTGTAACTTAAAAAGGGTTTTTTTTTTTTAACGAACCAGTGCATGAAACGAAAGTCAGATCTGCTTTCCCCAAAAGATAAAACATGTGCTGTCCCCAAAAAATGAATGGCTCTTACATCCCTTTCCTCTCAACAAGGTTTTTAAATCCAAAAGTCGTCATAATTAAAAATAGGTCCTCGTAACAATCCCAGGGAAACTTCTTGAAAACAAAATTTTACCTATATGTTCACAGAAATTTATATTTTACCATGAAACCTACGGCGTTTCTCTCGGGGTGAGGGTTGAGATAAAGTTCTCTCGATAGCCAAAAAAAAGGCTTTTTTTTAATGCCCGGAAACCCAAATATCCAATTCCTTCTCTCACAGCCCAAAATTTTCCCCTTCCCCATAAAGCGTCCCGAGGTTCGGCAATTAGGTATGGAACGTTCGCTGTTTACCAAGCTCTCCTTCTTACCTCACCCTTTTTTCTGTTCTTTTTTCATAATTATCTCTCTTTAGGGGTCTTGATTCACTCTCTATGTTTTTCTCTTATTGGGCGGACTATAGCTAATGCTGATTAGTCATGAAATTACGGAAAAACCCTTCGAAATGCAAAATTATACGCAAATATAGAAAACTCAGGTGGGCCTTCATTTTAGCAAAACAGTGCTTTTTCATGATATTTTCGATAATATTTTCCACCCCATTTGCATTTTTCACATTACAGTATATTTTCATCTTGCTTTCCCATTCGTTAAACCACCCCTTGTGCAATGGGCTTAATTTTCGTTTTTACAACGTTTTAAACCAAATAAATTTATACATTTTCTCCCTATAAGAACTTACTTACCCCCTGATATCGTAAACAAAAGTTCTTAAAATCACTTTCTTTAAACCCTTTTCCCCCAAAATAACCTGTCTTACCTTAGTACTTATTTCACTAAAAAAAGGGCCCC
>NC_051419.1:17438749-17439957 GCF_015228065.2 Penaeus monodon | reverse complement strand
CTCGCTAAACCAATTGCCCATACCCAAAGTTAACATTTTGACCTGTTCTTCGTTTTTTTAATTTTTCCCTTTCCATAAAAAAACAATCGTTTTCATTTATTTCAGTCCAGTCCAATACTCTTTCTCTCGTTCGGGTTTTTCTTTTGGGAAACCCTTTGATCTTTGATTTTTTCCCTTTTTTTTTTCCCATTTTAAATTCCTCAGTTAAAGGCCCAAAAAGGTCTGTCTCCCGCGAGGGTGGGGGTTTTTTTAGACTCAATGAGGTGTTAAAAAAATTTTTAAATTAATGTGTACTACCCAAAAATTTAATTTTAAAAAAGCGACATAAACCGACAGTGACTTCATAAAAAAGCTTATTATTTTTCTATAATACTTCATATCGTTTTTTCGCCATCGGGGCCATTTTCAAAAGGATTTTTCGCAGAGCCGATTTTTTGTTTGAAAAAATGGAATAGCATCTAGACAATCTAAAAAGGTTTATTTTCCCCCATCATTTCCTGTATCAATCCCGTTGTGTATTGTCCTATACCATTTCGTTTCCTTCCGCTAAACCGACTGCGAAAACCCCCTTACTTCCCTTCCGTGGTCCTAAACCCGCTCGCCGGAAAAAACGCAATATGTATATATTCAACTGTAACAATAAATTAATTTACCATAAAAATTAACTTACGTCAAACTAAAACCTACGTATTGGATTAATGTTTTTTTTCGCACATTTTTTTGCCCATTTCGCTTTCGTTCACTAAAATATTTTATTCGCCCTCATTTTTTCCGCATTCTCTAAAAATTTCCACGTACGGGCTCGCCATTTTTTAATTCGCTGGTACTCAAAACGCGTCAGAGCAATCCCCGAGGCACTTAAAAATAAATAGTGCAGCCCCCCGGGGCGACACTACCCAACCGAACCGGTTAAAAACTGCGTTTACAAAAGGGGCGTTCGGCGATCCTTGGTGGCAGGGCCAAGATGCGGAAAACAGTAAATTTGTATAATTTGGTTCAACAATAATAGAAAAGAGAGGAGGGTAGGAATAATAGGGGGAGGTTGAGAAAGTTGGGAGCCCGAGGGGAAAAATGCTATCATTTAGGGGGAAGGGAAAGGGCAGTGTTGTTTTTGTTGATGGTGATGAGTAAAGTGGTGATTTGGTGGTGATGTGAGTGAGTGATTAGGGGTGGAGTGAGTGTAGAAAAAGAGAGAGAAAAAGAAGAGG
>NC_051419.1:17437007-17437126 GCF_015228065.2 Penaeus monodon | reverse complement strand
TGTGATTCTCAAAGAATGACATTTTATTTTTGTATTTACTTTCAAGAAAGTTTTGTATAGAGTATAGTTACAAGGTAGTATAATATTAATTGTAAATTGTAAATAATTTTGGGGATCCA
>NC_051419.1:17434372-17435052 GCF_015228065.2 Penaeus monodon | reverse complement strand
TTCATTTATGTGCTTTTCTTTAATTGAATGCGTTTGCTGACACCCATCCGGCACACCCTTGTTGTTGTTTTTTATTAAACACCCCACCTCCAGGAGAACACCAAATGATTTCATGCCTGAGAGAGCTCGTAGTCCACACCCAACCCCTTCACAACTTGGAAAGGTAGCAACCCCTTGCCCGAGTGAGCGGTGGAGTCGCCACCGGCAGCAGTTGGCGGGTAACCTCGGATGTGAAGGAGTGTGAGTGTGGGCTGGGCAGACTCTTTGTGTTCATATTATCGGTGATGTTTTTATTTTCAGTGTCACTGCCTATGTGTTTTTCCGTAAATTAACTTAAGAGGTAACTTTGCCCAGCTTTTCCCTTGCCCATGCTCATAACCTATAATTCACAACCCGAGGAATACTCGTCAGCTCCTGTAGCAAGGGTGAGTGGCAGAGTAGCTGCACACCAATTACTACAGATTCGTGGTAGTAAGTGTGAGGATAGTGAGGTTTTGTTTACCTCCTTGGCCGCTTCTCTCATTTATATTTGTTTTAGTATTTTTTTCAATTTCTACTTTAAATGTTTCACAGGATCTTATATTTTAGCAGTTTTTTTTTGCTGCCTGTATTAGTATTTGAAATTTTTACTTTAACTGTTTCATGGGATCTTTTATTGTTTTAGCAGGTTTTGCAGTCTG
>NC_051419.1:17434269-17434341 GCF_015228065.2 Penaeus monodon | reverse complement strand
GTGGGGTCTAGTGTTTTTTCAACTTTGTTTAAAAAATTCATGTCTTTTTTTTGTGGATTTTGACCTCTGATA
>NC_051419.1:17433958-17434224 GCF_015228065.2 Penaeus monodon | reverse complement strand
GGTCTCTTGGCCAATACCCTATTTAACATATATTTTTGTTTCTAACCTTTTTGTACTTTTGCATTTTTTTACCCATTGTATTTTCTGAAATTATTTTATTACCATTGGTCACGATGTGCCAGTGCTTTACTGTTGTGGTCCTTATCCATGGGTGGTAAATAACTTGAAATAAAAGTGTTTGTGTCCACCAGTGTCTTGGCCAAAGTGCAGTGATATTTTTTAGTGTGATGTGAAGGGTTGTGGGTCTGTACCTATAGACTACGGTC
>NC_051419.1:17431323-17433718 GCF_015228065.2 Penaeus monodon | reverse complement strand
GACTGCGGTCATGCACCACACTGCCTCACAGGTCACAGGTACTGCCTGCCATGCCCCGCAACAAGACATGACAGCCAGGCTCACGACTACCGACCCCAGAGGATGCAGGCCCTCCAGGACGAATTGCCCGCTGGATCAGACCCAAGATTGGCACCTGCTCAGAGTGCTTTAACCTTGGGAAGGGCACAGTCTGATTCTGGGGCTGGTGCGGCTGGTGACCTGGAACTGCACCAAAGGCAAGTCACCCAACTGGAAGCCCGTCTCATGGACCGATTGGGAGCGCAGGTAGGGGACCAGCTGGCCTGTATGCAGGCACAAATGCAAATGCAACTTCAGGCTCAGATGCAAGCATGGGCAACTCTACTGAAAGGCCCACAGCCTACACCTTCCACTGCTGCCGAGGGGATTTTGCCAGCCGCTACTGCTACGCCACCACCATTGTCTGCTATCCAGACCTGCGGCAAGGAAGTCACAGAGTAGCAGCCATGCCTGCCTCCACCAGTGCCTGTGGGCCCACAGCCTCCTGCATTTGTGGCCTCGTACTTATCCCCTGTGGTGGACAACCAGGCTGTTGCTGATGTAGGAAATAGGAGACACACCCCAGGACATCAGCAGGTTGCAACCCCAACAGCTAGGGAACCAGCTATTCCATCTGCAGCCATATTGCCACCACCACCGCCCATCTTATCAGGGACTGAAGCTGCATCCCAGCCCCAGCCCTTGGGGCAGCTTCAGTCGACACAGTATGGGCTACCTCCTCCATATTCTCCGCGTGTATCACAGTCCCTGGCCCATCTGCACTCAGCACATCCTGTAGCAGCTGATTGCACCCCAGCCTTCTCATCCCAGTCATGGCCAGTTCAACCATGCGATCACGCCTGTCCCCATTCTATTCTGTCCAGTGGACGTGACGAGGTACCTGTTTTTTGCAAGGAGACGCTGGCCTCCCAGGGTATCCAGTGGAGTCAGGAGCTGGAGTCCTGGATTTCCAGCATCGAGCTTACTACCCGGTCCACCACCTCCAAGGCTTACATCCACATGACACGCAGCAAGGTTAGCAGATATGCCTGGTCGGTGCTGAACAGCCCTGTGTTTGCTAGCATCCAGGACTGGGTGAGCTTCAAGGCTTGGCTCTGGGACCAGTTTCGGGGCGTGGCAATGGCTCAGCATTTTTACGATATGCTGGCCCAAGCAAGGATGGCGGTAGGCCAGGGCAAGCTGGACTTCTGTGCTGTGGAGCTGGCAGTGCAGCAGGGCATGCGAGATTATCCCCAGGACATCAGGAATGCTGAGGGTCTAGTGCAGCGCACCTTCCGCGAGGGGTTGCCTGGGTGGCTTTGAGGTCAGCTGCTCTGGCATGACTTCTCATCTGCTTGCAAGATGGCCAAGAAATGCCAATCTGTCTGGGACTCTGTGGTTGGGGCAAGACACACCATGCCAGATGTACACAGACTCCTGAGGATGGGACGGACACCAAGTTTGTGGCCACCCCTGCATGGCACTCGCAACAGAATGGTCCTAAGCCTGTACAACCCAGGGCAGTACTCTGAGTTAAACGCCCCTGGTCTGGAGTTCTACAGCGACATTTTACAACAAGCACCGACATCACCCTGCAGATGGTCTCACCAGGTAAGAAATGGGCAACACTCCTGGTGTGACTACCATCGGGTGGGGGCCATCATACCAACAATTGCAGGACAAGGAAAGATCGGTGCTATAACTGAGAGCTACATGTCCCTTTAGCCAACGCCACTCGGATGGAGTCTCCCAGCTTGCGGGCAGCTATGCCAGTACACCGGGAACCGACCACCCAGCCGAAACCTAGGTTCATTGGACAGCCCATAATAGTCCTTGCCGTGGGAGGCAGGCCGTTTTCCTGTTTCCTGGACACAGGGTCAGAGGTGATGATGGTGAAGAATGAGGCTGTCACATGCATGCTCTGGGTTCATCTGTATGCCAGCTCAAGGGCGTTACAGGGTGTTTCAGGCCCGCCGACCCCTGCTGTGGCAGAAGCGGATCTTGCCTTCACCATCCATCCCAAGTTGAATGTCACTCACTGGACCTATGTCATAGGGTATCTTCGCTTCCCTGGAGATATATTAATGGGTATGGACCTCCTACATCGCTTCCCTGTCCACATGATCCTGGACGGTGTTCCTGCTGAGAGTTATGTGGAACTGGATGTATACCAGCACAGAATTACCCTCACCAGAGGGGGCTCAATGGGCTATTATGTGCCTGCCTGTGAGAATGCAGCTGACGAGGCATCTGATTCAGCAGAGATTCCTGAGCTGTTGGAGCCCCCTTCACCGGTAGCTGTCTCGCCTGTCCATGTAGCTGAGGAGACTGTGGTAGAGGCTAAGTCAGGTAAATTCATGGCTGCCACTGTAACCCG
>NC_051419.1:17428124-17430645 GCF_015228065.2 Penaeus monodon | reverse complement strand
TTGGGCTGCGGTTTATTTTCACCAAAACCGGGTCAAAAGGTCACAGGTACTGCCTGCCATCCCCCCAACCAAAACCCTGACACCAGGTTTCCCACTACCGGGGCCCCAGAGGATGCAGGGCCCCCCAGGACAATTGCCCCCTGGAAACGACCCAAAATTTGGGACCTGCCCGATGTTTAAAAATGGGAAAGGGGACAGTTCTGATTCTGGGGTGGTGCGGCTGGTGACCTTTGGAAAGCACCCAAAAGGGAAGCACCCAAAAGGGGAAACCCCTCTCCCTTTGGGCCGATTGGGAGCACAGGAGGGGGGCCAGTGGCCTGTTTTGCAGGCACCCAAAAGGGAAAGCAAAAATTCAGGTCAGATGCAAACATGGGCAAAATCTACTGAAAGGCCCCCAGCCTAAAACCTTTCCACTGCTGCCGGGGATTTTGCCCGCCGCATGTACGCCACCCCCCCATTGTCTGCTATCCAGACCTTTCCGGAAAAAGGGGGTAAAAGAGTTTGCAGCCATGCCGGCCCCCCAAAAGTGCCCGGGGCCCACGGGTCCCGCATTTTTTGGCCTCGTACTTATCCCTGGGTGGACAACCAGGCTGGGTGAGGGGGAAAAAGGAGGGCACAAACCCCCCGGCATCAGCAGGTTGCAACCCCCAAAAGCTAGGGAAAACCCGCTATTTCCCTCTGCAGGGGGTATTTTCCCCCACCAACCCCCCATCTTACAGGGGGGAAGCTGCATCCCAGCCCCCGCCCTTGGGGCAGCTTTAGTCGAAACAGTATTTGGGGTACCTTCCTCCATATTCTCCGGTGTATCCAGTCCATTTGGCCCCTCTGCACTCAGGAAAAATCCTGTAGCAGCTGATTGCACCCCAGCCTTCTCCCTTCCCCGTCATGGGCCCGTTAAAACCCTTTCGTCACGGGGCCCGTCCCCATTCTTTTTTTCTTTTTCAGTGGACGTGCGAAATTTTTAAACCCGTTTTTTGCAAAGGGACGCCCGGCCCCAGGGGTATCCAGGGGGTCAGGGGCTGGGGGCCTTGGGTTTCCGCATCGAGCTTACTACCCCGGGCCCCGAACCCAAGGGTTTAAAACCACATGACACCAGCAAGGTTTGAAAATATGCCTGGCGGGGTTTAACAGAAACCCGTGTTTTTCAAACATCCAGGGGCGGGTGAGCTTCAAGGGGTTGGCTCGGGGGCCAGTTTGGGGCGTGGGAATGGGCCCCAGCATTTTTTTATTGCTGGCCAAGCAAAAGGGGGCGGTTTGGCCAGGGCAAGCCGGGGGCTTTGTGGTGGAGCTGGGGAGTGAAACAGGGACGAGATTATCCCCAGGAAACAGGAAAAGCTGAGGGTCTATGCAGCGCAAATTCCGCGAGGGGTTGCCTTGGGGGGGTTTTAGGTAGCCGCTCGGATGAAATTTTACTGCTTGCAAAATGGCCAAAAAATGCCAATCTTTCGGGACTTGTGGTTGGGGAAAGGGCCAACCAAAGAGATGTACACAGGGTTGAGGGGGGAAGGACACCAAGGTTTTTGGCCAACCCCCGCTTGCACTCGCAACAGAAGGCCCAAGCCCGTTTCAACCCAGGGGATATCTGAGTTAAAAAAACCCCCGGGTTTGGGGTTCACAGCGGAAAATTTTAAAAAAGACCCACCCTACCGCAGATGGTCTCACCAAAAAGGGAAAAAAATGGGCAAAAACTCCTGGGGTTTACTACCATCGGGGGGGGGCCCTTCCAAACAATTGAGGACAAGGAAAGATCGGTGCTATAATGAGAGTACATGCCCTTTAGCCCCAAAGCCCCTCGGGGTGGGGCTCCCAGCCGGGGGGAGCTAGGGCCCGTACACCGGGAACCGCCCCCCCAAGGGCCCAAAAACCCAGGTTTTATTGGGGCAGCCCCTAATAGTTTCCCTTTCCGTGGGGGGGCAGGCCCCTTTTTTTGTTTCCGGACACAGGGTCAGAGGTGAGAGGGAAGAATGAGGCTGTCACATGCGCTTGGGGGTTAAACTGGAGCCGCTCAAGGGCTTTTCAGGGGGTTTTAGGCCCCCCAAACCCCCGCGTGGCAGAAAAAGGGGTTTGCCTTCACCACCATCCCAAGTTGGGAAAGCACTCACTGGAGCTGTTTTTCGTAGGGAATCTTCGCTTTCCCCGGAGGGTATATTAAAGGGGTTTTGGGCCTCCTACATGCTTCCCTTTTCCACGTGATCCGGGGCGTGTTCCCGCGGGGAGCTATGGGAACTGGGTGGATACCAGCACCGGGAAAACCTTTACCCGAGGGGGGTCAATTTGGGGTATTATGGCCTTTCCCGTGAGGGAAAGCAAGGGGACGAGGCCCCTCTGATTCGCAGAGATTCCGAGTGTTTGGGGCCCCCTTTACCGGTAGCTGTCTCGCCTGTCCATGTAGCCGAGGAAACTGTTTGGGGGGAAAGGCCCAAGTCAGGTAAATTTATGGCTGCCTTTTAACCCCATAGAATTTCCCTGATATTCTTTTGGGAAAAGTTGGAACTACGAAACCCAACAAGTAAGCGAGTTA
>NC_051419.1:17427763-17427936 GCF_015228065.2 Penaeus monodon | reverse complement strand
TTTTGGGGTATATATTTAAAAAAATTATATATATATAAAAATTTTATAAAATTTTATATAAAAAAATATATACAAAAAAGATGAAATAATAAATAAATTTATGACACCCCACTCAAATTTAATAATAATTTATTATTTTAAAAGATATATATAAAATTTTATATTATTAAAAT
>NC_051419.1:17426893-17427688 GCF_015228065.2 Penaeus monodon | reverse complement strand
GATAATAAAAATTTTATATAAAAATAAAAATAATATATAAAATATATATAAAATTATTAAAAAAAAAATTTTAAACTATAAAATAAATATTATATAAAAAATTTTAGATATATTTTTAATTTTTTATATATTTATATATTTATATACATAAATATGTTTTTATACAAATATATGTATTTAAAAATAAATTAAAGTAAATAAATATAGGATATTTTTTAAAAAGGTTTTAAAAATTTTGGGTTTTTATATAAAAGATATAAAAATAGATATATATATATATAATAAAATAGGAATAAAATAGGGAAAAAATAAATATTTTAAATAATATATAATGAAGATATTTAAATAAAATCTATTTTTTAAATAAAAAATATATATCTTTTTATAGTATATATAGGAAAAAGATATATAGGGAAAACTACAAAATTTAGAAGAATATATATTTTCATAAAAGAATAAAGGGGGGAAATATAGATATAAAATAAAAATTGCTAAAATAAAGGGGTAAAATAGAAATGAGGATAAAAAATAGGTACGGACATAAAAATAGGAAGAAATATAAATAGATATATTAAAATTATATAGGAAATATAAAAAAGAACCGAAAAGAAACAAAAAACCCGGGAGACGGAGGGGGATGGGTAAAAAAAATATAGATATATATATAAAAGTTGGGGGTTAAATAAGGGGGAAGAGAGAGATAAAGTATTTGGGGGGGAAAAAGCGAAGGGAAAAGAAAGGAGAGATAGAGATATTAAAAAATAGGTTTGAAGTTATATTAAAAAAAAAGAGGGT
>NC_051419.1:17426622-17426819 GCF_015228065.2 Penaeus monodon | reverse complement strand
AGGAAATTTAAAGGATATGGGGTATAACCGGGGAAAAATAAAAGATAAAAATAGATTACTAAAGGGGAAAAAAATAGGGAAAAAAGGTATATTAGATAGTTTTTATTAAATTAAAATAGGGAGAGTATAAAGATAGAGATAGTGATATATAGAGGGGGATATAAAAAAAGATATAATTAAAATAAAAAAGGTTAGAA
>NC_051419.1:17425585-17426333 GCF_015228065.2 Penaeus monodon | reverse complement strand
AGATAGGTAATAGAGGGGTTTTAAAAGGGGTATGAAGGGAAAAAAGTAAGGGTATAAAATAGGTATATATAAGGAAATATATAAGGTAGAAAATAAATGATTTAAAGAGAGTAGATAAAAAAATAAGATAAATTTAAAGATATAGATTTTAAAAATAGAGATTTAAAGAAGGGAAAAAAAGAGAGAGAGGGGGAAGAAAAAAAAGAGAAAAAAAATAAAAAATATAAAAAGAAAAAAGGGGAAATATAATACAGAAGAAAAAAAAACAAGAAAAAAATAAAAAAAAAAACAGAAAAAAAAAGTAGACAGAAAAAGATAAAAGAAGAAAAAAAAACCAAATAAACAAAAAAATAACAAACAAAATACCACAACAAAAAAAAAAACACACACACAATATCAAAATACACACACCCCAAACCCACACCCCAAAAATATATACACACAAAAAAAACACAATAAAACACAAACAAAAACACCTCACACACACACACACACACACAAACAACAAAACAAAAAAAAAACTAATTAAAGAGAATTAAAATAAATAAAAAAAAGGGGGGGGAAATTTTGGAAAAAGGGAAAAGAGGAAAAGAGAAGGGGGGAGGATAATAAATAAAAAAAAAAAAAAATAAAATTCGGAAGGAAAAGGGAAGAAAAAAATAAAAAAAACATGGGGGGGAAAAAAAAGAAAATACAAAAAAATAAATAAAAAAAAAAATAATAAATAAATAAAGGCAAAAAAAGGGGG
>NC_051419.1:17425145-17425532 GCF_015228065.2 Penaeus monodon | reverse complement strand
TAAGGAAAAATTTTTAAAAAAAACAAAAATCTCAATAAAATATATAAAATAGGGGAAAAAATTTTTAAAAAAATTTTAAAAAAATTTTAAACAAGGAATAATTTTAAAACAAATAAATTTTATATAAAAAAAATTAAAAGAATAATAAAATAAAATTTTATATAAATTTTTAATTTTAAAATATATAAGATATAATAAAAATATATTAGAGATAAAAATATAAAAAATAATAAATTTTTTAAAAATAATAAAAATTAAAAAGTTATATATATTATATAAAATATCTAATATTATATTCTAAATATATATATATGGGATATTAATATAATTATATATATATTTTATATATATATTATATAATAAAATCTTTTTAAATATATTTAATTT
>NC_051419.1:17424728-17425121 GCF_015228065.2 Penaeus monodon | reverse complement strand
TATTATTGGTATAATTAAAATATAATATGTATAAAAAAGATATTTTAATATATATATATAATTTTTGGGGAAATTATATATATTTTAGATATAAAAATAGATATAATATAAAATTATATATATTTATAATATATATAAAATATTATTAAAAAGATAATTATATAATATGTATAAAATATAGATAAAATGATATATATTTTTTATATAGTAAAAATTATAAAATAGTTTTTGGGGGTTTTATTAATACTATATAATATAAAATTTTTTAATAAGATAAATATTGGATAAATATAAAAATATATAAAATTTTAAATAGATTGTATATATATAAGGGATAATATTTTATTAAAATTTAAAAATTATATATTTTGTATATAGGAAAATATGATATTT
>NC_051419.1:17421592-17424601 GCF_015228065.2 Penaeus monodon | reverse complement strand
TTTAAATGGAAAATTTTAATATTTTATATATATACTTTTATATAATAAGGGATAAAATAAAGTAGGTATTAAAAATATATTTAAAATAATTATATATACTTTTTATAATAATATATTTTAAAATATAAAAAATTTATTATAATTATAAATTTTTTTTAATATAAAATAGATGTAACTTTTATATATGTATGTATTAAAATTTTCTATTATTTTTTATTAATTAGGAGTATATAAAAGATTATTTTAAAAAAATATATTAAAAGTAATTAATTATGAATTTTAAAATATAAATATGTTTTATAGATATATCGTAGATATATATATAAAAATGTATGATAATAATTAAAAATATATTATATATAAATATTATATATAAAAATATATATAAAAAAAAAAGTTAATTTTAAATATATGTATATATAGGTATAAAAATTTTTATTTAAAAATTTTTATTATATTAAAATTTTATTTGTAATTTTATAAATAATAGAATAAAATAAATATAATATATATATTAATATATATGTTTTATATTATATATAATTATTAATATTTTATATATATAAAATATTTTAAGTTATATTTTATATATATATATTTTTATAGTATTATATAATATATATATATTATTCTAAAAATAGGGGATATAATATTATATAAAATATTATATTATATAATAGATTAAAAATAATATATTTTATATTAGGAATTTTAAAAACTAAAATAAAATAGAAAATAGTATATTTATATAGATATTTATATATAATAGATTATATGGGTATAGGGTTAAGATATGATTTAAAATAATATATAAATGTATATATGGAAAATATGTATATTAATAAGGGTATGTAATTTTTATATAGTTTTTAAGATAGGGATATATTATATATAAGATAAAATTTTAAAAATAATATATATATAGATATTTTATATAATAAATAGTAAAAATAAACCGGAGAGAATAGAGGGGGAGATATAAAAGAAATAAAGATATATATATTAGATTTTAAAAAGGGAGGGGTATATTTTATAGATAGATATTAAGGGGTAATGTAATATATAATATATATAATATTTAAAGGTATAAAAGATCTATTAAAATATAAAAATTGTATAAGGTTTTAAAATTAGAATTTTAGAAAAAGGATAAAAGAATAATATATAAAGATAGTAAATTTTATAAAATATTATTAAAAATAATAATATATATAAAATATATAGGAAAATAGTATATATAGGGTTATTTTAAAAAAAAATATATAGATATATATATAATATAAAATAGTAATTAAATTTTATATATATAGATAATATATATAATGTTTATATAAAAAAGATATATATATAATATAAAATTTTATTTTTAAGTTTTAGATAAAATAAGATAAAATAGAATAAAAGAAAAATTTTAAAAAAAAAAGATTATTAAATATAGATAATATAATAAGGGAATATATAGATAGATTATAGGTTTTTTTGAAAATATATATAAAAAATATAATATATAAGATATAAAATAGAGTAATTTTATAATATATAAAATAGATATAAGAAAATAAAAGATATAAGTATATATATAAAAATATAATAATAAAATTATGTATAAGTGTGGAAATATAAAATTATTATATATAATTTTAAAATATAATTAATTAAATATAATTAATAATATATATAAAATTTTAGATATAAAATAATATTAAAATAGAAAATTTTATATAAAAAGAGAGATATAATATATATTATATAAAATAATATATATATATATATAATTTTAAAAATATATCTATTTTATATTATTGATATATATATTATTATATTATTTTAAAATTATTTTATAAATATAAAATATATATATATTATATAATAGATAAAATATATTATATAGGATATAATATTTTAAAATTTTTTTTAAAAATTATAAATATATATAGAAAAATAATATATATATAAGGGATAGATATAATAATAATATATATATATATATTATTATAAGATTTAAAATAATATTTTATAAATTTTGATTTTTATATATTGTTTATATATGTATAAAAATATATTTTAATATATATTAAAATAAATTTTATATATATTTTATAAAATAATAATATATATAAAAATGAAGGGTTTTATATTAATATATTTTTAATATCAAAAAATAATAATTTTATGTAAAATAATATAAAGATAAATATATATATAATATTATAAAATATATAAAATATATGTTATAAATACCAATTTAAAAATGTATATATATATAAAAAATGAAAAAAAATATATGATATAAATAATATATTATAATATATATATATTTTATATATATAATTTAAAATAATTAAAAATATATTATAAAATTAAAAATATTATATTATTTTTTAATTTTATATAAAATTTAATATATATATGTATATATATATATTAAAAATATATTAATATATTATATATAATTTTTTTTTTTGGGGGGGGTTTTTTTAAAAGGGGTTTTTTTTGGGGGTTAAAATATATAATATATATATATATTTTTATTATTAAAATATCTTTATGATATATATATGTAATATATATATTATAATATTTATTTATATAAAATATATAATATAAAAATATTTTTATTAAAAATTAAATTTTATGGATTTATGTATAAAATATAAAATAAAATTTTCAGTAAAATATATTTTTATAAAAAATAAAAAATTTATAAATATAATATATATTAAATATGAAATGTATTATAAAAATTTCTATTATTAAAATTTTATTTAAAATATATATATTTGTAATATTATATTTTTAAAAAATTTAAAATAAAATATAGTATTAAATTATTATATTAAAAATTTTTATTATTATTATAATTATCATTATCCTCATTTTATATTTTATTTTTAACATAAATATAAAAATTTATATATGTATTAATTAATACCATATTTTAATATTATATATATATTATAATATATAATAATAAAAAATTTTATAAAAATTATATAAAAATAATATATA
>NC_051419.1:17420968-17421555 GCF_015228065.2 Penaeus monodon | reverse complement strand
ATATAAAAGTTTTAAAAAAAAATTAAATTTAAATCCCATTTTTTTTTTTAATTTTATTAAATTTGTTTTATTATATTTGAAAAAAAATTTTAAAATTTAAAATAATACAATAAAATTTTTAAGAAAAGGGGGGATTTTTTAAAAAATAGAACTTTTTAAGAAATTAGTAAAAAAAAAAGGGAAAAAAAAATACAAAATTTAATTAAAAATAAAGAAATCCCTATTATTTTAAAAAAAATTAATAAAAAGGATGAAAAAAATAAAAATTCTTTAATTTAAATATGACAATATATGGGGGAAAAAAATGTCCCCTAAAAGTGTAATTGTTTGGGAGTGGGTGGAAACCCCCCTCTAACGACCCCCTTTTACGGTCCATCCGAACATTAAAACAAAGGGAAAAAAGCTTTCAAACAATCTTTATAATAATTTCAAAAAAAATACAATAACCCCAAAATTTTTTCTAAAATATAATAAAAAAGAGGGGAAAAAAGAATTTTAAAATTTGGTTAATTTCATTTTTTATTACCCAAAAATTTTAAAATATATATAAAGTAAAAAAAATTAATTTTGGGGTAGTTTCCTTTATT
>NC_051419.1:17420721-17420886 GCF_015228065.2 Penaeus monodon | reverse complement strand
AAAGCCCGAAAACTTAAATCTTGCAAAAATTAATAATTTTTTTTTTCCCCTATATTTAAAAAAAACAGGTGGTGGGGTGCAAAACCCTTAAAAAGGTTTAAAATTTTAAAAACCCTTTAACCATTGGTGTCTTTTTATTTGGAAATTTTAAAATTGTGGGGAAGG
>NC_051419.1:17420196-17420688 GCF_015228065.2 Penaeus monodon | reverse complement strand
TTTAAACGGGGTATAAAACCCCTTAATTTTTTTAAAAAACAAGATTAAAAAAAAGAATTACCCAAAAAGGGTTAATTAAACACCTTTTCATTGGGAAACCTTGGGAAAACAAAAATCCTGGGTGGGGAAAATTCCCTTGGAGGGGGCTCCCAAAATTTTACCCTAGGGTGGCATTCACCAAAACCTTTTTCCAACCCCCTTTCCCAAAAGGCTAAAAGCCGGGAACCGGTAAAAAGGCACGGAACCCCCCCTTTTTTAATAACCGGATAAGTTAAAACCCCCAAAAAATTCCAATAATACACAACTCTAAACCCTTTTGCCCCGGGGAAACCCAAAAAGCATGGGTTTTGGAAAAAACCTTTCCCAACTTACCAAAAACATTGTCTATTTGGACTTGAAAAATTAAAAGCTACCCCTTAGAATCAAAACTCCCCAAGCTAAAACAAGGGGTTAGTTCGGGTTGGGGAAAGGGCAAAACCTTGCCCCAAAGGG
>NC_051419.1:17419900-17420068 GCF_015228065.2 Penaeus monodon | reverse complement strand
AAATGGGGGTTTCAACCCGGGGCCCGGGGGGGTTCGGCACCCGGGGGGGCAAGGTTTTTAAAAACGGGAAAAACCCCTGGGCCCCCCAAAAAACCCCCAAAAGAAATTACTCAAAAAGCCCCAAACCCCGGGGGAAAATTTTTAAAGATTTAAAGGGGAAAAACCAAA
>NC_051419.1:17418626-17418717 GCF_015228065.2 Penaeus monodon | reverse complement strand
GTCCTCGGGAGGGTGAGGAAGAGCGGCCGAGAGTGAGTGAATGTGAGTGAATATGAGTGTGAATATGACGCCGAGGACAACGCCTCCTTTC
>NC_051419.1:17410606-17410769 GCF_015228065.2 Penaeus monodon | reverse complement strand
CTCTATTTAGAGTCTTATTACTGCTCATTTTATTAATTAATAAACATTCATTTGGACTCTCTCTCTGTCTCTGTCTCACTTTCTCTCTCTCTCTCGGCTTTTGTGTGGGGTGTTGTTTCTGTGTGTCTGTCTGTTGTCTGTGGTTTTGTTGTCTGTTCCCTTT
>NC_051419.1:17407803-17410417 GCF_015228065.2 Penaeus monodon | reverse complement strand
TCTTTCTTTTTCTTTTTTGACATCCATATATTATACTTTTTCCATCTGTTTCCTGCTACTTGCGTCCATGTCCTCAGGATCTCCCTGAACGCCTTTGTGTAAACGCAGTTTGTAACCCGGGTTTTGGGTTGTGTAGTGCGCCGCGGAGCGGGGCTGCACATTGATTTTGAAGTGCCATCGGGGGATATTGCTCTGCACGCGTTTGGCTACCAGCAAATTTAAAAACATGGCAGAGCCCATAAGTGGAAATTTATAGAAATGCGGAAAGAATGAGACGAAAAAAATATTTGGAGTAAACGAAGCGAAAATACAAAAAAAATGTGCGAAAATAACTATTAATCAATACGTACTTTTATTATTATGACGATATGGGTTTTTAATTGTATGGTAAATTTAATTAATTGTGTACGTTAGAATATTATTTCACTATTGCGTTGTTTTATCCGTGCGAGTCGGTTAAAGGGACCGCTGAAGGGAAAGTAAGGGGTTTACGAGTGGTTTAGGGGCAAGGAACGAAACGAATCAGGACAACACAAGGGTGATTGATCCCAGGAAACTGTGGGGAAGATAACCTTTATACTGACTTTCTAGATGCCCCTACCATTTTTTTCAAAAAAAATAATCGGCTTGCGATAAAATCCTTTGATAATGGACCATGCATGGCGAAAAAACGAAGTATGAAGATATTATAAAAACTAGTGACGCTTTTATATAGTCATGTCGTCGTCTGTCGCTTTTAAATTAAATTTGTGCTAGTACAATTAATTAAAATTTTTTTTTTAACACCTCCTGATTCTAAAAACCGCCAGACCCTACGCGGCAGACAGACCTAGGGACCTTGAATCTGAGGGAAATTAATTCGAAAACAAATTGGAAAGATCAAAGATCAAGACTTCCAAAAGAAACCGAACGAGAGCATAAGATATTGGCACTGGACTGAAAAAACTAAACGATTGGTTTTATTCATGGTAAAGGGAAAAGTTTTAAAACGAAGAAAAAGGTCAAAATGTTAACTTTGGATAGGCAATTGTTTTATGCTGAGAATAAAATGAAAAAATACAATGGGCCTTTATTAGTGAAAAAGTACTAAAGGGAAAGTACAGGGATATTTTGGGAAGGTTAACAGAAAATGGATTTGAAGAACTTTTCGTTTATCATATCAGGGTGGGTAAGTATGTTATTATAGGCAGAAAAATTTTAAATTTAGGTTTGGGCCTTTTAAAACCAAGTTGTAACAAGCATATATTAAGCCTATTGCACAAGGGGGTGGGTTTAACTGAAGGCAAAGTCAAGGGTGAAAATATACTTAACTGTGAAAGTAGCAACATGGGGTGTGAAAAAATTATCGAAATATCAGAAAAAAGCACTGTGTTTGTCTAAAATGTAGGGCCCACCTGAAATCTGCTCAATTTGCGTATAATTATTGCTTTACGAAGGTTTTCCAGTAATATTCTAAATAATTCAATTACTATAGTCCGTCACCAATTAAGAGATAAATGAGAGTGAATCAAGTACTTAAAGATTGGGGTAATTATGAACAAAGAACAGAAAAAATGAGGTAAAAGGAGAGCTTAGGGAAACACGAACGTCTCAATACCCAATTTGCCGTAACCTCAGGGACGCTTTATGGGTAGGGGAAAATTTTGGGGCTGTGAGAGAAGGTAAATTTGGGTATTGGGTTCCTGGGGCCTAAAAAATGCCTTTGTTACTGGGTACCCGAGAGGACTCTCATCTCCACCATCTCCCCGACGAGAAAAGCCGTAGGTTTTTTATGGTACATAAAATACAAAATTTCCCTTCCCCAACATTATAGGTAAACTTTTGTTTCATAGAAGTTACTGTGGGAGTTTGTTCGAGGACTCTTTTTGAATTATGACGACTTTTGTGTTAAAAACCTTTTTTTGAGAGGAAAGGGATGTACAGAGCACTTCTTCTTGGGACAGCACCTTTTATCTTTTTGGTAAAGCAGATCTGTACTTGCGTCTTCTGCACGTGCTTCGTTATTAAAAAAAAAACCCTTTACAGTTACACCTTGGTTTTTAATGTCCTTGTCGCATATAAGCCGGGTGACAAAGCTTTTTACAGGGCTCAGAGGGAAAAACTGATACCATGTAATTTGTGGATGACTTCCCCTCATTGAGGAATATAATATTTGACAATACTAACTACCAACAATACCGTAGTCTTTTAAAAGTTAGTTCTAAATATATCCGGTCAAATGAGGCGACTTTGAATGGTACCCTAAGCAAGCCCTGTCAACAAGTCTGCTCAAGAAGGAAGTCTCTTAATCGCGCGCCGTCAGCTGAACGAAAATGGCAAGGATTTCGTTAAGACTGAAGTACTGTGGGTATGCTACCTGGATGTGCGTTTCCAAAAACGACTTACAAGTTTGCTGGGGCGTGTTATTCAATGAAGAGTAACACAAAAATATGAATTGACATTTAATACTTTTACGTCACGAATTTGTAAATGAGAACGATTACTTTTACGTTTCGAATTTGCAAATGAGAAACGATTTTCTTTTACGTTACGAATTTACAAATGAAAAAACGAATTTACGGTACAATTGCGAATTCCCATAAAAATTAGGGTAACTCGGTACCCTTTTTTTCCG
>NC_051419.1:17406849-17406914 GCF_015228065.2 Penaeus monodon | reverse complement strand
AGCAGACGTTCCCTCAAAAATCATACCTGCAGGCAAACCAAGAAAAGAGAAGGGGTTGGAATCAT
>NC_051419.1:17406566-17406682 GCF_015228065.2 Penaeus monodon | reverse complement strand
CCCCCCGGGCCCCCTTCTTCCCCCTTGGGGTCTTGTTGGTTTGCCCAGGTGGGCGGCTGGGCCGGGGGCCCCCAAAAGGGGTCAAAACGCGGCGAACGTGCCGTTAGCGGCCTGGA
>NC_051419.1:17406228-17406294 GCF_015228065.2 Penaeus monodon | reverse complement strand
TTAAAAAAAAAAATTTTAAAAAACCCCCCTTAAAAAAATTTTAAATTTTTTTTAAAAAATTTTTTT
>NC_051419.1:17406133-17406208 GCF_015228065.2 Penaeus monodon | reverse complement strand
TTTTTTTTTTTTTTGGGGGGTTTTTTTAAATAAAAATAAATTTTTTTTTTTAAAAAAAATTTTTTTTTAAAAAAA
>NC_051419.1:17404966-17406114 GCF_015228065.2 Penaeus monodon | reverse complement strand
AAAAAAAAATTTTTTAAAATTAAAGGGTTTTAAAATATTTTTTTTTTTTTTAAAAAAAATTTTTAAAAAAAAAAAATTTTTTTTTTTAAAAAAATTTTTTTTTTAAAAAAAAAATTTTTTTTTTAAAAGTTTAAAACCCCCGCCCGGGGGGGTTTTAAAAAAGGAAAAAGGGGGTTTTAAAAAATAACCCCCTTTTTTTTAAAAAATTTGGGGGGGGGGTTTTTTGGGGGGAAAAAAAAACCCCCCCCCCCATTCCCCCCCAAAAGGGGGGGGGGAAAAAAAAAAAAAATTTTTTTTTAAAAAACCCCCCCGGGGGGGGGGGGGTTTTTTTGGGCCAAGGGGCCCCCCCCCGGGGGTTTTTTAAAACCCCCCGGGGGGGGGGAAAAAAATTTTTTTTTTTTTTTAAAAAAAAAGGGGGGGGCCCCCCCCCCCTTTTTTTTTTGGGCCCGGGGGGTTTGGGGGGGGGGCCCCAAAACCCCCCCAAAAAAACCCCCGGGGGGGGAAAAAAAAGGGGAAAAGGTTTTTTTGGGGGGGGGGGGGGGTTTTTTTGGGGCCCCCCCCCAAAAACCCCCCGGGGGGGGGGGGTTTTTTTCCCCCTTTTTGGGGTTTTGGGGGGGAAATTTTCCCCATTGGGGGGGGGCCCCCCCCCAAAAAAAAATTTTGGGGAAAATTTTTTTTCCCCCCCTTTTTTCCCCCCCGGGGGAAAACCCCTTTTGGGGGGAAAAAAAAGGGGGGGCCCCCCCCTTTTTGGGTTTTTGGGGGGAAATTTTTCCCCCCCGGGGGGCCGGGAAAAAAAAAAAAGGCCCAAACTTTTTTTCCCAAAAACCCTTTTTTAAGGTCGGGGTTTTTTGGGGGGTCCGGGGTTTTTTGGGGGGGGTTTTTTTTTTTTTTTAAAAAAATTTTTTCCCCCCCGGGGGCCCAAAAATTTTTTTTTTTTTCCCCCCCCCAAAAAAAGGGGGAAAAAAGGGGGTAAAGGGGGTTTTTTCCCCAAAAAACCTTTAAAGGTTGGGGAAAAAAAAGGGGGGGGTTTGGGGGGGAAAATTTTTTTTAAAAAAATTTTTAAAACCCCCGGGAAAAGGGGTTTTTCCTTTTGGGGCCCCCCGGGGGGGGAAAAACCGGGAAAAAAAATTTTTCCCAAAAACCCCCTT
>NC_051419.1:17404620-17404929 GCF_015228065.2 Penaeus monodon | reverse complement strand
TTTTTTGGGGTTTTTTTTTAAAAAAAAAAAATTTTTTTTAAAAAAAGGGGGGTTTTAAAAATTTTAAAAAATTTTCCCCCTTTTTTAAATTTTTTTGGGGGCCCCCTTCCCGGGGGGGGAAATTTTAAAAAGGGGGTTCCTTCCCCATAAAGGATAAGACGGGGAAAAAAATTTCCCAAATTGATTTTTTTTTTTTTCAACCCCAAAGGGGCCCCGGGGGGTGTTTGGGATCAAAACCCCCCCCGAAAAAAAGGCCCCGGGTTTTTTAAAAGAGTAAAAAAGGGAAAAGGCGAATGGAAAAACCCCCCC
>NC_051419.1:17398851-17399018 GCF_015228065.2 Penaeus monodon | reverse complement strand
TGGATCCAAGGCATTAAACCCCCCGGAATGTCCTTTCCCCCCCTTCCTCCCCCGGGGGGGCCCTCCCCTATACTCCTTCGGGCCGTATAGGGCACTAAAATTTAAAATTTTTTTTCATTCTTTAAAATTCAAATCATATGAACACCTCAAGGCTTACATATCTTATA
>NC_051419.1:17397854-17398182 GCF_015228065.2 Penaeus monodon | reverse complement strand
CGAAGGGGGACCTGGGGGTTTGGGAAATACAGGGATCAGCCCCCCCCAGGCAAAACCCCCCCCCCCCCCCGCGCGGTGCCGGCCCCCCTTTTACATCAGAGGCCTTTTGTAGTCTGTTTCACACCCGAAGTCAAATTTAGACTTTGAGCATTTGGGACCCCTTTAACGCCGAACCTTGAGTTTAACAGGATGCTTCCCGTTTATGTTCAGGCAAAGGGGAGGGAGTCTCCATGGGACCCCCCGGGATTTTGGTTTTAGTCTGATACCCAGAGTTTCTGTCAAGTGTGGGGGAGGGGCAAATTGCCCTTTTTCTGGGTTGCGAGGGGGG
>NC_051419.1:17397581-17397771 GCF_015228065.2 Penaeus monodon | reverse complement strand
CCCCCAAAAAGGTAATTTTGGTATGGACTTGACTTTTTCGATGGCAGTGTCTAGCAGTGACTTGGAAGTCCGGAAATGCTCTCGAGGCCCCGATGAGGAGGGGAAAGCCCGTTTTGGGGCCCCCAAGTCAGTTGGGCAAAAGACCAAAGCGGTGGGGGGGAATTTTTTTAAGGGTTAACGTTAATTTTGG
>NC_051419.1:17396382-17396477 GCF_015228065.2 Penaeus monodon | reverse complement strand
TATACACATATACCTCTCTCATACATACAGTTAGAAACCCCAGCTTTCAGAAATTTCAATAAGAAACACAATGCTAAGGGGAAGGCCTATTTGAA
>NC_051419.1:17391973-17392407 GCF_015228065.2 Penaeus monodon | reverse complement strand
TATATACACATATACCTCTCTCATACATACAGTTAGAAACCCCAGCTTTCAGAAATTTCAATAAGAAACACAATGCTAAGGGGAAGGCCTATTTGAAGCAGGAACGAGTACGCATTAGAAACGCAAACAGATTAGATGATTCAGGAAAGTGAGGAACGGAAAAGCAAAATACGGGAGTACGAACAATACAAGGTGTGTAGGCTAGAGAAGGAAAAGAGACTGTGCGAGAACGGCCCCGAGATAAGGGAGAGCCTGAAAGGCCACCTTTAAAATGTCCGGGAGAAAAAAAAAAAAAAAATCGAAGAGAGGATGAGCAGGGACCTCCCTCCACCTGCACACCTTTAAGGTGTAGAAGAAGGATCCTGTTGGAGATAATAACCCAATTCATGTTTTGGAAGGAAAACATATATCATGATGTTAAGGGAAATGAGATG
>NC_051419.1:17389626-17390479 GCF_015228065.2 Penaeus monodon | reverse complement strand
GTACAGGGCAAATCAGAGACTTTTTGTCTGAGACAAATTTCAGAGTCTAAGTCCTTTCGTGAATACCCCCCGTTGTCGTTGTGCTATGTTTTCTGCAAGAGGTGTGCTTTGCGGCTTGAGTAACATCTCAAGGTTTTAGGCCGTTCTTTCTGATTGTGGAGACTTCCCATTTCCATTTCTGTTTGAAATCTTTCGTTTTTCGCATCATTTATCTAAATTTGCGCCCTCTTTTATGAACCCATGTGGTAATTCAATCGATGACATTCTCCCGATTTACTATTTAGAAATGTTTTGTGTTTTTGCACAGGAAAGAATTTTTCCATCCTGTCACATTCTTTCTTTCTCGTTTTCCTTCTTCTCTTGTTCCTTTACATATCTAGCTTCATTTTGCTCTTCTCCCCATCCAGTCTTAATGATGGAAGCTTGGAGCGGCAAAAGTAAATAAGTATCTACTGAGTATTTATTTGCTGCGGCAAACACTCGAAATGGAAGCCTTAACCTCTAAGGAAGATCTTGGAGCTGGTTGTTACACGTAGCTGGATGTTTTTTAAGGCTATTTTAGACCGATAATTCAGTGCGGTTTAAAATTACCTTGTGGTAATAGGGGGTCAGATCTGCAAAACAAACTTACCAGAGTTGGAAGACTACTAATATGTGTGCTTATGCTTATGTGTGTGGACATGCGTTTATATAGGAAATATTAAAAAAGTATATCAGCATATATTATAAAAGGATGTTTTTAACAAGCGGAAATAATCGTGTTCAAATGCTAGTGATAATACCGTTCTGATGATCAATCAATGATGTTTCTTGGGTAACACACAGACACACATTCTCTCTCTGACGCTGTGAA
>NC_051419.1:17386480-17386738 GCF_015228065.2 Penaeus monodon | reverse complement strand
CCTAGTGGCATCTCTGTGTACCCTCACCTCGCCCGTGACATCACCGGAACGCCCTGTCTAGCTGCACTGTCCCATGGAACCCTTTGACACAAGCTTTGCAGTCTGCTATGATGTTACCAGTCACGCCGCCGACCCACACTAGATGCACCGCTCCCGTCACCCAGATACCCCAGACACTAGGTCACCCTATCCGTCACCTGAGCCCGTGCTCTTCCCCAGAGTCACACCCAAGGTCTTAGTGCCGCTGCTCTCCTAGTG
>NC_051419.1:17385739-17385843 GCF_015228065.2 Penaeus monodon | reverse complement strand
GGTACACTGGTTTAAGACGCGTGACTCTGACTTGAAGGTACCGCGTTCGATCACAGTCAAGCCGAGTGAACGGTGTGGTTTCACGTAGGTACCCTGTTGTCATA
>NC_051419.1:17382700-17383667 GCF_015228065.2 Penaeus monodon | reverse complement strand
AATTTTTTAATTTTGTTGTTTGTTATTTTTTTTCCAAAAATTTTGTTATTTTTATTCCCCTCGGCATTTTTTCAAATTTTGTTTTCCCTTTTTTTTTTTTTTTTTCCCCTTTTTTTCTTTTTGTTAATTTTTTTTCCAATTTTTCGTTTTTCAAAATTCCATTTTTTGTTGCGTTTGTTTTATGTTTCTTAAGTTTTTTTAGTTTCCCTTTTTCCCTCGGGTCTTGCCCTTTTTTTTTTTTCTCCCCAAAAATTTTTTTCCCCCTTTTCTGTTGGTCTACTTAAAAAACCTTGGGTTTAAAGTTTGAGGATTTCCCTTTTAAAAGGAACCCCTATCATCTAGTCTTGGATTTTTTTTCCTCTAAAAATTTTGATTCCCTTTCTGGGTTTTCCCTTTTTTTCTTTAAATTTTTTCCCAAGGGGCAATTGGGAAAGTTTTTTTTAGATTTTCCCCCGGAAAAACCTTTTTTAATTGGGAAATTTTTTTTTGTTATTTATTTTTTGTCCCCCCTTTGGGTTTAAATTTTTTTTCTTTGAAAAATTTTCCCTTTTTAGAAAAACTTTAAACAGTTTTTGTAAAAGGGAAAGCCCCTTTTCCAAACCAACCCCTTTAAAATTATTTTTTTTTTCCTTTTTTGGGGGGGTTTGATTGGGTTTTTGTTAAAACCTTTGAAAAATTCCTTTTTTACATGGTTTTTAAAAAAAACTTTCCCAACCCCGGGTTGGGGGTAAATTTGTTTAAATAAAAAGGAAATTGGTTTTTTTTTCCCCCTTTCCCCTTTTTTATATTTAAAAAAATTTTTTTTCCATTTGGGGGGTGGGGAGTTTCTGGGTTTTTCCTTTTTAGAAAGGGTTTTTTAAAAAAAAAGGAAAAAGGGGCTAAAAGTTTTTTTTTACCCTTTTTTTTTCAAAATTTTCTTTTCCCCTGGCCAAAAAAACTATTTATTTAAGATCTTTTTAAACCTTAA
>NC_051419.1:17369344-17369446 GCF_015228065.2 Penaeus monodon | reverse complement strand
TATGACAACAGGGTATCTACGTGAAACACAACCGTTCACTCGGCTTGTACTGTGATCGAACGCGGTACCTCAAGTCAGAGTCCGCGTCTTACCAGTGTTACC
>NC_051419.1:17368534-17368755 GCF_015228065.2 Penaeus monodon | reverse complement strand
CACTAGGAGAGCAGCGGCACTAAGACCTTGGGTGTGACTCTGGGGAAGAGCACGGGCTCAGGTAACGGATAGGGTGACCTAGTGTCTGGGGTATCTGGGTGACGGGAGCGGCGCATCTAGTGTGGGTCGGCGGCGTGACTGGTAACATCATAGCAGACTGCAAAGCTTGTGTCAAAGGGTTCCATGGGACAGTGCAGCTAGACAGGGCGTTCCGGTGATGT
>NC_051419.1:17366419-17366712 GCF_015228065.2 Penaeus monodon | reverse complement strand
ATCACTCACTCACATCACATCACGGTGATCACTCCTCACAGTCACTTAGGGGGTCAGCAACTCCGTCACTGCACTCACTCACTCACTACGTCACCTCACCATCACTTTCACTTCACCATCACGTGCACTCAACTCACTCACCACCTCACCTCAATTCCATACACTCATGCACCGCTCATCTCAGCAGTCACGGCATGCACTCACCACCCAGCGTACTCTACCTATCCTTTTAGGCCATCTACATATCTTATACACATATCTCAGGATTTTGCTGTTATTTAGTATGTATGGCA
>NC_051419.1:17365174-17365265 GCF_015228065.2 Penaeus monodon | reverse complement strand
TTTGTACAGAGGAAAGTGTTTTTCCATTCATTATATAATTTCAAGCGTCGGGGGGGGGGGGGAGCTCAAAGGGAAAAAAGAAAGAATTTGC
>NC_051419.1:17358223-17358515 GCF_015228065.2 Penaeus monodon | reverse complement strand
AGAGGGCCAATTTAAATTAATTCAAAAAAAACCAAGAGAATGACCAAATTTTAGAAAAAAGGGGGAAGTTTGGTAACATAAAACAAAATTTTAAATTTGGGGAAGACTAAAGACCAAATCAAAAAAATTTTAAGAAAAAAAAGCATAAAAGGGAAAAAACCCCGGAAGGGGGGGTTGGGAAAAAAAGTCCAGAATTCAAAAAAAAAACACTTTAAAAACCTTTAGAAAATTGAAACGGGGAAAGAAAATTATGAAAAAAAAAAAAAAAGGGGGGGGGGGGGTGTTTTTTTTT
>NC_051419.1:17355042-17355140 GCF_015228065.2 Penaeus monodon | reverse complement strand
TATGACAACAGGGCCCCGTGAAAACCCCAAAAGTTCATCGGCTTGACTGTGACGAACGCGGTACCTTCAAGTCAGAGTCACGCGTCTTTCCAGGTACC
>NC_051419.1:17354174-17354435 GCF_015228065.2 Penaeus monodon | reverse complement strand
CAAGGAGAGAGCGGCCTAAGACCTTTGGGTTGCTCTGGGGAAAGCAGGGTAGGTGACGGATAGGGTGACCCAGTGTCGGGGTATCGGGTGAGGGAGCGGTCATCTAGTGGGGTCGGCGGCGTGACTGGTAACATCTAGCAGATTTCAAAGTTGTGAAAAGGGGGCCATGGGACAGTGCAGCTAGAAGGGCGTCGGTGAGGGACGGGCGAGGTGAGGGGACACAGAGATGCCATGGGCGGTTAATCTTGCCCTTGCACCCAG
>NC_051419.1:17353573-17353645 GCF_015228065.2 Penaeus monodon | reverse complement strand
TGGGGGGGTAATATAATATTTATAAGGTTTAAAAATTTTAAAAAAAAAAAAAATTATATAATAATTATAAAA
>NC_051419.1:17353430-17353496 GCF_015228065.2 Penaeus monodon | reverse complement strand
GTTGTTGTGTGTGTGGGTTGGTTGTGTGGTTGTGTTTTTTTGGGGGATGGTGAGCAGGTTTTTTTT
>NC_051419.1:17350217-17350319 GCF_015228065.2 Penaeus monodon | reverse complement strand
TATGACAACAGGGTACCTACGTGAAAACCACACCGTTCACTCGGCTTGACTGTGACGAAAAGCGGTACCTTCAAGTCAGAGTCACGCGTCTTACCAGGTACC
>NC_051419.1:17349301-17349587 GCF_015228065.2 Penaeus monodon | reverse complement strand
GGAGAGCAGCGGCACTAAGACCTTTGGGTGTGACTCTGGGGAAGAGCACGGGCTCAGGTGACGGATAGGGTGACCTAGTGTCTGGGGTATCGGGTGAGGGAGCGGTCATCTAGTGTGGGTCGGCGGCGTGACTGGTAACATCATAGCAGATGCAAAGTTGTGTCAAAGGGTTCCATGGGACAGTGCAGCTAGACAGGGCGTTCGGTGATGGGCACGGGCGAGGTGAGGGTACACAGAGATGCCACTAGGGCGGTGTAATCTTGCCGTTTGCACCTCAGTTGAGTGA
>NC_051419.1:17347587-17347662 GCF_015228065.2 Penaeus monodon | reverse complement strand
GGGATGCCGCACGCACCACGTACTTACCTATCTTTAGGGCCATCTACATATTCTGAATACACATATCCATTTGCA
>NC_051419.1:17346444-17346537 GCF_015228065.2 Penaeus monodon | reverse complement strand
AAAGGGTCTACGTGAAACCACAACCCTTCATCGGCTTGACTGTGATCGAACGCGGTACCTTCAAGTCAGAGTCACGCGTCTTACCAGTGTACC
>NC_051419.1:17345527-17345813 GCF_015228065.2 Penaeus monodon | reverse complement strand
CACTAGGAGAGCAGCGGCACTAAGACCTTGGGTGTGACTCTGGGGAAGAGCACGGGCTCAGGTGACGGATAGGGTGACCTAGTGTCTGGGGTATCTGGGTGACGGGAGCGGTGCATCTAGTGTGGGTCGGCGGCGTGACTGGTAACATCATAGCAGACTGCAAAGCTTGTGTCAAAGGGTTCCATGGGACAGTGCAGCTAGACAGGGCGTTCCGGTGATGTCACGGGCGAGGTGAGGGTACACAGAGATGCCACTAGGGCGGTGTAATCTTGCCGTTTGCACCTCA
>NC_051419.1:17341829-17341931 GCF_015228065.2 Penaeus monodon | reverse complement strand
TATGACAACAGGGTACCTACGTGAAACCACACCGTTCACTCGGCTTGACTGTGATCGAACGCGGTACCTTCAAGTCAGAGTCACGCGTCTTACCAGTGTACC
>NC_051419.1:17340958-17341219 GCF_015228065.2 Penaeus monodon | reverse complement strand
CACTAGGAGAGCAGCGGCACTAAGACCTTGGGTGTGACTCTGGGGAAGAGCACGGGCTCAGGTAACGGATAGGGTGACCTAGTGTCTGGGGTATCTGGGTGACGGGAGCGGCGCATCTAGTGTGGGTCGGCGGCGTGACTGGTAACATCATAGCAGACTGCAAAGCTTGTGTCAAAGGGTTCCATGGGACAGTGCAGCTAGACAGGGCGTTCCGGTGATGTCACGGGCGAGGTGAGGGTACACAGAGGTGCCACTAGGGCG
>NC_051419.1:17336913-17337763 GCF_015228065.2 Penaeus monodon | reverse complement strand
TTCACAGCGTCAGAGAGAGAATGTGTGTCTGTGTGTTACCCAAGAAACATCATTGATGATCATCAGAACGGTATTATCACTAGCATTTGAACACGATTATTTCGCTGTTAAAACATCCTTTTATAATATATGCTGATATACTTTTTTAATATTTCCTATATAAACGCATGTCCACACACATAAGCATAAGCACACATATTAGTAGTCTTCCAACTCTGGTAAGTTTGTTTTGCAGATCTGACCCCCTATTACCACAAGGTAATTTTAAACCGCACTGAATTATCGGTCTAAAATAGCCTTAAAAAACATCCAGCTACGTGTAACAACCAGCTCCAAGATCTTCCTTAGAGGTTAAGGCTTCCATTTCGAGTGTTTGCCGCAGCAAATAAATACTCAGTAGATACTTATTTACTTTTGCCGCTCCAAGCTTCCATCATTAAGACTGGATGGGGAGAAGAGCAAAATGAAGCTAGATATGTAAAGGAACAAGAGAAGAAGGAAAACGAGAAAGAAAGAATGTGACAGGATGGAAAAATTCTTTCCTGTGCAAAAACACAAAACATTTCTAAATAGTAAATCGGGAGAATGTCATCGATTGAATTACCACATGGGTTCATAAAAGAGGGCGCAAATTTAGATAAATGATGCGAAAAAGAAAGATTTCAACAGAAAGGGAAAAGGGGAAGTCTCCACAATCAGAAAAAAACGGCCTAAAACCTTGAGATGTTACTCAAGCCGCAAAGCACACCTCTTGCAGAAAAACATAGCAAAACGACAACGGGGGTATTCCACGAAAGGACTTAGACTCTGAAATTTGTCTCAGACAAAAAGTCTCTGATTTGCCCTGTAC
>NC_051419.1:17327851-17328682 GCF_015228065.2 Penaeus monodon | reverse complement strand
TTCGTTTCATTATTATTGTTACCATACATACCATATATCTGACTTTTTGACGATTATGTCTTACAACAACTTTAATTTTTTGGTTGACAAATTAAACCCCACATATAAAGTTTTATACTTCATTCCCCGAATGATATGCCGCTGGCCAGGGGTACCCAAAAGTAAATTGGGAATGTAGGAGTGGTAAAAACATAATTTAAAAAACAAAAGAGATCTTATTACCAGAATGATAATGACTTTATAGTATGAACCACTGTTGCACTCTCCAGGAACGCCTTGCCCTAGGCGATAGAGGCTCTGTGACCAATGGTGCCCAATGCCAAGAGGTCATAGGAAAACATGCCTTATGAGGAGTGAAGGGATTTTGACCCAGATAATCAGAACCTTCTGACCCAGCTTGTTCGGGCTCTCAAGAATGAGGGAACTCATCTACATAAGCATACCCATCTCTCAACCAGTCTGACTCGGTATGGGAATCGAAGCACGCATGCCACCGGCTGTCCCAGCTTAGAGTCCATGTGCTAGACCCGTCTTCGGGCTAGTACTTAGAGAAGCAACTGTATAGGGTAGATCCCCGACATTCCACTCCCTTGTGCAGCACACAAGCACATATAGCTACCTGTACAATTGTAACTACATACCCTATCCTAACAAAAGTCGAGTGATATATAATGTGGTTTTAAGGGCTGATAAGAGAGGATATTTGGAGCTCGGTCGATTGAGAGTTCCAAAGATGTTTAAGGGGGTGAGAATCCATGATCCTGTGCTTCAAGGCGATCGTCCCGCAGTGCAAATGGTAGAGACACAAAATGAGACCAGTTGAATATCCAA
>NC_051419.1:17326211-17326512 GCF_015228065.2 Penaeus monodon | reverse complement strand
GGAGCTACCATTCTACTATTTTCTTGTAATCACCATTTACGTTTTCTGTTCTTGTTAGACTAATTCCTGTTAGACTAATTTATTCACACACTTTTTGCTTTGTTGTGTTTTAAACATGTAATTACTTCGTTCTTTGCTATTATTTGTTCAGTTAACCCAGTTAGTTTTTAGTTTTTGTCTCGTCACTTCGTTTTATTTCGTTTGTTATTTCTTTTGTTTTATCCAAAGCCACCTATGTATATATGTATATTATGTTACACATGCTCTACCTTAGAGTCCCGTCAGACCAAGTTGTCATAGC
>NC_051419.1:17325855-17325963 GCF_015228065.2 Penaeus monodon | reverse complement strand
GATAATAATAAAAATAAGAAAATCAATAAATACTTCGTTCCCTTGTTTAAAGTAAAAAATGATAAGAATCTTTAAAAATAAAATCCTAAATATCGTTCTCGTTTTTGC
>NC_051419.1:17325650-17325733 GCF_015228065.2 Penaeus monodon | reverse complement strand
CAAACAAGAAAATGTTCTTTAATATATTTACAGCTGCAGTGGCAGTTCAATGGAGACTTGCCTACTGCCATCTTAACTAAGGC
>NC_051419.1:17323215-17323384 GCF_015228065.2 Penaeus monodon | reverse complement strand
CACTATGTTTTCTACTATGTTTTCTTGTAATCACCACTTTCGTTTTCTGTTCTTGTTACATTAATTCCTATTACGTTTCTAATAATTTATTCACTCACTTATTGCTTCGTTGTGTTTTAAACACCCAACTACTTCGTTCTTTGCTTAATATTTGTTCAGATTAAGCCAA
>NC_051419.1:17323090-17323163 GCF_015228065.2 Penaeus monodon | reverse complement strand
ATCTTATGTATATATATGTATGTCACGTCACTGATGCTCCCCTCTTGCAACCGTCAGACCAAGTTGTCATAGC
>NC_051419.1:17322740-17322830 GCF_015228065.2 Penaeus monodon | reverse complement strand
ACTTGTTCCCTTGTTTCTCTTAGCAATAAAGTAAAAAAAAAAGAATAAAACATGTTAAAAATAGAATCCTAAATACCGTTCTCGTTTTGC
>NC_051419.1:17322516-17322662 GCF_015228065.2 Penaeus monodon | reverse complement strand
TAAAAAAAGATTGTTCTTTAATATATTTGCAGCTGCAGTGGAAGTTTAAATGAAGACTTGCCTACTGCCACCTTAGCCAAGGCCCAGGCATGACAAAATAAAACAAAAAATAGAGACATGCAAGGGTTTCACCCCCCCTCCTTTCA
>NC_051419.1:17321721-17321863 GCF_015228065.2 Penaeus monodon | reverse complement strand
TAATATTGTAGAATGGAAATTATGAAATGTACTGGTATATAAAGTTTGAAGACTGATTTTAAAAGATTATATTTCTTTGTATTTATCCAATAAATGAAATTAAGTAAAACTATGCTTGCGTAAATTTTTATTTTAAATCGCT
>NC_051419.1:17315735-17316070 GCF_015228065.2 Penaeus monodon | reverse complement strand
TCTTTGAACTCTACATTATTTGAAAACTTGATATTTGTAGACATATCAGTCTAAGGCTTCCTTATTAACATATTCAATCAAGCTCAGGCGAAGGCCGTGAACAATATACACTATTTGCCAGAACTTCATCCCTAAAGCTCTGAACGGCGGTCGCTGCTGTAAGCGACCCACCCCTTTAAGGAGGCAGAAAAGACTGACCACCTGGTGCTATCGTTTTCGATTTCTCAGAAAGGCTTCCAGTTCCTAAGAAAATTCAGATGAGCTTCAGATACTATTGGACGGAACTATATTCCGTAAAGTTGTGAAAGCGCCATATTTTGTGAAAAATTAATTAT
>NC_051419.1:17301377-17301482 GCF_015228065.2 Penaeus monodon | reverse complement strand
TTTTTTTGATATTACATGTGATCCACGCTTTTTTGATATCTGTCAAAAAGTCCCTGCTCACCCCCAAAACCTTAGTCACGCTATAAACTCCTTTTTTCCCCCAAA
>NC_051419.1:17293237-17293572 GCF_015228065.2 Penaeus monodon | reverse complement strand
ATAATTAATTTTTCACAAAATATGGCGCTTTCACAACTTTACGGAATATAGTTCCGTCCAATAGTATCTGAAACTCATCTGAATTTTCTTAGGAACTGGAAGCCTTTCTGAGAAATCGAAAACGATAGCACCAGGTGGTCAGTCTTCTCTGCCTCCTTAAAGGGGTGGGTCGCTTACAGCAGCGACCGCCGTTCAGAGCTTTAGGGATGAAGTTCTGGCAAATAGTGTATATTGTTCACGGCCTTCGCCTGAGCTTGATTGAATATGTTAATAAGGAAGCCTTAGACTGATATGTCTACAAATATCAAGTTTTCAAATAATGTAGAGTTCAAAGA
>NC_051419.1:17287575-17287717 GCF_015228065.2 Penaeus monodon | reverse complement strand
AGCGATTTAAAATAAAAATTTACACAAGCATAGTTTTACTTAATTTCATTTATTGGATAAATACAAAGAAATATAATCTTTTAAAATCAGTCTTCAAACTTTATTTACCAGTACATTTCATAATTTCCATTCTACAATATTA
>NC_051419.1:17286774-17286920 GCF_015228065.2 Penaeus monodon | reverse complement strand
TGAAAGGAGGGGGGGTGAAACCCTTGCATGTCTCTATTTTTTGTTTTATTTTGTCATGCCTGGGCCTTGGCTAAGGTGGCAGTAGGCAAGTCTTCATTTAAACTTCCACTGCAGCTGCAAATATATTAAAGAACAATCTTTTTTTA
>NC_051419.1:17286249-17286342 GCF_015228065.2 Penaeus monodon | reverse complement strand
GCTATGACAATTTGGTCTGACGGTTGCAAGAGGGGAGGGGGGTCTCTAAGGTGGAGCATCAGTGACGTGACATACATATATATACATAAGATG
>NC_051419.1:17286029-17286198 GCF_015228065.2 Penaeus monodon | reverse complement strand
TTGGCTTAATCTGAACAAATATTAAGCAAAGAACGAAGTAGTTGGGTGTTTAAAACACAACGAAGCAATAAGTGAGTGAATAAATTATTAGAAACGTAATAGGAATTAATGTAACAAGAACAGAAAACGAAAGTGGTGATTACAAGAAAACATAGTAGAAAACATAGTG
>NC_051419.1:17283822-17283913 GCF_015228065.2 Penaeus monodon | reverse complement strand
TGCTCGTACAATACAATACAATAATGTAACAGGTAAAGGAAGGGAAGCAACAGAAGAGTGGGGGGAGGAGAAGGTAAAGCTGTGAAAATTG
>NC_051419.1:17283679-17283771 GCF_015228065.2 Penaeus monodon | reverse complement strand
TATGCCTGGGCCTTAGTTAAGGTGGCAGTAGGCAAGTCTCCATTGAACTGCCACTGCAGCTGTAAATATATTAAAGAACATTTTCTTGTTTG
>NC_051419.1:17283431-17283539 GCF_015228065.2 Penaeus monodon | reverse complement strand
GCAAAAACGAGAACGATATTTAGGATTTTATTTTTAAAGATTCTTATCATTTTTTACTTTAAACAAGGGAACGAAGTATTTATTGATTTTCTTATTTTTATTATTATC
>NC_051419.1:17282882-17283183 GCF_015228065.2 Penaeus monodon | reverse complement strand
GCTATGACAACTTGGTCTGACGGGACTCTAAGGTAGAGCATGTGTAACATAATATACATATATACATAGGTGGCTTTGGATAAAACAAAAGAAATAACAAACGAAATAAAACGAAGTGACGAGACAAAAACTAAAAACTAACTGGGTTAACTGAACAAATAATAGCAAAGAACGAAGTAATTACATGTTTAAAACACAACAAAGCAAAAAGTGTGTGAATAAATTAGTCTAACAGGAATTAGTCTAACAAGAACAGAAAACGTAAATGGTGATTACAAGAAAATAGTAGAATGGTAGCTCC
>NC_051419.1:17271614-17271959 GCF_015228065.2 Penaeus monodon | reverse complement strand
ATTACGTTTTTATATGTTGTATATATTTTTTGAATCTACTTTTTAAAAACTTGATATTTTTAGACATATCTTCAAAGGTTTTCCTTTTAACATATTCAATCAAGCTCGGCGAAGGCCGTAAACAATAACACTTTTTCCCCAGAACTTCACCCAAAAGCTCGAACGGGGGGTCGTGCTGTAAGCACCCCCCCCTTTAAGGGAAGGCAGAAAGATGCCCCACCTGGTGCTACGTTTTCTTTTCCCAGAAGGCTTCCTTCCTAAAAATTCAGATGAGTTTCAGAATATGGAGGGAAACTAAAATTCCGTAAATTGGAAAAGCCCCCATTTTTTGTGAAAATTAATTTT
>NC_051419.1:17268348-17268449 GCF_015228065.2 Penaeus monodon | reverse complement strand
CGCGTGTTAACGCCTTTTAACTGAAAATAATTCAAAAAAAATGGGAAAAAGGAAAAAAAAAAAAAGAAAAAAAAGAAAGAAACAACACAAACACCTGGTGT
>NC_051419.1:17260756-17260849 GCF_015228065.2 Penaeus monodon | reverse complement strand
TTTAGACAGAATGGTATGGGTAAGAGAGATTTTATACGATGCTAAGCGTTAAGGGAGGTGAGGAGTAGTATGCAAATAGCTGGATCAGCCTGT
>NC_051419.1:17258316-17258715 GCF_015228065.2 Penaeus monodon | reverse complement strand
GAATATAAGTGTTCTGTGAATTTTGTATATATTTAATTCGTTTCCTTTGAATGTTCTTTTTTTGTGGTTGTGAATACGTATATAATTATTAATTTAAGAAAGTTAATCTACAGCTGCCCAGTGTGTTAAAAATTAAATATAAAAAAATTCCACAAAAACCTTAACTCTTAACAGTGCTCAGGTGTGGAGACGGAGTAAAGTGCCCGCGTACTCGGGACCCCCCTACCACGACTAAAATTTTTTCAAAGCAAGTGCCCCGTTCATGGTCGGGGGAGGAAACGAAATGGCTCCCACTCCAACCACACAGCCATCGCCCCCAAACAAATACACAAACAATGAAAAATAACCTCAAAAAGAGGGAAAACTACCACCGAAACCCTGTGCATATTACATTTTAAT
>NC_051419.1:17250996-17251076 GCF_015228065.2 Penaeus monodon | reverse complement strand
GAATGGCACCAGAGACAGAGCAGTTGGTCACTTCTGCAAGTCACATAGATGTATCTACGTTTTACTTGTGAACGTTTGTA
>NC_051419.1:17243130-17243465 GCF_015228065.2 Penaeus monodon | reverse complement strand
ATAATTAAATTTTTCAAAAAATAGGGCGCTTTCACAACTTTACGGAATATGTTCGTCCAATAGTATCTGAAACTCATCTAAATTTTCTTAGGAACTGGAAGCCTTTCTGAGAAATCGAAACGAAGCCCCAGGTGGTCAGTTTTTCTCTGCCTCCTTAAAGGGGTGGGTCGCTTACAGCAGCGACCGCCGTTCAGAGCTTTAGGGATGAAGTTCTGGCAAATAGTGTATATTGTTCAGGGCCTTCGCCTGAGTTTGATTGAATATGTTAATAAGGAAGCCTTAGACTGATATGTCTACAAATATAAAGTTTTCAAAAAATTTGTAGAGTTCAAAGA
>NC_051419.1:17237634-17237733 GCF_015228065.2 Penaeus monodon | reverse complement strand
GAGAACCTCCGGTCGGGCGGCAGGAGGGGTCCCCACCGGTTAGGGATGTTGCCCTAAAAACAGAGGCGATCTTTCCAAGCCGGGGGAACCCCCGGGAGA
>NC_051419.1:17234980-17235080 GCF_015228065.2 Penaeus monodon | reverse complement strand
GGATACACCCATACACAGAACAGCACACACCCCACGCACGCAATGGACACGCACACGCCCCGAGCTCCGCCACGCACACCCCACCACACCCACCACCCCG
>NC_051419.1:17234377-17234764 GCF_015228065.2 Penaeus monodon | reverse complement strand
TAATTAATTTTTCACAAAATATGGCGCTTTCACAACTTTACGGAATATGTTCCCTCCAATAGTATCTGAACTCATCTGATTTTCTTAGAACTGGAAGCCTTTCTGAGAAATCGAAACGATAGCACCAGGTGGTCAGTCTTTTCTGCCTCCTTAAAGGGGTGGGTCGCTTACAGCAGCGACCGCCGTTCAGAGCTTTAGGGATGAAGTTCTGGCAAAAGTGTATATTGTTCACGGCCTTCGCCTGAGCTTGATTGAATATGTTAATAAGGAACCTTAGACTGATATGTCCTCAAATATCAAGTTTTTTAAATAATGTAGAGTTCAAAGAATAAAACTACTAAAAATACTACATCCCCCCATCCATCCTCAACCCATCCTTACTCACAC
>NC_051419.1:17234102-17234225 GCF_015228065.2 Penaeus monodon | reverse complement strand
ACCCACACCCCCAACACAACCCCAAATAGTATGCAATACAGAATAGATACAGAATAATAAAATATATTTCATATCACAATATGAAAAATATTCATAGTATATAAATAAAAATTGAAAAAAAAA
>NC_051419.1:17228699-17228839 GCF_015228065.2 Penaeus monodon | reverse complement strand
GCGATTTAAAATAAAAATTTACGCAAGCATAGTTTTACTTAATTTCATTTATTGGATAAATACAAAGAAATATAAAACTTTTAAATCAGTCTTCAAACTTTATATACCATTACATTTCATAATTTCCATTCTACAAATTA
>NC_051419.1:17227913-17228059 GCF_015228065.2 Penaeus monodon | reverse complement strand
TGAAAGGAGGGGGGGTGAAACCCTTGCATGTCTCTATTTTTTGTTTTATTTTGTCATGCCTGGGCCTTGGCTAAGGTGGCAGTAGGCAAGTCTTCATTTAAACTTCCACTGCAGCTGCAAATATATTAAAGAACAATCTTTTTTTA
>NC_051419.1:17227745-17227835 GCF_015228065.2 Penaeus monodon | reverse complement strand
GCAAAACGAGAACGGTATTTAGGATTCTATTTTTAACATGTTTTATTCTTTTTTTTTTACTTTATTGCTAAGAGAAACAAGGGAACAAGT
>NC_051419.1:17227179-17227485 GCF_015228065.2 Penaeus monodon | reverse complement strand
GCTATGACAATTGGTCTGACGTTGCAAGAGGGAGGGGGGTCTCTAAGGTGGAGCATCAGTGACGTGACATACATATATATACATAAGATGAAACAAAAGAAATAACAACGAATAAACGAAGTAACAAAACAAACTAATTGGCTTAATCTGAACAAATATTAAGCAAAGAACGAAGTAGTTGGGTGTTTAAAACACAACGAAGCAATAAGTGAGTGAATAAATTATTAGAAACGTAATAGGAATTAATGTAACAAGAACAGAAAACGAAAGTGGTGATTACAAGAAAACATAGTAGAAAACATAGTG
>NC_051419.1:17224857-17225085 GCF_015228065.2 Penaeus monodon | reverse complement strand
TGCTCGTACAATACAATACAATAATGTAACAGGTAAAAGGGAAAGGGAAGCAACAGAAGAGTGGGGGAGGAGAAGGGAAAGCTGTGAAAATTTAAGGAGGGGAGCGAACCCCTTGCATGTCTTTATTTTTGCTCTATTTTGTTATGCCCGGGCCTTAGTTAAGGTGGGAGTAGGCAAGTTCTCCTTGAACTGCCACTGCAAACTGTAAATATATTAAAGAACATTTTC
>NC_051419.1:17224628-17224726 GCF_015228065.2 Penaeus monodon | reverse complement strand
AAAACTACTGACCACAAACTATAGCAAAAACGAGAACGATATTTAGATTTTTTTTTTTAAAGATTTTTATCATTTTTTACTTTAAACAAGGGAACGAG
>NC_051419.1:17224057-17224356 GCF_015228065.2 Penaeus monodon | reverse complement strand
CTATGACAACTTGGTCTGACGGGACTCTAAGGTAGAGCATGTGTAACATAATATACATATATACATAGGTGGCTTTGGATAAAACAAAAGAAATAACAAACGAAATAAAACGAAGTGACGAGACAAAACTAAAACTAACTGGGTTAACTGAACAAATAATAGCAAAGAACGAAGTAATTACATGTTTAAAACACAACAAAGCAAAAGTGTGTGAATAATTAGTCTAACAGGAATTAGTCTAACAAGAACAGAAAACGTAAATGGTGATTACAAGAAAATAGTAGAATGGAGCTCCTTTT
>NC_051419.1:17218333-17218499 GCF_015228065.2 Penaeus monodon | reverse complement strand
CCACCCCACCACACAAAATATTATGTGTGCTGTGTATTGCTATTTTGGGGTAGTGTGCTTTTTTTGTGTTTTCTATTATTATGTAAAAATATAGGGTTTCATATCATATTATATATTGTAATAATTATATGTTTATTTTATTATATTATATTTTTTATATATTATT
>NC_051419.1:17215433-17215721 GCF_015228065.2 Penaeus monodon | reverse complement strand
GGAGCTACCATTCTACTATTTTCTTGTAATCACCATTTACGTTTTCTGTTCTTGTTAGACTAATTTATTCACACACTTTTTGCTTTGTTGTGTTTTAAACATGTAATTACTTCGTTCTTTGCTATTATTTGTTCAGTTAACCCATGTTAGTTTTTAGTTTTTGTCTCGTCACTTCTTCGTTTTATTTCGTTTGTTATTTCTTTGTTTTATCCAAAGCCACCTATGTATATATGTATATTATGTTACCATGCTCTACCTTAGAGTCCCGTCAGACCAAGTTGTCATAGC
>NC_051419.1:17214878-17214960 GCF_015228065.2 Penaeus monodon | reverse complement strand
CAAACAAGAAAATGTTCTTTAATATATTTACAGCTGCAGTGGCAGTTCATGGAGACTTGCCTACTGCCACCTTAACTAAGGC
>NC_051419.1:17212466-17212635 GCF_015228065.2 Penaeus monodon | reverse complement strand
CACTATGTTTTCTACTATGTTTTCTTGTAATCACCACTTTCGTTTTCTGTTCTTGTTACATTAATTCCTATTACGTTTCTAATAATTTATTCACTCACTTATTGCTTCGTTGTGTTTTAAACACCCAACTACTTCGTTCTTTGCTTAATATTTGTTCAGATTAAGCCAA
>NC_051419.1:17212322-17212414 GCF_015228065.2 Penaeus monodon | reverse complement strand
ATCTTATGTATATATATGTATGTCACGTCACTGATGCTCCACCTTAGAGACCCCCCTCCCCTCTTGCAACCGTCAGACCAAGTTGTCATAGC
>NC_051419.1:17211950-17212066 GCF_015228065.2 Penaeus monodon | reverse complement strand
AAACTTGTTCCCTTGTTTCTCTTAGCAATAAAGTAAAAAAAAAAGAATAAAACATGTTAAAAATAGAATCCTAAATACCGTTCTCGTTTTGCTATAGTTTTTGCTCTGTAGTTATT
>NC_051419.1:17211753-17211889 GCF_015228065.2 Penaeus monodon | reverse complement strand
GATTGTTCTTTAATATATTTGCAGCTGCAGTGGAAGTTTAAATGAAGACTTGCCCACTGCCACCTTAGCAAGGCCCAGGCATGACAAAATAAAACAAAAAAATAGAGCCATGAAAGGGTGCACCCCCCTCCTTTCA
>NC_051419.1:17210942-17211081 GCF_015228065.2 Penaeus monodon | reverse complement strand
TAATATTGTAGAAGGAAATATGAAATGTACTGGGTAAATAAGTTTGAAGGACTTGATTTTAAAAGATTATATTTCTTATATTTATCCAATAATGAAATAAGTAAAACTATGCTTGGTGTTAATTTTATTTTAAATCGCT
>NC_051419.1:17204376-17204640 GCF_015228065.2 Penaeus monodon | reverse complement strand
ACATTCTTTACTGAGGGCTCATTAGGATAATTACGAAGTGACATGTATGAAAATCCTTTTTTAAACGCAATTTTAGACCCTTCCTTGTAATATTGTTTTCTTTTTCTTTATATATCTATTTTTTTCGTTATAACAAAATCTGCCATAAGCATAGCATAATTGCAATTAATATTAAAAAAATATTTTGATAAACTGTTTACGTATCAATGCCGTATGATTCTTCATTATCCTTCTGCTGCATTCTCCTCCCTCTCTCTCAGATGC
>NC_051419.1:17200600-17201446 GCF_015228065.2 Penaeus monodon | reverse complement strand
GAAAATGTAGTGACCAAGGAAAGACTTATCATATAGGAGCATAAATAGAGGTGAATGTAGTTAGAGCCGAAGCGAGTTCATCTCAGCCCTGAGGAGGAGATTTGACTCCAGGCAAGACAGATGATTAGCCAGTTAACTCGACTATTTTTTCAGTTGAAAAATGTTGACACAACTCTTGGAGCTAAATTGTTCGTTAATATTTATGTGCACGTTTGAAAGGAATTTGAAAAAAAAATCAATATTAGCAAAGAAACGTGTTATATTTCTGAGGAAGTTGCCTATGATTTCTAGTCAAAGAGAGGCTTTTATTGAGTGCAAAAAAAGAAATCTGATCTGTATGTTTTTTTCTTGCTGTATCCTTGGGACCCTCTTCGAAGCGACGATCTAACTTCACCTCTTCTCTATTCATTTGTTTCCCTCTTCATCAAAGTTACTTTCGTGCACTTTCTGTTCATAAGGTCTGCAGAACTATTGATACTATGGATCTATCACCACACGTACACGTACTAAATCTTTACATTAATCCCTCTCATCCTACTTTGCTCAATAATCGATTTCAGAAAACTCACTCCTCATTTATCTCGCGCCCTTGACTTCCCATAACTCACGACAACGCTCTCTCATATCCCTCCTTCACATTCCCTCCCGAAATTACGAAACGCTCGCATTTTCTCTCTCTCTCTCGTGTGAAAGCACCCAATTCATCGCACTTGATCCAGCGCTCCGTCCGAATCGACGGCAAGATCCCTCGCTCTCAGACGAACGAGGCACCGCCGGCTGCCCGCTGTAGCAGCGCTGCTTCCAGTCAGCTCGGCTCCAGTGTATGTATGTATATTTATGTGTATA
>NC_051419.1:17199970-17200149 GCF_015228065.2 Penaeus monodon | reverse complement strand
TATTAACATCAATACCTCATTTTAAGAGCTTCTTGCTGTGTGGAAATTTCTCGGTCTCGGAGTAAGAAGCACCAAGAGCGATATGTGTGGTGCTCTCAAAAACAGAGTTGTGAACACGAAGTTAAAGAATTTTGTGATTACGTCATCACTTTTACATATATCCAGAAACTTGAAACTGT
>NC_051419.1:17198098-17198260 GCF_015228065.2 Penaeus monodon | reverse complement strand
ACACTCGGAGAGCAAATGAGATTATCTTATTTACCTTCTCTTGGTAACCTGTGGCCACACTGTGTTAGGGCAAGGGAGAGGTTGAGGTTGGGAGGGAAGGGAACCCCTCTCCTTGTCATGGTTATTGATTATGTCACTCTCATTACTTATGGGTGTGAAAAC
>NC_051419.1:17188487-17188556 GCF_015228065.2 Penaeus monodon | reverse complement strand
GGGGGTGGGTGTGGGGAATTTCAAAAACACACACACACAACAAATAACAAAATATCTTTTTTCTATCCT
>NC_051419.1:17175562-17175665 GCF_015228065.2 Penaeus monodon | reverse complement strand
TTCTAGGTTCCATTACCGTGCTATGCTAGGTTCCTACGTGCTATGCTAGTTTTCCATCCCGTTCTAAATATCTTTTCCTAATGGCTCGAGCTGCGGTCCCACG
>NC_051419.1:17168956-17169527 GCF_015228065.2 Penaeus monodon | reverse complement strand
TCTCTCACAATCATCTTTAGGATTGGTAACCAGCATCTAAACATGCTATTGCAAGACCATTGTGGAATAAGCGAGGCTAGATTCATATGCCTCATATACTATACTGTTTCCGTATTTCGAATTTTGGCAATATCTCAAGGAGGGAGGAGTATAAATACCAGGAGTTAAGAACCAAGAGCCTGTCTATGGTAATCTGCCAACTGAATTACGGTAAATCGCGAATCTGTGTGTCTGATCAACCGGAGTGTGCATGGCGCATCGCAGGTTTACTAGCTGATCGAGGAATGGCTCAAATGGTAAAAAAAGAGAAAAATCTTGTTTTTTAGCGTGCCTAAAACCATGTGACGCCTTTAGATGAAGGACAATAAAAATACATATAACCACAGCTGTATTCTTTGTAAATCGTTGTGTTATACTACACTAGCGATGTTCTTTTTTGTGGTTAGAGATAATAGTTAAAACTTGCCAGCTTTCGATTTGCATGTTTAAATTTACTGCAGTATTGGTAGGTAAACAAGATATGTTAAAGTTCTTATTTGTAAAGACATTTTGGCAAACAATACATACATAC
>NC_051419.1:17168429-17168834 GCF_015228065.2 Penaeus monodon | reverse complement strand
GCTAAGCGTTTCCTGGAGATTACACTAAACGCAAAAAATCAAAATTTGACTGCTGTATTTTGTAAAAACTGGCAATAATTAGTTATAAATAGCAAGTTGATAGTGTCAAATCATCCTCTTACATTGTGTATATAGACAGGTCATTGTAGTTTCATACATTTGATACGGACACCTATCGATAACACATTTTTCTGGAGAAGGTGGGAACGGCTCCCTTCACTTGTATATCTTGGAGAAATGCGCTCTAGCGCACCATGTATGGCACAGGACTTACTACTCAGTGTAATTGCAAAATGTATCTAATGATTCTTATAACATTTCGATAGTGATAATGCTTTGTATAAAAAGCTTATAAAAAGATTTAGAACAACCAAGTTGAAATTTCTCCTGTTGCTTTAAAGGAAA
>NC_051419.1:17167377-17167575 GCF_015228065.2 Penaeus monodon | reverse complement strand
ATTTTTATGTTTAAATTTTTTTAAATTTCCTTAAAAACCCTAATTTATGATTAATATAAATTTATAAAATATAAATAATTTAATAATAAAGTTTTAAAATTTGGAAAATTTTTTACCCAAAAAAAAATTTTAAAAAAAAAAATAAAAATTAAAAATGGAAAAAAAAATTAAAATTCAATTTATTCTTTTTTCAAAAAA
>NC_051419.1:17167062-17167318 GCF_015228065.2 Penaeus monodon | reverse complement strand
ATCCCCCCCCCCCACACCACCACACCCACACCCACCCCACACACCCCCACACCCCCAAAAAAACCCCCAAACCCCCCAAAACCCCCCCCCCCCTTTTTTTAAAAATTTTTTATATTTTTATATAATTTATTATATATAAAAATTTTTATATTAATTTAATTTTTTTTTAAAAAATAATTTTATTTTTAAAATTTCTTTTATTTTTTTAATTTATATAATCTTTTTATATAAAAAATATAAATATTATAAAATAAAA
>NC_051419.1:17165069-17165165 GCF_015228065.2 Penaeus monodon | reverse complement strand
AGTAGATGTAACTAATAAAAGAAAAAATCCAGTATTATCTGTTTTATTATGCAAATCATAGTGAAGTTGCTGCTTAAAAAAAAAAAAAATCTTGAG
>NC_051419.1:17164284-17164851 GCF_015228065.2 Penaeus monodon | reverse complement strand
TGTAAACTGACGCTTGCATATAACGCGAGTGACGGTCGCCCCGGCAACATCCCTTAAAGGTGTAACGTCGTCCCTGCGAGGCCGCCACATCTGGCCTCGAAGTGTGCCGGGGACTAGATTTAATGTCATCTAAATGTTTTCAGTGTAGCAGTAATGCGAACACCCAGGCATTTTTTAAAACTTAATGGAAATCTTGATTCATTGTTTATTCATCGCCAAGTCCCTCTCTCTGTGTCTACTTCCTTCAGGTTTAAACGGAACATCTATGGCACTTAAAGTTATTAACAGCAGTTATAGATTATGATAACCCCATACATATGAGCACACACGCTCGTGCGCGCGCGCGCGGCTACGAGCAACCGTATTGATTTCCACTCAAAGCGACCACACAGCTGATTGATATTCATGTAGAACTGATATTTATGAGGATTGGCGAGTAAGTGACTGAATTGTTAGATATATAAATAGACCTATATGCAATCAGTATATAACCCGGACCCAATATTTGAGGCATTATAAAACTATGGCAGAAGAAGGATAGGTATATAGATAAATGGATAAACATAA
>NC_051419.1:17163620-17163962 GCF_015228065.2 Penaeus monodon | reverse complement strand
CGGAAGGGAGAAAGGAGAGGTTACATAAAATTACTTGATGTTTATTACAAAACATCAAATTACTCTTGTAAAATTTTATTAGGCTATTACTTGCATTACTGACAATATTCTATAATTACGAGAATAGGGCAAATAGATTTGGTATTTATTTACGTGATATTAGATAAAAATTAGTTGATTTTATTTGCAAGAAAATAAATTATTAATGTAATATCATTACATATTTTGCATTTTGCTATTTATGCAGTAATAGGTAAAATTAATTTGTGTTCATAGTCCAGACTAGATTTTTAAAAAGTTATAATCTTAAAAATTGACAATAAAAATAATGAAAAGCTAAAC
>NC_051419.1:17160401-17160491 GCF_015228065.2 Penaeus monodon | reverse complement strand
TTAAAATAGAGAACTAATAAAAAAAAAAATCCAGTTTTTCTGTTTATTTTGCAATCATGTGAATTTGTTTAAAAAAAAAAAAATCTTTAG
>NC_051419.1:17159650-17160204 GCF_015228065.2 Penaeus monodon | reverse complement strand
CCCACAAAACCCCACCACTGTAAACGACGCTTTCATATACGCAGTGACGGGGCCCCGGCAACATCCCCTTTAAAAGGTGAACTCTCCCTGCGGGCCGCCACTCTGGCCCCGAAGGTGCCGGGACTATTAATGTCATCTAAATGTTTTCAGTGTAGCAGTAAAGCGAACACCCCGGCATTTTTTAAAAAAGTAATGGAAAACTTGATTCATTGTGTATTCATCGCCAAGTCCCCCTCTCTGTGTCTACTTTCCCTTTAGGTTAAAAGGAACATCTATGGCATTAAAGTTATTTAACAGCATTATAGATTATGAAACCCAACATATACACCACGCTCGTGCGCGCGCGCGCGGCTACGAGAAACCCTATTGATTTCCACTCAAAGCGACCACACAGCTGATTGATATTCATGTAGAACTGATATTTATGAGGATGGGCGAGTAAGTGACTGAATTTTGATAATAAATAACCTATATCAATCAGTATATAAACCCGGGCCCAAAAAAATTTTAGGCATTTTAAAAAAATTGGGGAAAAAGGTAGGTATTGTAAATGG
>NC_051419.1:17158911-17159283 GCF_015228065.2 Penaeus monodon | reverse complement strand
GAAGGGAGAAAGGAGAGGTTACATAAAATTACTTGATGTTTATTGCAAAACATCAAATTACTCTTGTAAAATTTTATTAGGCTATTACTTGCATTACTGACAATATTCCATAATTTACAGTAATAGGGGAAATTATTGATTGTGATATTATATTTACTGCTGAATAATTAAGAATAAAATATTAGTATGATTTTAAATAAAATTGACAAGTAAAATAAATTATTAATGATATATAATCAGCTTTACGATTATGTTTGCATATAGTGCTATTTATGGAGAATATAGGTCTCCCAAGTAATTAATTTCGTGTTTCATAGTCCAGAACCTAGATTTTTACAAAAGTTATAATGCCCTTAAGCATAATGTGCTACA
>NC_051419.1:17158474-17158844 GCF_015228065.2 Penaeus monodon | reverse complement strand
TGCGTACACGCACACAAACACATAAACACAGACCAAGAGACTTAAACTCTCTCCCTCCATCAGGAACATGCAAGGTAACAGAACATTTCGACAACGCACACAGGTTGAGGCCTGTGATCTACGATACAAAGGAAGAAATCCCGACACCGAACCAGAACGCCTGAATGTTGCTAATTGGCACTTTAAGGTTTTGAACCTGCAGCTTGGCATGTTATAATGTTGGAGCTAAAAGCAATGCCTGTACAATTTAGAGAGTTGCGAGGGAGAGGAGAAAAAGAAAGGAAAAAAGAGAAATATATTTATGGATAAAAAAAAAATATGTAGAGAGAAACAAACGCTTGATATCGCTAATCACAAACAAATAAACGCG
>NC_051419.1:17157219-17158329 GCF_015228065.2 Penaeus monodon | reverse complement strand
TTCGTGTATATTTGGTATTTGTGATACATTACAATACGTAACTGTGCATGCAAAGCAGCAAAATTAGTGCACAGGGTTATTATACTCAAGTGTTGTCTCTTAGTGCCCTTTTACAGTAGATCACTAAGGAATATGTGAAACAGACGCAAGCCATCCCAGTGGATCTATTCATTCATCTATTAATGCACACTGCCATCCTATGAATACTTATATTTGAGACAGTTATAGTTACAGTGTGTTCCTTCTGTTACCCATTTTCTCTCTTCTCGTTCCTTCTGTTACCCACTTTCTCTCTTCTCTCCATTTCTTTATTTCCGCTATAGCACTATTCCCTCCCCTTCTCTAACCTTTGCATCCCTCTCAAGAGAGCAACAGAATCCAATCAGCACAGGTCACTGCAGTGAATGGCATCCAGGCACGACGACCCACTGGCCAAGGAAGAGGTAGTGTCGGCTTATCGCAGGCTGGCGAGCAGAGAAAGAGAAAGAGAACAGAGTAACCACAGCAGGATACTGGTTGCAGTGATACACATGGATTTAGACAAGGATACATGATCCACAGCTGGAATAAGAAAGACCACTTTGAAGTCAGAGATTAAAAGACTTTTACCAGCTGCTATGTCCTTCATAGTCATCCTCGCCAAGAACATTACCTTCAGCCTTCAAAGTCATCCACGCCAAGAACGGTTCTAAAATCCCTCGTAATTCCTAAGCATAAGGTTCGTTTCTGGGCACTGCTCTCAGTAGCAGAAATGTGGACTAACTTCTCCAAAGACTACACTCCCTTGTGCATCCCATGTTTACAACTGGAAATAAAAGCAAGATAACCACCTTGCTGAAGCCACCATAAAAGAAATGATGGCAGCAGCATTATATAGTAAGGCAGATTATATATATTTCATGACAGCAATATATATAACATAGATAATATTTAAAAGATCACAGTGCCTCTTATACCATAGAAGAGATAGGAATATATATTTTATCACTCGTCATTGCACAAAGGGTAATGAGTTTTACCCGGTTTACAATGCATGGGCCCGCGGATCACAACCTCGCCAGTCTACCCTTCGAGGCTGACGAGATTCTTACCTCGACGAAGAATCGCTGA
>NC_051419.1:17152841-17153195 GCF_015228065.2 Penaeus monodon | reverse complement strand
CATTCGTGAGTCTCTTTACAGTCGGTGGTGTTTATCAGTCTAAATGTCATTTGAATACACATTATCTTCTCAGAAATCATTAATCTTATCTCTGATTAAAAGCCTCGCCGACCTTAGCGCTTAAGCTCATTATTAACCACAAAGCGCAGGTGACCTTAGCTGTCAGATATTTCTGTCATGAAATCTCTTAATACTGTCTCTTTAAGGACTTAATGCGCTCAAATGAAAGGCAGTAAGTTACTTTGAGCCCTTCGTTTTTGAGTATGGGTTTACGTTGTTTTTCATGCGTTGATATTTCGACATTTATTAACAAGATAATAGATAAGGAAAATAAGTAATAATCAATTTTATTTC
>NC_051419.1:17149738-17150149 GCF_015228065.2 Penaeus monodon | reverse complement strand
TATATATATATATATATATAACTGTTATCATTGTGATAATCATTATTATTATTATATAAGTTTATTATTGATTATTATTAGGAGTATATATTTATGATTTAGTAGTATTATGTTATGTATCATTAGTGATTATTATGATTAGAGGTAATATGATTAGCAATGGTGAGAATTACAACGTCACTGTTTACATACACCGATTATCTTATTATCTATTATTGATATTTATTGATTGATTCATTATATTATGGTCATTAGGAATTTATTCATGATTATTGTAGTATTAGTATACTATGTGATGAGTGATTATTAGTGTATCATTATTAATGAGGGCGACTATCGTTATAGCTTCTTGTGTCATTATCATAACAAGATGTACTGGATTGCTCTTATACAGGATAAGACTTATATGAG
>NC_051419.1:17131816-17132813 GCF_015228065.2 Penaeus monodon | reverse complement strand
AGTGAGGTGGCTCCTATTAGGAGGGAATCGCCAAGAGAGGGAATTACCAGCTTGCTCCTCGAGACCACCCAGACTGCAGCCCTCCATGCCTGATAGAAGCACACGGCACATATGAGCTCTGCTCTCACAGTTTTATTTTAGTGTTGCCTATTTGCATTTTTATTTTCTTTTATCACATACCATGGTCAGACTAAAGAGCTTTATTGAAATAGTATAACAATGGGGGAGACATCTTGTTTATCGGAGATAAATAGATATAATGGCTTATTTCTTTTGAATGAACCGGTATTTTTAAATGAATGATCTAAAGGATCAATGGAAGGATGAGGATGGAACTGAAAACCTCTAACCATAAATAACACGTCAGAAATTAAGGACTAATTGAAACTTACCATGCCCACTCGGTCAATCCTGAATGGGTTCTTTTTCACACACAGACTGATACTCACATATACACGTACACAATATAACACTCAGACATCTACTGTCTCGCATGTACAATGGTTCCGATCCCTCATTTGGGTGGTGGCATCCTACCCTCATGCTACCCAGGTAATTAAAAAAAGTAAACTCATGGTCATGAGAAGACCTTGAGGAGTTAAGGTAACACTACATATGGACATAAAAGATGAAAACAGAAAGAAAAAACAAGTGTAATGACCCCAGACCATCCCAGCCCGGAAATACAAGAGTTTCCCCTGGAGTTCTGACTCAATGCCCACGCCGACCCACGGTGAGACAAATGTTACCTTTGTCTTTTTATTAATATATGTTTTCTTTGTTTTATTATATTAATTTGCGTTTAAGAACTTTACCACCTTTTTAAAACGAACTTTAAAACCATTTTCTTTATTTCATTTGCTTTTAAGCACTCTTTTTTTTAGTTTTGGGCAAAGTAACGCGTAAACTTTCTATAATCTTTATTTTCGGTTTTTACACTTTCTTTTATTGGGGTGTAAGGGATTTTTAAGATTTGAATTATCAGTACGCAAGTCTT
>NC_051419.1:17131470-17131571 GCF_015228065.2 Penaeus monodon | reverse complement strand
TTTTTTTTTATGGTTTTATCTTCATTTCCCCCCCTGTATTCGGAATTTTAATGTTCTTCCTGGTGTCATTTTAAGTGTATTACTTTTACTTTTTTTCTTTT
>NC_051419.1:17119402-17119523 GCF_015228065.2 Penaeus monodon | reverse complement strand
AGTGAGGTGGCTCCTATTAGGAGGGAAACGCCAAGAAGGGAAATTTCCACTTTCTCCTCGAGACCACCCGACTGCACCCTCCATGCTGATTTAAAACACGGCACAAATGACTCGCTCTCAA
>NC_051419.1:17118812-17119361 GCF_015228065.2 Penaeus monodon | reverse complement strand
ATCAATACCATGGGCAACTAAAGAGCTTTAAAAATGTAAAACAATGGGGGAACATCTTTTTATCGGAGAAAATAGATAAAGGGTTTTTCTTTTGAATAACCCGGTATTTTTAAATAAAATGATCTAAAGGTCAGGGAAAGGGTAGATGGAACTAAAACCCCTAACCTAAAAACACGTCAAAAATTTTAAGGACAAATTGAAATTCCCATGCCCACTCGGCCCAATCCTAAAGGGGTTTTCTTTTTCCACCCAAGGATACTCACATATCCGTACAAAATATAACACCAGAATCTACTGCCCCTCGCGTAAAAGGTTCCGACCCTTTTGGGTGGGGGCATCCTACCCTCATGCTACCCAGTAATTAAAAAAATAAACTCATGGTCTAGAAACCTTTTGGAGTTAAGGGAAAACCCACATAGGACATAAAAGATGAAAACAGAAAGAAAAAAAAAGTGTAAAAAAAACCCCAAACCCTCCCACCCGGAAATAAAGAGTTTCCCCCGGGTTCTGACCCAAAGCCCACGCCGCCCAGGTAGACAAAAGTTTACC
>NC_051419.1:17118566-17118772 GCF_015228065.2 Penaeus monodon | reverse complement strand
AATTAATTGCGTTTAAAAACTTTACCACCTTTTTAAAACGAACTTTAAAAACCCTTTTTTTTTATTTCATTTGCTTTTAGCACTCTTTTTTTTAGTTTTGGGCAAAGTAACGCGTAAAATTTCTATAATCTTTATTTTCGGTTTTTACACTTTTTTTATTGGGGTGTAAGGGATTTTTAAGATTGAATTATCAGTACCCCAAGTCT
>NC_051419.1:17118243-17118339 GCF_015228065.2 Penaeus monodon | reverse complement strand
CATTTATATATTAATTTTTTTTTTAGGGTTTTTTATCTTCATTTCCCCCCCTGTATTGGGAAATTTTAATGTTCTTCCTGGTGTCATTTAAGTGTA
>NC_051419.1:17117743-17117870 GCF_015228065.2 Penaeus monodon | reverse complement strand
TCAATCACTACACAAGCAGCATGTTTACAGTATATGGCTAAAATGACTACTGTAAATGTAACAAAGTACCTAAACTGTCAAGGCACCAGTGGACTCTGTTAAAGAACTGCAAACAGAATACACGCAA
>NC_051419.1:17116803-17117717 GCF_015228065.2 Penaeus monodon | reverse complement strand
CCGTTTATCCAAACACATCTTAATAACACTACCTCATATATATGTCTAAAACACGATAAACATGATAATGGGCACCAAGCGACACTTCACCAAGAAGCCCTCCATCACACCGCACGGCATTGTGCAGTTAGATCTATCAAATCCTTAACAAACTGCACAGTATATCGAATGTCTTAATACAAAAATTATCCCATCCAACATAAATATCTGTCAACCCCTAAAAAACAAAATACACCAGAATCAGCCACGTGGACAATGTTCCTATCAGCACAAACCCCAGTCTGACCAAAACAGCATCTAAAAGTAGATCCAATTTGTACCGGAGTCACCGCAGAAACAAGAAGAGGACGACCTAGCAGCTCTTCAAAGCAAACCCACCATTGCTAACAGTCCAGAAAAACTGGATGACGGCATGATATTATATGCCTCGGACTCGGACACAACACAAATGCAAATTAAATAGGTAAAGAAATGGACTTACAGCACCAGCCCAATGCAAGCATTGTCATTTTAATGATTACTGGTTATACTATTTACATGTTCATTTGTAAGAATAATATCCGATTGCCAAAAATCAAACTTCCCTGATACATACAAAATACCCACTCTGTTAAAGTTATAGTTCTAAATGAGTTGCATCATATCTTAGTTCAGAGCCTCTAGTAGGATTACTTACAGTCACAAGATGTGGGGACATGAGATATAAAAGATTTCTCGAGCAAATATCCCATATACTGAATTTGCTCTAATTTTGTGCAGCAGTCAGTGTTTGCCAAAATTCTGCTGTTTTACGCAGGTCAGGCAAGCCAGGAAAATTAGTAATACCCTGACATTTTCGACTAATTGTTTGCGTGGCTCTGCTGTCAGGAAACAGACCTATCCAACTTTAAACCAATTGCCAAATATTCACACAA
>NC_051419.1:17115652-17115749 GCF_015228065.2 Penaeus monodon | reverse complement strand
TCAATGCAGTGCATTTTATAAAATATAAAATTATAATAAAATTAAAACATTTTTAAAATATTTATATTTATAAAAAATATTATATATTTTAAATACT
>NC_051419.1:17113170-17114090 GCF_015228065.2 Penaeus monodon | reverse complement strand
AAGATAGCACAAAAAATTTTTTTGTTTTTGTGTAAATATTTCATTGGTTTTTTAAAGTTGGTGGGTTCTGTTTCCTGACAGCAGACCACGAAAACAATTAGCCCCAAAATGTCAGGGTATTACTAATTTTTTCCTGGCTTCCTGCCTGTTAAAAACAGCAAATTTTGGCAAACACTACTGCTGCAAAAATTAAGGCAAATTGTATTTTGGGATATTTCCCAAAAAAAAAAATCTTTTATTCTCATGTCCCCCCATTTTGTGACTGAAAGAAATCCTACTAGGGCTCTGAACTAAATATGATGCAACTCTTTAAACTAAACTTTAACAGAGGGGGTTTTTTTGTATGTATCGGGGAAAATTTGATTTTTTGGCAATCGGATTTTTTCTTAAAATGAAATGTAAATAGTATAACCAGTAATCATTAAAATGAAAATGCTTGCATGGGCTGGTGCTGTAATCCATTTCTTTCCCTTTTTAAATTTCCTTTGTGTTGGGTGTCCGAGTCCGGGGCTATAATATCATCCGTCACCTTTTTTTTCTGGACTTTAGCAATGGGGGGTTTGTTTTGAAGAGCTGCTGGGTCGTCCTCTTCTTGTTTCTGCGGTGACCCCGGGTAAAAACATCTACTTTTAGATCTTTTTTGGTAAAACGGGGGTTTTTGTGCTTGGGAACATTGCCACGTGGCTGATTCGGTTATTTTGTTTTTTGGGGTTTTACAGATATTTATGTTGGGGGGAAAAATTTTTGATTAAACATTCGATATACGTGCGTTTTTTAAGGATTTGATCGATCTAACTGCAAAATGCCGTGGGGTGTGATGGAGGGTTTCTTGGTAAATGTCGCTTGTGCCCTTATCATTTTTTTATCGTGTTTTAGCCCCATATTATGAGGTAGTGTTATTAAGATGTGTTGGTAAAGGG
>NC_051419.1:17113029-17113144 GCF_015228065.2 Penaeus monodon | reverse complement strand
TTCGTGTTTTTCTTTTGCGTTCTTTAACAATCCACGGGTCCCTTGACTTTGGGTACTTTGTTACTTTACATAGTCTTTTACCATAACTGAAAACTGCTGTTTGTGTAGTGATTGA
>NC_051419.1:17112588-17112675 GCF_015228065.2 Penaeus monodon | reverse complement strand
GTAATACACTTAAAAGACACCGGAAAAACATTAAATTCCGAATACAGGGGGGAAATGAAAATAAAACCATAAAAAAAAATTAATATA
>NC_051419.1:17112032-17112530 GCF_015228065.2 Penaeus monodon | reverse complement strand
ACAAACACCCAACGTCATTAGCTTCCGCCGGTATACTTTGGGCCCCTAAAAAAACGTTTCTCCAGACAAGGGTACCCCACCTTCTCTGCTCGTTTCCCCGGCTTATATATCACCCCCCGCGGATCCCATTAAAAGGGGCCGTAATGGCCCGGAAAAGAACAAAAAACTTCGTACTGAAATTCAACTTAAAAAACCCTTACCCCCAATAAAAGAAAGTGTAAAAACCGAAAAAAGATTATGAAAGTTTACGCGTTACTTTGCCCAAAACTAAAAAAAAGGGTGCTTAAAAGGGAAAAAAATAAAGAAAAAGGTTTTTTTAAATTCGTTTTAAAAAGGGGTAAAGTTCTTAAACGCAAATTAATATAATAAAACAAAAAAAACATATATTTTAAAAAAACAAAGGTAACATTTTCTCACCGTGGGTCGGCGTGGGGATTGATCAAAATCCAGGGGAAAAATCTTGTTTTTCCGGGGGGGATGGTCCCGGGGTCATTACAC
>NC_051419.1:17111568-17111999 GCF_015228065.2 Penaeus monodon | reverse complement strand
GTCCCATATGTGTGTTCCTTAACTCCTCAAGGGCTTCTCATACCCTGAGTTTACTTTTTTTTTTTACCTGGGTAGCATGAGGGGAGGGTGCCCCCCCCCCAAATGAGGGATGGAAACCCCTTTACATGCAGACAGTAGATGTCTGAGTGTATATTGTGACGTGTATATGTGAGTACAATCTGTGTGTGAAAAAAAAACCCTTTAGGATTGACCCAGTGGCATGGGAAGTTTTCAATTTGTCCTTTAAATTTTTGACGTTTATTTATGGTTTTAAGGTTTTCATTCCATCCTCACCTCCATTGATCCTTTAGATCATTCATTTAAAATCCGCATTCAAAAAAATAAACCATTATTTATTTTATCTCCGTAACAAAATGCTCCCCCCTTTTTTATACTATTTTAATAAAGCTCTTTATCGACCCGGTTTTGAT
>NC_051419.1:17111348-17111527 GCF_015228065.2 Penaeus monodon | reverse complement strand
CTGTGAGAGCGACTCATATTGCCCTTGGGTTTTTCAGGGTGGGGGGCTGCAGTCCCCGGGTTCCCCAGGGGGCAAACTGGGAATTCCCCCCTCTTGGGTTCCCCCTAATAGGAGCCCCCTCACTTGGTGAGCCAACGGAGAGATACCAAATTTGCACCCGCTATGAGAGGGGATGGTGC
>NC_051419.1:17108931-17110556 GCF_015228065.2 Penaeus monodon | reverse complement strand
CTGTACAATGAAAAAAGACCAAGGAAACCCCGGTTTTGGTCCCATGATTTAAAAGAATTAAAGTTTCCCAAAAAATTGAAGGAAAAAAATTTTTTTTAGAGGAAAAATGTTCCCCCCGGGGTTTTCACCCTAGGAAGTTTTGTCAACACCGGGTTCTTCCCATTTTTCCACTTCAAGTTTTTTTGCCATCCTGCCACCCGTTTCGGCCAATCCCTAAAAGTGGGGGGGGGTTGCAAAGGCTGCCCGGGGGTTTTACCCACAACCCTTGGTCCTTTTTTCCCCCGGTAGACGTTTGCTGTAAAGGCCCCCCCTCAAGGTCACCCCCCCTTGCCAAAAAGGCTTGGGGGAAAAAGAAAAGAAAAAATATTTAAGGTCCGTGCGAAAAACCCCAAAATTCTAACCCTTCCAAGGGTTCCCCAATTTTTTAAAAGGTGTTTGTCGAAAAATTTTTAAAAGGCCCCACAAAGTCCCCCCAAAACCCCCTTGGGTGGGGGGGTTGAGGAAGGGAGGGGCCCCAAATTTTATGGGGGGTACCAAAATAACAAAATGGCTTCCTTGCCCCAAACCTAGGGGAAAAATTTCCCCCCCCTTTCTTTCCCAATTTTGGCCCCAAGAATTCCACTTTTGCCTTGCCCCCGTTTTAAAAAGGGCAGGATTGGATTGAATGCCCCCGGGCCCCCGAACCAGGTTTTTTTGGGGTAAGGGTCTTTCAACCCTAAGAATCACTGGTAATTGGGAAACATCATTTTGGTACCATAGGGGACTTTATGGGTACAATAGGGGGCTCTATATTTTTTCCCCCGTTTTTTGGGGAGTTTTTCCCCAACTTACCCCCCTCGTTGGCCCAAAGGGGGGGGGGGGTGGGGTGAAGTTAAAATTTTGGTAAAAAATTTTAAAGACCGTTTTCCCTGCGATAGCAACCCCCCGCTTCCTTCATGTTTGCCCCCACAAAACCCCTTTCACTTAAGGGAATGGTCTTTTCCCCGGGGCCCCCAAGGAAAGGGGGGAAAACCTTTAAACAAAGAAATTTATTTTTTGGAAAACATTTTTTAAGAAGAAAAGTAAAGTTGGGTGACAATCTTCTTTATTTTAAAAGTTAGAAATTCAACTTTTAATCCCCCACCCAAGGAAAGCCATTTTTGGTTTTCCCCAATGAAGGTGCCCTGCGGGTTATGGTTTTTGGGGCCAATTTCGTTTTAAAAAACCCCAATTGTGAAGGGTTTTTTTCCCGACCGGGTTTCGGGAAAAATGAAATTTAGGTTTTAATTTATGCGTAAATTTTGAAAAAGGAGGTTTTCAGGGAAGTTTTTCTTCAACTTTTAAAGTTATTTAGAAGGTTTTTTAGATGGCCCAAAGGAAAAGATTTCCCAACCCGCAGTCCCCATCCCATTGGGGCAACCCAGGTTTTTAAAGGGCCCTTTGTTTGGTCCCCATCTCCTTCCCAAAAACTTTCCCTAAAATTGCTTCTTAAAACCATTAAAATCAATTTAAAAAGGGTTTGGGAGGGGGTTTTTTTTTAGAAAAGGACTCCCCCGCAAAGGGGGTAAGTTTTTTTTGGGACCCCACTTTAAACCCCCCCTCCAGGCCTTTTTCAACACACTCTGCCACCCTTTTTCCCCGCCTCT